>NC_092768.1:1443327-1762941 GCF_047496795.1 Chiloscyllium punctatum | reverse complement strand
CCCCCCCCCCCCCCCCCCCCCTTCCCCCTCCTCCTCCATTCCCTCTTTCCCCCCTCCTCCCCCACCTCTCTCTCTCTCTCTCTCTCTCTCTCTCTCTCTCTCTCTCTCTCTCTCTCCCTCTCTCTCTCTCTCTCTCTCTCTCTCTCTCTCTCTCTCTCTCTCTCTCTCTCTCTCTCTCTCTCTCTCTCTCTCTCTCTCCTCCCCCTCACCCCACTCTCTCTTTCTTTCCCCCCCCCCCCCCACCATGCCATGATCGAGACGTGAGTTCATGCCCCACTCCACCAGACGCCTGTGCCCACTGTGCTGACATGATGTGGGTTTATCCAAGACCGTAAGAAGCCTGAGCAGGAACAGGCCTTTCGCTCCCTCGAGCCCGCTCCACCATTCGACAGGATCGTGGCTGATCCAGTGTTCCTCTTGTCCATTTCCCTGCCCTTGACACCCCGACTGACCGAGCCAGGAGAAATTCCCACCTGCTCCCAGTAGCCCCTTTCTCCCCCTCCACTTTTCGTCGGAAACGTACCTGTTTCTCTCGAATCTGTTGGTTTGATTCTGCCATCCACCGCCACTCTGGGGCAGTACTTTGCACAGATTCACAACCCTCTGAGAGCAATCATTTCTCCTCCCTTTTTGCACATTCTCCCCCGTGTCTACGTGGGGTTTCCTCCCACAATCCAAAGATATGTAGGTTTTGGTGAATTGGCCATGCTAAATCTCCCCATAGCGTTGAGGGATGTGTAGGTCAGGTGCATTAGTCAGGGGTAAATATAAGGTCGGGGAATGGGTCTGGTTGGGTTACTCTATGGAGTAAAAACAATGACTGCAGATGCTGAAAACCAAATACTGGATTAGTGGTGCTGGATGAGCACAACAGTTCAGGCAGCATCCGAGGAGCAGCGAGGGTCGGTGTGGACATGTTGGGTTGAAGTGCGGAAACAGGCCCTGTTGGGATTCTGATTCATGATCACAGCCTTAAATGTACACCAGGTCTCTGCCTGACAGCTCTCTGTGGCAAGGAGTTGCAAAAATAGTCAACCCTCGGACAGAAAAATCTCCTCCTTATTTCGGTCTGCAATTAGAGCCCTTTATTCTGAGTCATTGCCTTCTGACCCTAGACTCTCCCGTGAGGGGGGAACATCCTCTTAGCATTTAGTCTGTCTAACCCGTTTTAAAAACCATACATGTTTCAATGAGATCACTGTCATTCTTCTAAACTCCAATGAGCAGCATCCCAAACTGTTTAAATTTAGTTCATTAAGACCAATCCCTCCATACTGGGGATCATCTGAGTGAACCCTCTCTGATCTGCCCTCTTCTGCCCCCTTCAGGTGGGAATGAAATGTTTTGTAGCGTTATCTCAGAGTAGAACACTGGAGATCTCCCTAAACAGATACCCATCCCTCACCCAATGTTGCGTCTGTAATTTTTAAAAAAATCCCAGTTATCTGAGAATTTGTTCTTAAGAAGTTGATTCCCAACGTTTACCTCCATTATCATTTGAGGATAACTTTCCTTTAACTTTGAGGTTTTAGAAGTTGGAATAACAACCTAACAAATCATTAAATAAAGGGAATGGGGTAAGGTGGATATGAACATTTTCCTGCATTGGGCGATGTCTTATCTTATTTACTTATTTTCTAAAAAATGTTATTATTAGAAGAAAGTGAGGACTGCAGAAGCTGGAGATTCGTGTCAAGCAGTGTGGCACCAGAAAACTGCACAATATCAGGCAGCATCCGAGGAGCAGGAGAGTCAACGTTTTGGGCATCAGCCCTTCATCAGGGATGGGTGAAGAGCTGATGCTCGAAACACTTGACTATCCTGCTCCTCGGACACTGCCTGCCCGGCTGTGCTTTTCCTCTTTTTGACTGATTTTTTTTCTCTGATTTTTGTCCCATGTACTGAGATTCAGTGAAAAGTGTTGTTTTGCGTGGTATATGGGCAGATTGTACCATACAAAGTGCACCAGGGTAACCGAACGGTGTGCAGAATACAGTGTTACAGCCGCAGAGAGAGAGAGAGGAGAATTAACATTTTGAGAGGTCCATTCTGATAATAGGGAGAAGCTGTCCTTGAATCTATTTGCACATGTATTCAAGCTTCTGTATCTTCTGCCTGATGAAAGAGAGTATAACCAGGATGGGAGGGGTCTTTCATTATACTGGTTATTCTCCCGAGGTAGAAGTGTAGATGGAGTCGATGGATAGAAGGTTGGTTTGCGTGATGGACTGGGCTGTGTTCACGACTCTGTGTGGTTTCTTCTGGTCCTGGGAAAGAGCAGTTGCCATACCAAGCTGTGATTCACCTAGCTAAGATGATTTCTATGGTACATCTGTTTAAAAAGTAGGAGTTCTTGTGGATGTGCTAAATTTTCTGAGCCCCCTAAGGACGTAGAGACGTTGTTGTGTTCTTGAGTTGAGGTGGGTGGCCCAAGACTGATCGTCACTCGCAGGAACTTGATGCTCTCGACCATCTTCACCATTGATGTAGACAGGGGTGTTCCCTCCACTCTGCTTCGAGAAAGGGGATTGGCTGACAGGAGCTCAGTGTTCTGGTTGCACCCTTTTTAAGAAGTGTTTTCTTTGCTAAACGTCAAGGCCTTCTTTGCCAACTTCTGGGGGTGAGGGTTAAAAATGTCCAGAGGTGTGCAGGTTAGATGAACTAGCCACAGTAAATGTGGGGTCAGGGCATGAGATGGGATCTGGGTGGGATGCTCTTTGCTGGGTCAGTGCAGACCCAACAGGCTGAATGGCCTGCTTCCACACTGTGTGTAGGGATTCCGGTTCTATGAAATCAGGCCAGTGTTCTGGTTATAGTGGGGGTACAATGAAGGTTTTCCAGACTGATTTCCTGGGATGGCAGGACTGACCTATGAAGGGAGACTGGATCTATCCAATTCTGACAGAACTAGACGTAGGGAAATGCAGGCAGGATGTTCCCGATGACCAGAGAGCCCGGTGCTGTTGGTCATGGTCTTAAGGATATGGGGTCGGCCATTGAGGACTGATGCAGAGAAATGTTTTACCCAGAGAGTGGGGAGCCTGTGGAATTCTCTGCTATAGAAAATTGACTCTTTTTCAGGATTGTTAGATGCAGTTCTTGGGGTTATAAGGGCATCGGGAGAAAGTGGGAAAGGGGTGTTCACTCATGGGATGAAGGCATTACTACCCAGGCCAGCTTTTATTACCCATCTCTAACTGCCCAGCAGGAAGTTATAACCAGCCTGGGAATCTGGAGTCACATAGTCCAAGTAAGGATAGCAGATCACTTCCTGAAAGAATATTGGTGAACCAGATGAGATTTTCCGAGCAATCAACAAATGATCATCATCAGATTCTTAATTCCATATCGTTGTTGAATTCAATTGGTGGGATTCAAGCCCAGGTCTCTGGATTAACAGTCCAGCAATTAATACCACCAGGCCATCCTCTCCCCTGGCATTTGTATAGCCCCCCCACTATCATTGGAACAGCAAGGCCGAATGGCCTACCCCCACTCCTAATTTCCCTTTCTGTTGCGTCGTAGAGTCAAACAATATGGAAGTAGACCCAACTCTTCCATGTTGATCAGGTTTCCCAAACTAAACTCATCCCACTTGCCTGCGCTTGGCTCATATCCCTTCCCTATTCATGTACCCATCCAAATGCCTTTTAAATGTTGTAACTGTATCTGCATTTACCACTTCCTCTGACAGCTCATTCTACATATGTACCACCATCTATGTGGAAAAAGTTGCCCCTCTTGTCCCTTTTTGTTAAAATGTGTGTTCTCTCACCTTTAACTTATGCTTTTGCGTTTTGAATTCCCCTACCCAATTGAAAAGACCTTGGTTACTCACGTTATCTATGCCTCTTGGGACTTTACAAAACTCTAAGGTCACTCCTCAACCCCTCTCCTATTTTATTGGGTCTCTCCTTCTGAAATGTTTCTCTGATGACTTGAGTCAGAGCTGCAGTGATGCTTTGAGACGGAAGTGGTACGTGGGTTTGCCTTTGGGAAGTAGGCCATGTTTCCATAGTGATGGTTTCCCCCCCCTCTCTGTCTTGTAGGTGGTGCGACTACAAGCCAGTGGTCATCGAGAGCCACTGAACTGACCCGGGCGGCGGATTCCTGATTTTCCTTCCTTCGTGGTGTTCTGTTTGTCTTTGCTGCTCTTCCAGCATCGCGTGTTCCGAAGGACCAGGAATTCCTGACTGGGAAAGCCATGGAAAAGGTCGATGCCAGTGATCCTCTTTCTTTTTTAAAGGAACAATAATTCGTACTGAGGGGACTTAGCCGAAAGAAATGGAGTGGCCTTGGATTTCCGGAATGACTTGGGTTAGACTAGGACATGCGTAGGGGTGAGGGGACAACCTGGAATTGTGAACTGGGATCCAGTCCTGAATATGAATGAATATTAATTAATGACTGCATACTAATAGTTGCATATATTAATACATGGCCCATGATGCTCTGAAGAGTTTGGCTAGGCTTAGACCTGTAGCTCGGCAATGATCATGGCCTTCTATTTATTTTGAGGTTTAAGGAGATGTAGCGGAGGGAACCATTTAAGTCTCGAATGTGGGGTTTGAGACATGTACCATGTGGTTTTCTATGATGCAAGAGAATTGACCTTTGAAATATTTTAAAAATTCAGTCTACTGGCTCGGGAGTGCAGGGCAAGTGGACGTCCCTAAATGGTTGCAGGGAATATGGCTGTATATAGGTGACAATAAATCTATGGTGTCCTCCCTTTTGCTACTTTTGAGCAGTATTCCATTTCCAATACTTGAACGGCTCTCGACATCTAGGAGGTAAATGAGGGAAGCAGCCTTTCTCCAGTGCTCCCCGATGACATTTCCTCAGTTGTTGGCCAGGGTTAGTGCATCCCAGGATTCCAGTTTGTTCCCAAGGGAAATCTGGATGATTTGAGATTTCCCCTTGCAAGTGGCCATCCTCCCTTGCCCTGTATTGGGGTTGGGGGGTGGGGGGAGCGGAGGAGTTCGCATTTTCTACCAGGGAGGGTGTTCTTAAGCGGCAGTAGTTACTGATGGGGTTAACACCGGCATCTGCGGAATTTTGAATTTTAATTTGGATATACATTATTACCCATTGCCGCCTCTTATCTCGCTCCTTCTCACTTCCTGTCACCCATGTCGTTATCATGGATTTGCAAACCAGATCCTGACGGAAACAGGAAAGGAAATACAGTTTGTGGGTTTCCCGCCACCACCACCTCTTTCTCTCCCCCCCACCTTTTTATGTTGCAAACTCATAGATTTCTCTTGGATTTTTCTTTCTGTTTCCGGAAACGTACCACCACACCAATTCCCGAAGCCTAAATCCTGGAGGATTTGCAATGCTTGTTTCAGATCCCGTGACAGGGTTGAGTTTTTTTTGATTCTGCTGTAACAGGTTTTGATGGAGCAGGAGATTGTACATTCTCTGCCTCTTGTCTCTTTCCTCCTCTCTCTTCCCCCAATCATGTGATCTAATCCTCACAGAGGTCAGTGTGCAGTTTGAGAACTTTTTAAAAAAAAGTGAAGAGACAGGAACTCTGGTGCACACCCATTCTAACCTCCCCTCCCCTCCTCATCAAAGTACGGGAATGCTGGTGTTAATGCAATACTAATTTAAAAACTATGACAGCTTAAGAACATCCTCACTGGTAGAAAATACCTTCCTTTTGAAGTTTTGTACCAACTGAAAGTTGATGAGAAATCCTTTTGAGAGATCAGGGTCTTTGCATTAGACCACCCATCAAAGAATTTAAGAATAAATTTATTCTAAAGTTTTGAATGATATGGTGGAGCGGTGGTTCAGTGTTATGATTTTTTTCCCCTTTTTAACCCAGTATTTAAGATTCTTTTTAATAAGAAATCCAATTTACAGCAATAGTTTTGCGAATGATTTTTCAATCCAGACAGGAGGAGCCAGGTACCTGGGCTCACATCCTTCCTGCTTTAGTTTGGCGTCTGTGTGTGTTCCGTAGTGTGGAGTTCCACTCCAAGCTGTCCCTCCCTTACTCCATTCCCAAATAGTTCATATCTGAAAGGTGGGATCAGTACTAAGTGTAATTTTAAACTAGCTTAAAAGTCGAGTCAACGGAGTGAAAGATGGTAATTGAGCCCATTAGACTTTATTTCATTCCCCAGTAGTGACATTAAAGGTGCCAATCTGTCAAATTTTCAGAAAGAAATTGCAGGGGGATTTCCTCGTTTTGAGGAGGAGGAGGCTGGTGTGAAACTTTCTGGGAAACCTCTGGTGTTCCTCTTGCACAAATAATATGATGAGTTTGATTGATTTGTGCACAATATTTTGTTTTCTTTCCACTTTAAAGAGTGTTTGGTGGGGATCCTTTTTCTTATGGAGATCGTGGCCCCTTTTAAACAGCGTGCATTTTTATATTAAAGCTGTTGAGATGCAGACTTGAGGTTAGTTTCTGCCCTTAACAGTGAAGGTTTCTAGGTACTTCTGTACAGTTCTCACAGTTGAAATATTGTATGAGAGTGGGCTTGTCTATTTTTTTACAGTGAATATTTTTCAATAAAATGTGGGTTTTTTAAAAGAAACACCGTAATTTCTTTTCATTAACAATCCAATCTATGGTGCATAGGCTTCAGGACCACAGAGCAACCTCACTACGCTGTCGTCAAAGTGTACATCACTGGATGCAAATAGCACCATTTGGGTGGAGTTAGAATAACCGACATCAGACTACAATCTGACATGTTCGCGTTGACGCGCAGCAGATTTGTTCCTGGGGCGATGGGACTCGCACAAAAAGAAACTGGATCAACATGGTGGCTCAGTGGTTAACACTGCTGCCTCACAGTTCCTGGGTTCGATTCCAGCCGTGGGTGACTGTCTGTCTGTGTGCAGTTTGCATGTTTCCCCCCCTCCACCCACCATGCTGGTGTGGGTTCCCTCCAGTTGGTCAGGTTTCTCCCACACACTCTCTCTAAAGATGTTCAGGTTAGGTTGATTGGCCATGCTAAATTAGCATAGGCGCAGATTGGGTGGGTTAGGGATAAGGTAGAAGGGTGGGTTTGGTTGGAATGCTCTTTAGAGGGTCAGGTTAGGGTTCAGTGGGCCAAATGACTTCCGCACTGTAAGGATTCTACAACTATATTTACTGCAGTTTAGTAGAATTGGGTAGGGTGGGGTGAGACTGCTCCCAGAAACCCATAAATTCGATCAGGGCTGGACTGGGTCAATGCAGAAAGGATCTTCCCAATGACCGGGATGTCCAGAACAAGGTCTCTCTGTTTAGGGAGCAGGTTTAAGCCATTTAGAGCAGAGATGAAGAGAAATGCCTTTACCCAGAGAATGAGGAGCCTGTGGAATTGCCCATCGCAAAGTGGTTATAAAGTCAGAAAGATGTACAGCACGGAAACAGGCCCTTCGGTCCAACCCGTCCACGCCGATCAGATATCCCAACCCAATCTAGTCCCACTTGCTAGCACCTGGCCCATATCCATCCAAACCCATCCTATTCATATACCCATCCAAATGCCTCTTAAATGTTGCAATTGTACCAGCCTCCACTACTTCCTCTGACAGCTCATTCCATACATGTACCACCCTCTGCTTGGAAAAATTGCCCCTTAGGTCTCTTTTATATCTTTCCCCTCTCACCCTAAATCTTTCCCCTCTAGTTCTGGACTTCTCCCACCCCAGGGGAAAGACTTTGCCTATTTACCCTATCCATGCCCCTCATAATTTTGTAAACCTCTATAAGGTCACCCCTCAGCCTCCGACGCTCCAGGGAAAACAGCCCCAGCCTGTTCAGCCTCTCCCTATAGCTCAATTCCTCCAACCCTGGCAACATCCTTGTAAATCTTTTCTGAACAACATCCTTCCGCTAGGAAGGAGACCTGAATTGCACACAATATTCCAACAGTGGCCAAATCAATGTCCTGTACAGCCACAACATGACCTCTCAACTCCTGTACTCAATACGCTGACCAATAAAGGAAAGCATATCAAACACTGCCTTCACTATCCTAACTACCTGCAACTCCATTTTCAAGGAGCTATGAACCTGCACTCCAAGGTCTCTTTGTTCAGCAACACTCCCTCGGACCTTACCATTAAGTGTAAAAAGTTCTGTTAAGATTTGCTTTCCAAAAATGCAGTACCTTGCATTTATCTGAATTAAACTTCATCTGCCACTTCTCAGCCCATTGGCCCATCTGGTCAAGATCCTGTTGTAATCTGAGGTAACCCTCTTCGCTGTCCACTATACCTCCAATTTTGATGTCATCTGCAAACTTACTAACTGTGCCTCTTATGCTCGCATCCAAATCATTTATGTAAATGACAAAAAGTAGAGGACCCAGCACCGATCCTTGTGGCACCACCCGGTCACAGGCCACCAGTCTGGAAAAACAACCCTCTACCACCACTCTCTGTCTTCTACCTTTTTGAGCTAGTTCTGTATCCAAATGGCTAGTTCTCCCTGTATTCCATGAGATCTAACTTTACTAATCAGTCTCCCATGGGGAATCTTGTCGAAAGCCTTACTGAAGTCAAAACATTGAATATTTTCAAGAAAAGTAGCACAGTTGTTGGGCCTGAAGGGATCAAAGGATGTGGGGTAAAATAGGAACAGGAAACTGTGTTAATGGTCAGCTATAATTGTAGCGAACAGCGGAACAGACTTGTAGGCCGCAATTAATAATACTATATAGGAATGCACAAAGCGTTAGAAATAAGATGGATGAGCTTGAGGCTCTTTTGGAAATTGGCAGATACGATATTGTGGGAATAACTGAGACGTGGCTTCAAGTGGACAGGGCCTAGGAAATGAATGTTCAAGGCTACACGTGCTATCATAAGGACAGGCTGACGAGCAGAGGGGGTGGGGTGGCCCTGTTGGTGAGGGATGATATTCAGTACTTGCGCGGGGGGACCTGGAATCCGGGGATGTAGAGTCAGTGTGGATAGAGCTGAGAAATTCTAAGGGTAGAAAGACCCTCTTGGGAGTTATCTATAGGCCCCCAAACAGTAGTCTGGATGTCTGATGTAAGTTGAATCAGGAGCTGAAATTGGCCTGTTGCAAAGATGTTACTACAGTTGTTATGGGGAATTTCAACATGCAGGTAGACTGGGAGAATCAGGAGGGCATTGGACCTCAAGAAAGAGACTTTGTGGAGTGCCTCCGAGATGCATTCTTAGAACAGCTGGTGCTGGAGCCTACCAGGGAGAAGGTAATTCTGGATCTGGAATTGATCAGGGACCTCGAAGTGAAGGAGCCATTGGGAAGTAGTGACCATAATACAATAAGCTTCAATCTGCAATTTGAGAGGGAGAGGGTACAATTGGAAGTGACAATATTTCTGTTGAATAAGGGGAGCTATGGAGTGATGAGGGAGGAGCTGGCCAAAGTTCAATGATGCAACACCTTAGCAGGGATGACAGTGGAGGAACAATGGTAGATATTTCTGTGTATGATGCAGGATCAGTTCATTCCAAAAAGGAAGAAAGATCCTATGAGGAGGCATGGGTGGCTGTGGCTGACGAGGGAAGTTAAGAAACATGTAAAGTTAAAAGACAAAAAGTATAACATAGCAAAGATAAGTGGGAAAGTGGAGGACTGGGAAGCTTTTAAAGAACAACAGAGGATTACTAAGAAGGAAATACGCAGAGAAAAAAAATGAGATAAGAAGGTAAACTGGCCAATAATATAAAGGAGGATAGTAAAAGCTTTTTTTTAGGTATGTGAAAGGCAGAAAAATGCTTAAGACAAAAATTGGGCCCTTGAAGACAGAAACAGGGGAATATATTATGGGGAACAAAGAAATGGCAGAAGAATTGAATTGGTACTTCAGGTCTGTGTTCACTGGGGAAGACACAAGCAATCTCCCTGAGGTAACAGTGGCTGAAGGAACTGAACTTAAGGGAATTTATATTTGCCAGGAATTGGTGTTCGAGAGACTGTTAGGTCTGAAGGTTGATAAGTCCCCAGGGCCTGATGGTCTAGATCCCAGGGTACTGAAGGAGGTGGCTCGAGAAATCGTGGATGCGTTGGTGATTATTTTCCAGAGTTCGATAGATTCGGGATCAGTTCCTGCGGATTGTAGGGTGGCTAATGTTGTACCACTTTTTAAGAAAGGAGTGAGAGAGAAAGCAGGAAATTATAGACCAGTTAGTCTGACCTCAGTGGTGGGAAAGATGCTGGAGTCAATTATAAAGGATGAAACTATGGCACATCTGGATAGTAGTAACAGGATAGGTCAGAGTCAGCATGGATTTATGAAGGGAAAATCATGCTTGACTAATCTTCTGGAATTTTTTGAGGATGTAACTCTGAAGATGGACGAGGAAGATCCAGTAGATGTAGTGTACCTCGACTTTCAGAAAGCTTTTGATAAAGTCCCACATAGGAGGTTAGTGAGCAAAACTAGGGCGCATGGTATTGGGGCAAAGTACTAACTTGGATTGAAAATTGGTTGGCTGACAGGAAACAAAGAGTAATGATAAACGGCTCCATTTCGGAATGGCAGGCAGTGACCAGTGGGGTACCGCAGGGATCCTTGCTGGGACCGCAGCTTTTTGCAATATACATTAATGATATAGAAGATGATATTAGCAAATTTGCTGATGATACTAAGCTGGGTGGCAGGGTGAAATGTGAGGAGGATGTTAGGAGATTACAGGGTGACCTGGACAGGTAAGGTGAGTGGTCAGATGCATGGCAGATGCAGTTTAATGTGGATAAATGTATGGTTATCCACTTTGGTGGCAAGAACAGGAGGCAGATTACTACCTAAATGGAATCAATTTAGGTAAAGGGGCAGTACAAATAGATCTGGATGTTCTTGTACACCAGTCAATGAAGGTAAGCATGCAGGTACAGCAGGTAGTGAAGAAGGTGAATAGCATGCTGGCCTTCATAACAAGAGGGATTGAGTATAGAAGCAAAGAGGTTCTTCTGCAGCTGCACAGGGCCCTGGTAAGACCACACCTGGAGTATTGTGTGCAGTTCTGGTCTCCAAATTTGAGGAAAGACATTCTGGCTGTTGAGGGAGTGCAGCGTAGGTTCACGAGGTCAATTCCTGGAATGGCAGGACTACCTTACACTGAAAGACTGAAGCGACTGGGCTTGTATACCCTTGAGTTTAGAAGACTGAGAGGGGATCTGATTGAGTCATATAAGATTATTAAAGGATTGGACACTGGAGGCAGGAAACATGTTTCCACTGATGGGTGAGTGCCGAACCAGAGAACACAGCTTAAAAATACGGGGTAGACCATTTAGGACAGAAATGAGGAGAAACTTCTTCACCCAGAGAGTGGTGGCTGTGTGGAATGCTCTGCCCCAGACGGCAGTGGAGGCCCAGTCTCTGGATTCATTTAAGAAAGAGTTAGATAGAGCTCTCAAGGATAGTGGAATCAACAGTTATGGAGATAAGGTAGGAACAGGATACTGATTAAGGATGATCAGCCATGATCATATTGAATGGTAGTGCAGGCTCAAAGGGCAGAATGGCCTACTCCTGCACCTATTGTCTATTGTCTACCCTCCCTATTTTCTATGGTGCTATGTTAAAAACTAATCCAACTCTAAGCTAGAACTTGATATATATGGGGATTATTTTTATCGGGCGGTATTTTGACTTAACTGTGTAATAGTGTTACTTTGACAAGTATACCTGAACTTTTGTTCGTTTTTACCTTCTTGACCAAACTGTCTACTGTTGTGACACAGTGACGAACCCCTCTGTTAATTAAACCAACACCTGGAAAAGCTCACCTCTCCTTATAATCTGTTTAAAATATGAGTGCTCAAGAACTCCCAAATTCCACTATTTAAAGAAAATAGCATTAATTTAATGTTCACTTTTAGAGTTAAAAATAAACAATATTCACAACTCCAAGCCCTCTTTTCTCTTAACTGCTTATTACTTGCCTCCAACTCTATAACAATACATTGCTCCAATAAGACACTTATCAAAATTATATCAACTTAATTTAAAACCATATAGTGGCTGTTGCCTTTGGTACCTTTTTCTGGCTGAAGACCTCCCTGGGCAGTTGTCTTTTTTTTTACTGTGAATATATTTCACATGAAAAGGTACCTTTGATAGAGGATGTTTCCTAATTTCTGAGGTCTCTCTGGATGGCAGTTGCTTTGTCCAATTTTCAAAATGCCTGCATTTTTATATTCCCCCAACATGAGATCGTCTCATTGGTTTGATGTTGGCAAAAAAATAAATTCAAACGCAACTGGCTTTTAGTATCCTGGGGCATAATTCAAACCGGTTACATTTGAATAGTTCTCAAGACAGCAACTAACTCGGCTATCTATTTCACAGCCAAATGTTACATATTTTCACTTTTCCAGTACACTGTTAGACTGCCAGCTAGCCAAATCAGTCGTAAGTTCTCAATTCAGAACAGCATTCACTGTCTGTTAAAGGTACAGTACACACTTTCAACTTCATACCACTAGAACCCAAACACATCCCCTGTCATCAAACTGTGAGATTGAGGTGTTTCTAAAATTATTGGATTCGGGCATGGATGACAAACTGTCCAGGGAATATTTGGGATGGGAGGGGAGGAAAGTGGCAGAGGGATGGCATCAGATTGAGCACCAAAACAGCACAGTTGTTCCTGAAAAGTTTCCATAAACCCTTTGTTAGGCACCAACTATATTATTGAGTTGAGTTCTGGTTGCCATACTTTAGGGGTCTTCCCACCCACCGAGACAGAGGAATTTGCCAGAATGGGCGACTTTGGTTAAATGGAAAGGTTGGCTGCTTCCCCACAGTTTTCAGATTTGTGAACGAGTGTCTTGCTCTCTCTCTGTGCACTTTCTCTGCGGCTGTAACACTGTATTCCACGCTCCACGCTGCTGCTCTGATGAACTTTGTATGGTGCGATCTTGCCTGTAGAGCCCAGGAAACGAAGCTTCTCACTCCTTTGAGCTGCACGTGACAGCAACCAAATCAAATCGAAAAGCGAAGAGGGGATTTTGTTCTTCTGTTGATGGAAGAGGCAAAGCTGTGCCAAATCACTATTACAAAGATTTTAAGGGTGATTGTGAGGGAGAAATGTTTTGACTGCCCCAGCGAAGGGTAATGACCTGGAACATTCACCCTTGAGAGATGTTGGAAACAATTAATGATTTTTGAAAGGGAATTTGGATGAGCACTCAAAGGTGAAATAAGCCAAACACCGGCTCTTGTGGTACAGCAGTAGCGCCCTCTACTTCTGGAGGAGGGGAGTAACAAGGATTGATCTATGGTATGCTGGCATGCACTGGGCAGTCTGCATGTAACCACATCACAATCCTAACGCTTTGGCCATTGCATGTTCTTGTTTCAGTCTGCGGAACCAACGCTGCATAGGCTCAGAGTAGATCCACACCTGCTTCCTCAGCACTTTACCTTGTCCCAGGTTTTATTTCCCAACATTGGAAAGTCCCACCAAGTCCCAAAGGGAAGGACAGTCCCACACTCCCAGAGGAGGGGGAAGAAAGGATAGTGTCTCACCCACTGTCCCACCCAGTGCTAGAGGGAGGGGAGAAACGATAGTGTCTGACTCACTGTCCCAACCATTCCCAGAGGGAGGGGAGAAAGGACAGTGTCTGACCCACTGTCCCAACCAGTCCCAGAGGGAAGGGGGGAAAGGACAGTGTCTGACCCACTGTCCCAACCAGTCCCAGAGGGAAGGGGGGAAAGGACAGTGCCTGACCCACTGTCCCAACCAGTCCCAGAGGGAAGGGGGGAAAGGACAGTGCCTGACCCACTGTCCCAACCAGTCCCAGAGGGAAGGGGGGAAAGGACAGTGCCTGACCCACTGTCCCACCTAATGCTAGAGGGAAGGGGGGAAAGGACAGTGTCTGACCCACAGTCCCCCACAGTCCCAGAGGGAGGGGGGGAAAGGACAGTGTCTGACCCACTGTCACACCCAGTCCCAGAGAGAGGGGGGGAAAGGACAGTGTCTGACCCACAGTCCCACACAGTCCCAGAGGGAGGGGGGGAAACGATAGTGTCTGACCCACTGTCCCACCCAATCCCAGAGGGAGGGGGACAAGGTCAGTGTCTGACCCACTGTCCCACCCAGTCCCAGACAGGGGTGGGGGGGAAAGGACAGAGTCTGACCCACTGTCCCACACAGTCCCAGAGGGAGGGGGTCAAGGTCAGTGCCTGACCCACTGTCCCACACAGTCCCAGAGGGAGGGGGTCAAGGTCAGTGCCTGACCCACTGTCCCACACAGTCCCAGAGGGAGGGGGTCAAGGTCAGTGCCTGACCCACTGTCACACCCAGTCCCTGAGGGAGGGGGTCAAGGTCAGTGTCTGACCCACTGTCCCACACAGTCCCAGAGGGAGGGGGTCAAGGTCAGTGCCTGACCCACTGTCCCACACAGTCCCAGAGGGAGGGGGTCAAGGTCAGTGCCTGACCCACTGTCCCACACAGTCCCAGAGGGAGGGGGTCAAGGTCAGTGCCTGACCCACTGTCCCACACAGTCCCAGAGGGAGGGGGTCAAGGTCAGTGCCTGACCCACTGTCCCACACAGTCCCAGAGAGAGGGGGGGAAAGGACAGAGTCTGACCCACTGTCCCACACAGTCCCAGAGGGAGGGGGTCAAGGTCAGTGCCTGACCCACTGTCCCACACAGTCCCAGAGGGAGGGGGTCAAGGTCAGTGCCTGACCCACTGTCACACCCAGTCCCACAGGGAGGGGAGGAAAAGGGCCCACTCTCCCACCCAGTCCCTGAGGAAGGGGAAAAGGACAGGATCTGAACCACTGTCCCACCCAGTCCCTGAGGGAGGGGGGCAAGGTCAGTGTCTGGCCCACTGTCCCACCCAGTCCCTGAGGGAGGGGGGCAACGTCAGTGTCTGACCCACTGTCCTACCCATTCCCAGAAGGAGGGGGAGGGGGGGGGAAAGGACAGTGTCTGACCCACTATCCCACCCAGTCCCAGAGGGAGGGGGAGAAAGGACAGTGTCTGACCCACTGTCCCACGTAGTCCCAGAGGGAGGGGGAAAGGACAGTGTCTGACCCACTGTCCCACACAGTCCCAGAGGGAGGGGGTCAAGGTCAGTGCCTGACCCACTGTCCCACACAGTCCCACAGGGAGGGGGGGAAAGGACAGTGTCTGACCCACTATCCCACCCAGTCCCATAGGGAGGGGGGCAAGGTCAGTGTCTAACTCACTGTCACACCCAGTCCCTGAGGGAGGGGGGCAAGGTCAATGTCTGACCCACTGTCACACCCAGTCCCAGAGGGAGGGGGGGAAAGGACAGTGTCTGACCCACTGTCCAACACAGTCCCTGAGGGTGGGGGGGAAAGGACAGTGTCTAACTCACTGTCACACCCAGTCCCTGAGGGAGGGGGGCAAGGTCAGTGTCTAACCCACTGTCACACCCAGTCCCACAGGGAGGGGAGGAAAAGGACCCACTCTCCCACCCAGTCCCTGAGGGAGGGGAAAAGGACAGAGAGTCTGAACCACTGTCCCACACAGTCCCTGAGGGAGGGGGGCAAGGTCAGTGTCTAACCCACTGTCACACCCAGTCCCACAGGGAGGGGAGGAAAAGGACCCACTCTCCCACCCAGTCCCTGAGGAAGGGGAAAAGGACAGGGTCTGGCCCACTGTCCCACCCAGTCCCTGAGGGAGGGGGGCAACGTCAGAGTCTGACCCACTGTCCTACCCATTCCCAGAAGGAGGGGGGAGGGGGGGAAAGGACAGTGTCTGACCCACTATCCCACCCAGTCCCAGAGGGAGGGGGGGAAAGGACAGTGTCTGACCCACTGTCCCACGTAGTCCCAGAGGGAGGGGGAAAGGACAGTATCTGACCCACTGTCCCACCCAGTCCCTGAGGGAGGAGGGCAAGGTCAGTGTCTGACCCACTGTCACACCCAGTCCCACAGGGAGGGGGGCAAGGTCAGTGGCTGACCCACTGTCACACCCAGTCCCACAGGGAGGGGGGCAAGGTCAGTGTCTGACCCACTGTCACACCCAGTCCCACAGGGAGGGGGGCAAGGTCAGTGTCTGACCCACTGTCCCACACAGTCCCTGAGGGTGGGGGGGAAAGGACAGTGTCTGACCCACTGTCCCTCACAGTCTCTGAGGGAGGGGGGAAAGGACAGTGTCTGACCCACTGTCACACCCAGTCCCTGAGGGAGGGGGGCAAGTTCAGTGTCTGACCCACTCTCCCACCCAGTCCCAAGGGGAGGGGGAGAAGGATTGACAGAGTCTGACCCACTGTCCCACCCAGTCCCTGAGGGAGGGGCGGGGTGTGAAGGACATATCTGACTGACTGCCATTAACCGGCCTTGGCTGTATTGTATATGAGTCAGGAGAAAGTGAGGACTGCAGATGCTGGAGATCAGAGCTGAAAAATGTGTTGCTGGAAAAGCGCAGCAGTTCAGGCAGCATCCAAGGGGCAGGAGAATCGACGTGAAGGGCTGAAGAAGGGCTCATGCCCGAAACGTCGATTTCCCTGCTCCTTGGATGCTGCCTGACCTGCTGCGCTTTTCCAGCAACACATTTTCAGCTCTTGAATATGGGCTATTCCCCCACCCCTCACTGTCTATCTGTTTGAGTGGTGACGGACCTGGATCAGGTGTGCCTGTTCTAACAGGGAGGTTGTTATCATGAGTTACTGTGGTGACTTTTCCACAGAAAGCTCCCTGCAGTACGTCAAGGGGCAGGGTGCGTTTTCTCTTCTTCAGAACGCCACGTGCTCGTGCCGTCAGGGCTTTGTGGTTTGAGGTCATGTCCCCTCAAGACATTTAAGAACAACTTGGATCAACATTAGAAATGTCTTGGAAAATTGTTGTGAAATGGGATTACAATCGATAGACTCTTGTCGTGCTGTCACATACTCTGCTGAGATTTTGCAACACAGCTGCTCTGAGATACTGAGATCTGGGGGAAACTGTCAAATACCCAGATTTTGTGGGTTTCTGCTGGAGAGCTGGCTGGTTTTCAATGGACATTAAATGTCTGCATCTCACAAGGGGTCTGGTCTCCCTTTCCCCATTCAGATATCACTGCTCCTGCTGCACTATGTCGCCATCTAGGGGCATATGCTGCCCTTGGCCACTTACAACAACGTAAAAACAATGACTGCAGATGCTGAAAATCAAATACTGGACCAGTGGTGCTGGAAGAGCACAGCAGTTCAGGCAGCATCCAACGAGCAGCGAAATCAACGTTTCGGGCAAAAGCCCTTCATCAGGAATAAAGGCAGTGAGCCTGAAGCATGGAGAGATTCTTGTAGAGAGAAGAGGAAAACTTCTTCAAGGCAGGCATCCTTGCAAGAGGATTCGCAGTAGGGTTAAAATCAACAAGGTAAAAACAATGACTGCAGATGCTGAAAATCAAATACTGGATTAGTGGTGCTGGAAGAGCACAGCAGTTCAGGCAGCATCCAACGAGCAGCGAAATCAACGTTTTAACCCTACAGCGAATCCTCTTGCAAGGATGCCTGCCTTGAAGAAGTTTTCCTCCTCTCTCTCTACAAGAATCTCTCCATGCTTCAGGCTCACTGCCTTTATTCCTGATGAAGGGCTTTTGCCCGAAACGTTGATTTCGCTGCTCGTTGGATGCTGCCTGAACTGCTGTGCTCTTCCAGCACCACTGATCCACTTCCAACAACAACAACCTCACACTTAGGTAGCATCTTTAAAAAAGTGAGCACCGCAGTAATTGGAGTGTATTATTTCCACCTCCAACTCTAGTTTGACTTAATCCCTGCCCTCCCCTTCACTGTTTGATCATGCAACATTGTTGCCTGAGAAGGGCACTGCTTGTCACTGGCCACTCAGGTGTTTCCTGTCTTGCTGGTGGTGGAATACAAATAGAGATTTACACAGTTGTTGGTTTTCACTGTGTCTGAAACCGGCACACGCGGCATGGGTCCTGGGGAAAAATAAGCACTACCGCTGTCAAGTGGTAGTCATAGAGTCATAGAGATGTACAGCACGGAAACAGACCCTTCGGTCCAACCCGTCCATGCCGACCAGATATCCCAACCCAATCTAGTCCCACCTGCCAGCACCCGGCCCATATCCCTCCAAACCCTTCCTATTCATATACCCATCCAAATGCCTCTTAAAAGTTGCAATTGTACCAGCCTCCACCACATCCTCTGGCAGCTCATTACATACACGTACCACCCTCTGCGTGAAAAGGTTGCCCCTTAGGTCTCTTTTATATCTTTCCCCTCTCACCCTCAACCTATGCCCTCTAATTCTGGACTCCCCGACCCCAGGGAAAAGACTTTGTCTATTTATCCTATCCAAATGCCCCTCATAATTTTGTAAACCTCTATAAGGTCACCCCTCAGCCTCCGACGCTCCAGGGAAAACAGCCCCAGCCTGTTCAGCCTCTTGCTGTAGCTCAGATCCTCCAACCCTGGCAACATCCTTGTAAATCTTTTCCAAACCCTTTCAATTTTCACAACATCTTTCCGATAGGAAGGAGACCAGAATTGCACGCAATATTCCAAAATAAAAAAAAGTGTCAAACATCCTGTTCACTCTGAGAGCGGCCTAAAACAAAAGAACAGTGGTGTCAGATATCCTGTAAAACAAAAAAAAAACACCTTTAAGCAAACGCATAATTCCTATGGCGCCACGCAAGAGCGATTATAAATCAAGGTATCAACACAAAACTGCAGCATAAAGGAGGAAACTTGGGTGGACAGGGTATTCCAGAACATGGGATGGGGACTGTTCAAAACAAAGCTTTCATTTGTATAGCACTGCCACTGGGCCTCTCAAAGTGCCCTGCAGTTAATTTGAAGTGTAAATCACTATTGTAATATAGAAAAGCACTATTGGTGTTGGCATAGCAACCACTGGTGGAAAATCAGGTGCTGAATTAAATGTACATTTTTGCCATGTTTGTTCATGGGGTGTGGGATGTCAGTGACTGAGTTGGTGTTTATTATCCATCCCATATGTCACCATTGTAGGTGGTGGTGAACTGTCTTCTTGAACCACTGCAGGGACACCCACAATACTGTTAGGGAGCGTGTTCCCGGATTTTGACCCAGAGTCAAGTCAGGCTGGCAAGTGTAGTTGATGGGGAACTTGCTGGTGAGGAGATTGGGCGTGTCGGTGCTCCCATGCATCTGCTGCCCATGTCCTTCTAGATGAGCAAGGTCCAGCCTTGGAAGGTGCAGCCAAGGGAGCATTGGTGCCGTCTCTCAGAGATTCTGGAGGGTGAGATGAAGATTGGAAATTTGTGGAGTTAAGAATCACTGGGACTCATACAGCCATACAGGACACAGGAGGCCCTTCGGCCCTATGAAATCTGCACTGATCTATGCACACTGACTTATCCTTCCTGGTGAAGGTCATATGCTCGAAACTTCGACTTTCCTGCTCTTCAGATGCTGCCTGACTGGCTGTGCTTTTCCAGCATTTTGACTCTGATCTCCAGCGTCTGCAGTCCTCATTTTCCCCACCCACTCTCTCCACACGGATCCCACTTTCCAGCACTTACCCAATGCTGGGACATTTCAAGTGCTCGTCCACCTGCTTTTCAAAGGTTGTGGGGTTTCCTATCTCAACTACTTTCCCAGGCATTGCATTCCAGATTCCCAACACCAGCGGGGTGGATTTGATTTTCCTCAAATCCCTTCGAAACCTCCTGCTGTTCACTCAAAATTATGAACCCTCATTGTTGACTCTTCAACTTCTTATCAACACTGTCCATTCCTCCCCAACAATCTTATACACTTCAATCAAGACCTCACTCAACCTTCTCCACTCCAAAGTAAATAACCTGAGTCTATCTATAATTTGGCGACGCCAGTGTTGGGCTGCGGTGTCCAAAGTTAAAAATCACACAACACCAGGTTATAGTCTAACAGGTTTACTTGGATGCACTAGCTTTCAGAGTGCTGCTTCTTCATCAGGTGGTTGTGGAGTACAAGATCATAAGACACAGAACTGAGAGCAAAAGTTTTAATGCAATAAATTCTGTGTCTTATGATCTTATACTCCACAACTATTTGATGAAGAAGCAGCGCTCCGAAAGCTAGTGCTTCCAAATAAACCTGTCAGACTATGTTGTGTGAGTCCTAACTGAATCTATCTAGCCTCTGTGCTTGGCTAAAATGTAATATAATGGTTTAGTCCATTAACAGGGAAAGATAGTGGCGTAGTGGTACTGTCACTGGACTGGATTAACGGATAAAATGCTATGAATTCAATAAATCACAGAAGCCCTACAGTGCAAAAGCAGATCACTCAGCCCATCAAGTCCACACCACCCCTCTGAAAAGTATCTCACCCTGATCCACTCCATACCTGTAACCCTGCATTTCCCATGGCCAATCCCCCTCATGTGTACATCCTTGGAAATTGGAGCACTCAGAGGAAACCTGTGCAAGCTCCACACTGGCAGTCACCCAAGGCTGGAATCGAACCCGTGCCCCTGGCGCTGTGAGGCAGCAGTGCTAACTGCCGAGCCACCATACTGGCCCCTTGGCTTATTGGCATCCAGCTGGTTGGTAGTGACCTGAATGGGTTGGTTACACCTCGCTGGGGGAAATCAAGACCCACCATTTCAAGAGCAGTCACAAAAGTTGAATTTTGTTTTAAAAGTAGGGAAGACTCCCCCCATTTGCCAGTCTTTTAGACAAAGGCTGACAGAAAACACAAACCCAGAAGGCTGCACTAAAGAAGAATTACTATTTTATTACAGATATAAAAGTTTTTAGCTACAGGTAAACAATTATGAACCCTCCACATACACCTTTTCCATTATAAAACTCTGCAAACACACACATATATGGACAGTTACGAATAAAGAAATGGTGTCAAGGGTGGAGGGGAAGACTGGGAAGGCAGTTCAAAGTGTCCAGTGCCCAGGGTTTGCTGAGAGATCACTTTGTCTTGTCAGGTCGTGCTGCTTTGTGATGTTTTATCTCCAGGTGTTCTCATTAGGCACAGGCTAGCTAATTCACAACTTACAACGTCACTGATGTGGAAGTGCTGGTGTTGGACTGGGGCGGTCAAAGTTAAAAATCACACAACACTAGGTTATATTCCAACAGGCCTTTTTGGAAGTACTAGCTTTCAGAGAGCTGTTTCTTCATTAGGTAGTTGTGGAGCAGGGCCATAAGACACAGAATTTATAGTAAAAGATTACAGTGTCATGCAACTGAAATAAGATATTGAACAATTTCAGTCCTGCTCCACAACTACCTGATGAAGGAGAAATGAAGGAGAAGCATTTGAAAGCTAGTGCCTCCAAATAAACCTGTTGGACTATAACCTAGTGTTGAGGGATTTTTAATAACATCACTGATTTATTGGTAAAATCCACAGATTACAGCGACTGACAAGGGGAAGTAAACTGGCTTCCTTGAGTTAAAGATCCCACAACACTAGGTTATGATCCAACAGGTTTAATTGGAAGCACAATAGATTTCGGAGAGTTGCTCCTTCATCAGGTGATAGTGGAGGGCTCAATCGTAACACAGAATTTATAGTAAAAATTTACAGTGTGATGTAACTAAAATTATACATTGAAAAATTGATTGTCTGTTAAGCCTTTCATCTGTTAGAATACAGTGATTGTTTCAGTTCTTTCATGTGTAAATCACAAAACCTTTTTTTAAAAAAGTTGCATTCTTGGGTTAGCTGTTAACAATGGTGATAGCTAGACAATATGTTGAAGGTGTTGGCCCCCTGTGTTCTCCGTCTATGCCATGATGTTTAGATTGATTCCAATCTAAAAAGTGAGATAACAGAGTTTTACATAAATTCATGCAGTTTTTGAGCAAAGTACAATGTAACCCTGCAAGTACAAATTCACCCCGCAAAATATATGTCTTTGTCTGTGTGTGTGTGTGTGTGTGTGTGTCTGTCTGGGGTGGGGGTTGTGAGTGTGAGAAAGTGTGTGTGTTTGTGTGTGTGTGTGTGTGTGTAGTGAGTGCAGAGTGTCTTAAGTCTGTGAGGGACAGGCAGCAGAGAAAAGTGGCCAAGCAGAGGCTGATAGCAAAGTTCGGTACCATAGGGTAGGCCTCAACTGGGACCTTGGGTTCATGTCACATTACAGGTGATCACCATTGCACTATATTACACACACAGATATTCCTACACACAAACACACACTCATACACACAGGCACTCCTATACACACATACACACAGACGTGCACATAGACAGCCACACACACCCTTACAGACACACACACTCCCACACTCACACATGCATCCCCTCACAGACTTAAGACACTCTGCACTCACTACACACACACACACATACACTTTCTCACACTCACAACCTCCAACCCCGACAGACACACACACACAGACAGACAAAGACCCACATGCACACATATATTTTGTGGGGTGAGTTTGTACTTGCAGGTTTACATTGTACTTTGCTCAAAAACTGCATGCATTCATGTAGAACTCTTGAGCTCAAAAACTTCATGAATTTATATAAAACTTCGTTATCTCACTTTTTAGATTAGAATCAATCTAAGCATCATGGCATAGGCAGAGAACGCAGGGGTGAAAATGTGTTGCTGGAAAAGCGCAGCAGGTCAGGCAAGGAACAGGAGAATCGACGTTTCGGGCATGAGCCCTTCTTCAGAGAACACAGGGGGCCAACACCTTCAACATATTGTCTAGCTATCACCATTGTTAACGTGAGAATGCAACTTTTTAAAAAAAAAGGTTTTGTGATTTACACATGAAGGAAGTGAAACTATTACTGTATCCTAACAGATGAAAGGCTTAACAGACTAAATCAATTTTTCAATGTATAATTTCAGTTACATCACACTGTAAATTTTTGCTATAAATTCTGTGTAACGATTGAGCCCTCCACTACCACCTGATGAAGGAGCGTTGCTCCGAAAGCTAGTGTGCTTCCAATTAAACCTGTTGGACTATATCCTGGTGTTGTGTGATTTATAACGTTGTACACCCCAGTCCAACACTGGCATCTCCAAATCATGGCTTCCTTGAAGTTTGTGTTTACTGAATGTTAGAAACGAAAATCGCTTCTTAATAATCGCTCTTGACAAATTCAGGAAAACAAAGTTTTATTAGCAAGTCTGCAGAGTCGGGCACCCTTCTGAGTAAAAGGCGCGCTGAGGCTTACAAAGTTTCTCATTATATACAGTACAAATCCCTCCCCTCCTTGGCTCTAACAAGCCATGAGGTTCACATTCTTAAAAACATCATTATTCTTCGATTTACACCCTTATCACAAAGTCTGCAACAAATGCCTCCAGACCCTCCCCTCCCTGGCTCTAACGAGCCATGAGGTTCACATTCTTAAAAACATCATTATTCTTTGATTTGCACCCTTATCACAAAGTCTTCAGAGTCTCCAAAGTTGTTTCTCTCACCCTGCAGTATTATCAGTCAAGGACTCATCCTTCCCTGCCTGTGTTAATGGTTTCATCAATCAAGGGCCTGTTTGTTTTTACTCTGCTCACAAATTGTCAGCATTCTGCACAATTTAAACTATTCTACTTTTGAGTATACAAAATGTTTTAGAAAAGAAACAAAAGTTTTGTCTTTTATTATAGATCAGTCTGTGGTCCAGGCACATCTTAAAGTTTAAACCGAAATTACCTCTCACAATTCCACCCTTTTCTTTCTTTAAGATGTGCCTGACCAAGATAGCCCCCCCTCCTCAAGGGCCCGGGAAATCCTTGGTCTTTCGCAGCAACATCACTTTAAGTTCACGCGTCCCATGTTGTGGAACCACCACTGCCTGGAGTCGGGAAATATTTTTCTGAATTAAAAACTGAATACAGGGGGTTAGGCAGGGTAATACGAGAAGAAGAATCACGCCCCCCCCCCAACCACCAGCAGCGTCGTGCGCCACCAACTACCACCTAGGAGACCATCCCACCATCCGATGCCACTAAGAGGACGCCAAGATTGTACTGGCACATGGGCCAATTTCCGAATTTCATCGGAAAGTTCAAAAACCGCTTTACCATTATCGTCAATTTCTAGACGGCAGTTAGTCAGGTTAAACTTCCCGCATACGCCCCCCTCCGAGGCCAACAGATAATCCAAGGCAAGTCGGTTTTGATATATAGCAGCCCTCATCTGATCCTGCTGTTTAGCCAGCAACTCCAGGGCCAGGGCAGTCCGATTAGTAATAATCTCTACGACTGCTTGGAGCCTGATAATACGATTTAACATATAGATAGGAGTACGGTATCCCCATGATCCGTCCTGTGCCCATGTAGCTGGCCCGTAGTATGCAATAATCCGGGCCGGTGGCCACTCATTCCCCCAATCACTGACTTGGATATCCCTTGGTGACCTACGGAGGGAGTCAAAGAGTTTAATTCCCAAATCGTCGCCTTCCTTCCGGGGTAATAGGAAGAACGCAGGTCGTATTAGACCCAGGAAGCATACCCCAGCCCATCCCATGGGTAGTTTGGAGTATGCCTGATTACCGCATATCCAAAATAGGCCATCTGGAGCAGGCCCTCCCTGCCTCACAACATCATCCCACAGTTCCTTTACCCCAGGGACGCCCTCATAAGGACTAGGACCACTGCAATTCCAGTAATCAGTCCCCAGCTCGTCAGAGGAGGAATCAGTACGTAATGGAACGCAATTTCCATGATCCCGGTTTGCAATGTACCAAGTAATATCCTCAGGCCACCATACTCGCGTGGTTGCATCCAATACATTCTGACAGGGACTAATCCCTACCTCCACTGTCCCCTTGCCTTCAATACAGAACCGGCCCTCAGGGCTGTTTGTCAGTCTCCACCCCTGGCTTTTTCTATCGTTGACACAGGTCCAAGTGGTTTGTAGCAACTCCCCTATGTCTAAGCTTTGACCAGTCCACGGCCATTGTTCCGACATATGCGGCCCCCCCACAAACCCAGCAATTGCTAACATTTAAAACAGTGGCTATTCTAGAGGTGAGATCAATAAACAGGTTTTGTGTAACATCAGGGAGTTCAATTTTTCCTTCTACCTCTTCGTATACGGATGGCACTTTAGGGAGCACGACCGTTCCCTAACGGTCTTGCTCCTTCCCCAACCCCCGATCAGTGATCTGTATCTTGGTCTCCTTGACTCTGTCAACCTGCTCCCTGAGCAACACGGAGGATGGGTCCCACCTCCCAGTTTTGCTAATAGACACCCAGCGGTCATTTATAGGGCATCCACGGATTTTGCCACCGTATCCTTTATTATATACCTGATAATAGGGACTTCCACCCTCCCAACATTCATGGCGTGCACTTACATCGTAACACCAATCGTCCACATAGGAATGGGACACAAATGATCCCGTGTAAATTCGAATCCCAAGTCTTACTATAGTTCGACATTTGTCACATCTCCCCTCACCCTCCCCCACATACAGGAGTAAACTGATCAATATCCCCACCAATACAGTCCAAGTAGAGTTCATTATCGCTGTTTTTTCAGTTTTACCACCAACGGCTTGTCCCCTTGCTCGCATGTCCAAGTGCTCTCTCCTTCAGACGGAACAGGCCCCTTTATCCTTGATGCGTGGACCCACCCTTTTTCTTTCGTCCGAACAGCTGCTTCAGTTGTTAACAGAACCAGGAACGGCCCTTCCCACCGCGGCTGGAGCTTTTCGGCCTTCCAGGTCTTAACAAGTACCCAATCTCCGGGCTCCACCTTATGCAAGAGGAAGTCGAGCGGCGGAGTCTGAGCCAGGAGACCCTTCCTCCGGAGTTCTGCAAAAGAACGGGATAAGGCCAGTAAATAGTTTCTGACAAATACATCTCCCCCTTGTAAAGTGGGACATCCATCAACCTTACTCCAATATGGTAATCCAAACAGCATTTCATAGGGGGAAACCCCGACATCCCGGCGAGGTGCCGTACGTATCCTCAATAGGGCAATGGGCAGGCACTTCGGCCAAGGTAACTTAGTTTCTAACACCAGCTTAGTCAATTGGGTCTTGAGTGTGCCATTCATTCTCTCAACCCGACCCGAACTCTGAGGATGCCAGGGTGTGTGGAATTTCCATTGGATACCCAGGGAGTACAGATCAAATGGTGTAGTTTAGAAATAAAATGTGTCCCGCAGTCGGAGTCGATAGATTCCATTATGCCATGTCTCGGGATTATGTTCTCTAACAACAGTCGGGCCACGGCTGGTGCATCGGCTTTGGCAGTTGGGAAAGCCTCTACCCAGTGAGTGAAATGGTCTACTATTACTAGCAGATATTTCCATCGCTGTACTGGGGGCAATTCTGTAAAGTCAACTTGGATCCTCTGGAATGGCCTAATTGCGAGGGGCTGACCACCAGCTGGCATAGAACGCATGGCTTTCTTGTTAATACGCCGGCAAGTGGGGCATCCGACTACCTCCTGTTGGGCTAATGTGTATATCCCCCTGCATACATAGTCTCTCAGGATCGTATCACACATGGCTTGCACCCCCCAGTGGGTTTGATGGTGTAATCGGTGCAGAATGCCCCGGGTGATCTGTTTGTTCAGTACTTGTCTCCCGTCAGGAACTGTCCACTTCCCGTTAGTATCTAGCCGGGCACCCAATTGATCCATTTTATCAATCTCCCCCTGGGTGAAGACGGGTTGTTTAGCGAGCCCTTCCCTCAACGGTATTAACGTTAACAATTGGACGGATTTTTCGACCGCTGCCCGCTTGGCTTCCTCATCTGCCAGCCGGTTTCCCACCGCTTCCGGTGTCGACCCCTTCTGGTGGCCGGGTACATGGACTACTGCGAGTTCTGTAGGTAACCCCAGGGCTTCCAACGTTAGGCTGATCATTTGTTCGTGAGCTAATTCTTTTCCCCGGGAAGTTATCAATCCTCGCTCTTTCCAGATTTTCCCAAAAGTATGAACGATCCCGTATGCATACTTTGAGTCAGTATATATGGTTCCCACCTTCCCTTCCAACAACTTCAGGGCCCTCTGGAGGGCGTACAACTCACAGGATTGGGCTGACCACTTCCCAGGCAGTCGTCCGGACTCGATCGTCTGCTTTGCTGCACCATCTATGATAGCGTAGCCACTGTACCGTACCCCACTGATGCACCGGGAGGACCCGTCGATGTACAGTTCCTGTCCTTCACCCAGCGGGGCTTCTTGCAGGTCCTCTCGGCTCTTGGTCTGCAAGTCTACAATTTCCACACAATCATGCTCCTGTTCTCCATCTACAGGACGTCCGTATAGAAACTGGGCTGGGTTGCAACTGAGATCTTTTGCAAAATTGAGATCGTCCCCGGTCATCAAAATCGTCTCATACTTCAGGATGCGAGAGTCTGTTAACCAGCGGTGAGCCTTCTGAGCCAGTATGGCACTAACCGAATGTGGGGAATATACTGTGATCCTTCCTCCAAAGGTAAGTTTTCGGGCCTCTTCCACTAACATTGCCGTAGCTGCCACTGCCTGTATACAGGTCGGCCATCCACATGACACAGGGTCTAACATTTTTGACAAAAATGCAACCGGCTGACGTTTCCCTGCCCGCAGCTGGGTAAGCACGCCCTGGGCAAATCCGCCGGCGGTATTGACATATAACTGGAACGGTTCCTTCAGGGTGGGTAAAGCCAATACCGGAGCTCGGATCAGTTTACTTTTAATAATATTAAATCGCTGCTCCTCCTCATCTGACCAGTCCACCTTTTGTACTTCTTGTCCCAGTTTGTCGTACAAGAATTTTACTAAAGTGGTGTAACTTTCAATCCATATCCGGCAATATCCTACTAGCCCCAGGAATTGTCTGATTTCCTTCTTCGTCCTGGGTATTGGCATACCCGTAATCCCTGATATTCGTTCTGGCGTGATACGGCGATGCCCCTTACTGACTTGATGGCCCAGATATCTTACTTCTTGCTCCACGAACTGGAGTTTTGTCCTGGAGACGCGTAGGCCCTGTTTCCCCAGGAAGTTCAGCAGGGCAACGGTGTCTGCCCGTACCTCCTCTTCTCTTGGTCCTGAGAGTAAGAGATCATCGACATATTGGAGCAATTGATTTTCCGCGTTACACCGAAATCCTCCTAAGATCTGCTCCAGTATTTGTCCAAACAAGTTGGGTGACTCCGTGAATCCCTGCGGCAAGACCGTCCACCTTAACTGTCGCTTTCGTCCTGTGAAGGGATTCTCCCATTCAAAGGCAAAAAGGTTCCGACTTTCTTCGTCAAGGGGGCAACTCCAGAAGGCATCCTTCAGATCTATTACGCTGACTCATTAACATGTAGGGATTGGGTACCACCGGGTACCTAGCCTGGACTACTTCATTCAACCCCCGCAAGTCTTGCACCAGCCTATATGTCCCATCCGGCTTCCTCACAGGGAGTATTGGAGTATTGAAAGGGGACATACATTCCTCCAGTAGTCCATCTGTAATTAATCTTTCTATCACAGGTTGTAACCCCTCCCGTCCTTCCATAGCAATCGGGTACTGTTTCCTTCTTACCGGGCCTCTTCCTGGTAACATGGTGATTTGGAGAGGTTTGATGTTTAAACCCCCTCTGTTCCCCTCTCGGTACCATACTTCCGGGTCTATTTGTTGATCATCTTCTTCGGTGAGGGCGAACAACCTTACCACTATTTCCCCGTTACTTGGTACCGTTCCGATCCCTAGTTTGACCTGCAAGTCTCTTCCTAACAAATTAAACCCCGCTGATGGCAGTAGAAGGAGGTCTCGTTTAGTAGTTCTGTTTTCATATCCAATTTCCACGTCCTCCACCACTGGGACTTGTAATTTCTGTCCTCCAATTCCAGATACCCCCATAACTTTTCCTCCTGCTCGGGTGCCGGGGGGTATTTGGATTATACTTGATCTTTCGGCTCCCGAGTCCACCATAAATGTGATCTCCGATCCTTGGGGTCCTACTTTCAAGTTTACCAGGGGTTCCTGTCTATAGTCCTTTTGCCCCAAGGGTAGGAACCCCCGACCTCCCTATTCTTCCTCCATCAGTGCGTACGACCGCACCTCCCGCTTGTAGCGGGGGCACTCCCGTTTAAAATGTCCCTCTTCATTACAGTAGTAACATCTGAGTATCCTCTTCGTTTCCCTGTCGCGGTCTCGCGTTCCTCCACTCTTCCTTTGTTCCGGCCATGGTTCTCTTTTCCTCTGCTCTTGCCACGACTCTCCCTTCTCCTGTTTCTGCCACGGCTCCCCTTTTTCCCTTCTTCCAGCTGTCATTTGTTGCACCGTTTGCATCATTATCTTTGTCGCCTTCTTTTGCTTCTCATCATCCCTTCTCACAAACACCTTTTGCGCCTCCCGTAGTAGTTCACTTAGAGATTTACTATCCCAATCATCCATTTTCTCTAACTTCTTGCGTATGTCCGGCCAGGCTTTTGATACAAACTCTACCCGTATGAGTTGTTGCCCCACGTCCGTCTCAGGGTCCACCCCAGCGAACTGCTGCAAGTTCTTCCTAATCCTGTCTAAGAAGTCCGTAGGGGTTTCCTCCGGGTTTTGATGATTACCAAAGGCCTTGGTAAAATTGTGCCCCTTCGGGGCTGCCTGTCTTATTCCTTTTATCCAATATTCCCGCATGTCTCTCATGTTGCGCCGACCTTCCTCCGTGTTCTTATTCCACTCGGGGTCGGTGAGGGGAAACTTCTGCTCCCCTCCTTCTCCCCCTTCTCTCTCCCAGACCAAGAGCGCAGCTTGTCGTATCATCTGACGCTCCTGGCTAGAGAACAATGTTTTCATAATGGAACACATCTCTTCCCACGTGTAAGTATTCGGACCCAGGAACTGATCTAATTGTTCAGCCAGGCCCATGGGGTCCTCTAGTAAACCCTTCATCTCCCTCCTGAAATTCCGTACTTCAGTACTCGTCAAGGGAACGTTCACATAGCCCGTCCCTCCTTCCTCGCCCCCCATGGGCACTTCCCGGAGTGGATTCATTCTTGCAATTGAGGTAGGGTTTTGTCCGTGACCCCTTCCAGCTTGAGATCTGGTCTGTACCCCTGAGGTAGCCTGTGATTCCTCCTCATTTTCTTCCCCTTCCTCTGACTCGTCGTCACCCGAAGGAACATTTTCTGGGGCAGACGGGGTCACGTAGGGCGGCGGTAAGTGATCTAAAGGGTCCCATTCTTTCTGCCCTTTCGTGTCTTCCTTAGTTACCTGCATTTGGCAAGATATCGTAACCGGCAGCCAACAAAGGGCATAATCATTTTCTTCCAGATTAATATCAGGTTTTGAATTGACATATAAAATGAGAGCTTGCCGGACCCAGTCTTCGTCAGTACCGAATCTAGGCCACCACACTGAGTCGCCCTGAATAGGTTTCTGGGACCATTGTTCACAGTATTTTACCATCTTCCTTTTAGATTTTCCTTTTCTCCTACCCTGATTCCAATTATTTAACATTCTTCCTAACGGACTATCGTCAGGTACCCCGGGGTATTTGTCATTGTCGCTGTTCAAGCCTACCTTTCCCTTACTCGCCTTGGATCCCTTATTTCCCATTGCCGAGGACTTCGTAATTTTCCCGTGACAATCTATCACAATTTAGCCAATTCCCGGACCTTCAGTCCTGTGATCGCCCAGGTTCCTTTGCAGGCACCCCCGGTCTTTGGATTCCTGTGTCCCACGTCTCTGTGACACAGATCACAGGCACCCCGTAGGTACACGTTCCTCCGCAAACACGGTCTCTGCAAAATCCCTCACAGGCAAGCCCCGGTCTCTAGATACCTGAGTCCCACGTCTCTGTAGAAAAATCCACAGGCACCCCGTAGGTCCCCAGGCGTCCGGAAACACGGTCCCCGCAAGTTTTTCTTACCTGGGTTCGGTGCACCGAAATTACTCGATCGTTAACCGTCCCCACTGCCTCGGCTACACCCCTCCTTTGTTTTCCTGAGCCTCCCGGATATCACTCGCTCAAGCCGCGCGGGGTGACAAGCAAGGAATCAGGGACTGCTGAAATCAGCAGGGTGCACCTTCTCCGATGTCCTTCCTCAGCTCCCCCCGCGGCCGGAGTGTTGATCCCGGACAACGAGCCCCCAAGTTGTTAGAAACGAAAATCGCTTCTTAATAATCGCTCTTGACAAATTCAGGAAAACAAAGTTTTATTAGCAAGTCTGCAGAGTCGGGCACCCTTCTGAGTAAAAGGCGCGCTGAGGCTTACAAAGTTTCTCATTATATACAGTACAAATCCCTCCCCTCCTTGGCTCTAACAAGCCATGAGGTTCACATTCTTAAAAACATCATTATTCTTCGATTTACACCCTTATCACAAAGTCTGCAACAAATGCCTCCAGACCCTCCCCTCCCTGGCTCTAACGAGCCATGAGGTTCACATTCTTAAAAACATCATTATTCTTTGATTTGCACCCTTATCACAAAGTCTTCAGAGTCTCCAAAGTTGTTTCTCTCACCCTGCAGTATTATCAGTCAAGGACTCATCCTTCCCTGCCTGTGTTAATGGTTTCATCAATCAAGGGCCTGTTTGTTTTTACTCTGCTCACAAATTGTCAGCATTCTGCACAATTTAAACTATTCTACTTTTGAGTATACAAAATGTTTTAGAAAAGAAACAAAAGTTTTGTCTTTTATTATAGATCAGTCTGTGGTCCAGGCACATCTTAAAGTTTAAACCGAAATTACCTCTCACACTGAAGAAAGAAAGAAATCTCCTTCCTTTCCGGGGGTCTGGCGGCTTTTGTCCAAAGCGTTCACACTCACCAGCTGTTCAGCTGCCTGGGAACCTGTGTGCTTGGCAGAAAGCCTTTGTCATTGATAATGGGCCACCACTCCACAGCCCAGCCCAGCCCAGCCCACTGTCAGCCGAATCTCCATTCATCCACGTAGCTCCAGCTCCTCTACCCCCATCCCCCTCCTCCTCCCCCCTCTCCCCCATCCCCAAACAAACAGCGACACAAACAACACTTACAATGAGGGTCAGCTGCTTAAAATAAAATGCAACAACCTTTCCACCACCTTTTGTTTTCAGCCCCTGTTCCCATTTCAGTTCACAATCAGAAATACAGCAAAATAAATAGATACAGTCCATTGTGATGAATAATAAATTCCACCGTACGTCTGACGTGGAACATATAATGTAAATATCAACAGTACTGTATTACAATTGCATTGAGACATCTCAATGTATCTCAGTTTCTATCATAATTTGATTTGTAATGTTTTGCAAAATACTTTTACAAATGTTATGGCAGTAGTACCGTTTGGGGAAGAAACAAAGGATTATTGGTCATTCCAGTGAAGTGGAATAAGGAAGATAAACTCTGGCAATTACCTGAATGGAGAGGTGGAACTGATCAGAAACCAACCTATGTATTACCAGAGGTGAAGAATGGTAGGTGAAACAGGGAGGCTTTAAGACAGATGGTGGTGGTGGTGGAGGGTTGCTTTTCAGACTGGAGGCCTCTGACCAGTGGTGTGCCGCAAGGATCTGTGCTGGGTCCAATGCTTTTTGTCATTTATATAAATGTTTTGGATGTGGACATACAAGGTATAGTTAGCAACTTTGCATATGACACCAAAATTGGAGGTGTAGTGGACAGCAAAGAAGGTTACCTCAGATTACAACGGGATCTTGGTCAGATGGGCCAATGGACTGAGGAGTGGCAGATAGAGTTCAATTCAGATAAGTGTGAGGTGCTGCATTTTGGGAAAGCAAATCACAGCAGAACTCCACCCCTATCTCCGTCACCTTGCAATTGAGGGGCATGAATAGAATAAAGAGATAAAACCTTTTCCCTGGCTGGGGGTGTCCAGAACTAGAGGGCGTCAGTTTTGGGTGAGAGGGGGGAAGATATAAAAGACACCTAAGGGGCAACCTTTTCACGAAGAGGGTGGTATGTGTATGGAATGAGCTACCAGAGGTAGTGGTGGACGCTAGTGCAATTGCAACATTTAAAAGACATCTGGATGGATATATGAATAGGAAGGATTTGGCGGGATATGGGCCGGGTGCTCACAGATGCAACTAGATTGGATTGGGATACCTGGTCAGCATGGATGAGTTGGATTGAAGGATCTGTTTCTGTGCTGTACCTCTCTATGACTCTATGACTTATACGTTTAATGGTAAGATCCTGGTGAGTGTTGCTGAACAAAGAGACCTTGGAGTGAAGTTTCATAGTTCCTTGAAAGTAGAAACTCAGGAAGATAGGATAGTGAATAAACATTTGGTATGCTTGCCTTTATTGGTCAGAGTATTGAGTACAGGAGTTGGAAGGCCATATTGCGGCTGTACACAACATTGATTAGGCCACTTTTGGAATATTGCATGCAATTCTGGTTTCCTTCCTATCAGAAGAATGTTGCGAAATTTGAAAGGGTTCAGAAAAGATTTGCAAGGATGTTGACAGGGTTGGAGGGTTTGAGCTATAGGGAAAGGCTGAATAGGCTGGGCTATTTTCCCTGGAGCATCAGAGGCTGAGAGGTGACCTTCTGAAGGTTTATAAAGTCATGAGGGGCATGGTTTGGATAAATAGACAAGGTTTTTTCCCTGGGGTCGGGGAGTCCAGAGCTAGAGGGCATAAGTTTAGGGCGAGAGAGGAAAGATTTAAAAGGGACCGAAGGGGCAACTTTTTCACGCAGAGGGTGGTGCATGTATGGAATGAGCTGCCAGAGGAAGGGGTGGAAGCTGCAACATTTAAAAGGCATCTGCATGGGTGTATGAATAGGAAGGGTTTGGAGGGATATACACCAAGTGCTGGCCAACAAGACTAGATTAGGTTAGGACATCTAGTCAGCATGGACAGGTTGGATCAAAGGGTCTGTTTCTGTGTTGTACATCTCTATGACTCTGTTACCGACACTAACAAAGGACAGAGAGAGCTTCAGGCAGGGAATTCAGGAGACCATTGTCCCTGCAGCTAAGGCTGGGCCAAAATCAATGGAACAATGAAAATCAGGGAGGAACAGAAGCCAGGATTTGAGGAGTGAAATGAGGGCACCAAGTTTCCTTTCACTGACTTGCGGGATGTAGGCGTCACTGGCTGGATTGCCTATCCCTAGCTGCCCTTGAACTAAGTGGCTGGCTGAGCCATTTCAGATAACAGTTGAGAAGTCAACTGAGGGTCTGGAGTCACATGTAGGCCAGACCAAGCAAGGATGGTAGATTCCCTTCTCTGAAAGACTGATGGCTTTCCTGAGAATCGGCAATAATTTTGTGGTCATCAGTAGACGATTAATTCCAGATTTTTAAAAAGTTGAGTTCAAATTCTACTGTGGTGCAATTTGAACTTGGATCCCCCAGAACACCTCCAGTCTCTGCGCAAGCATGCCCCTGGCCTTCCCATTGCCAGTCACGGTAACACAAAGTCCTGCTCACGTGCTCACTTATCTGTCCTCAGCGTACTGCAGTGTTTCAGTGAACCACAGTGCAAACTGGAGGAACACGATCTCATCTCCAGACTAGGTACTGTACACCCTCTGGGCTCAGGATTGAGTTCAACTTGTTCAGATTGTGAACCCATTCCTTCCCTTTTTTTTAAGCTTTGCTTGTTACCCTCTCTCCCCTCCCTCCACCCCAGTGAGACTGTCTATTCGTTCAAGATTGGCAGGAGATACACCGTTGTTCTGCAATTCTCACATTCTGATCACTTAATCTGAACTATCAATATCTTTTCTCCTCCAGCACTCTGCACTTCCCTCCTCACCCACCCCTCCCCTCCCACCCCATAGCTCCAGCACTCTGCACTTCCCTCCTCACCCACCCCTCCCCTCCCACCCCATAGCTCCAGCACTCTGCACTTCCCTCCTCACCCACCCCTCCCCTCCCACCCCATAGCTCCAGCACTCTGCACTTCCCTCCTCACCCACCCCTCCCCTCCCACCCCATAGCATAAAAGTTGTCCCCTTCACACTTCTCATCAGTTTCACAGCACCAGGGACCCAGGTTTGATCCCAGCCTCGACCGACTGTCTGTGTGGAGTTTGCACATTCTCCCCGTGTCTGCGTGGGGTTCCTCCGGGTGCTCCAGGTTTCCTCCCACAAGCCAAAGATGAGCAGGTTAGTGTGGATTAACCACGCTAAATTGCCCCATAGTGTTCAGGGATGTCTAAGTTAGGTGCATTAGTCAGGGGTAAATGTAGAGTAATGGGGAAGAGATTTGGGTGGGTTACTCTTTGGAGGGTCAGTGTGGACTTGTTGGGCTATTTCCACACTGTAGGGATTCTATGATTCTAATGAAGAGTCATCTAGACTCAAAATGTTAGCTTGCTCTCTTTCTCTCTCTCTCTCTCCAGGGATGCTGCCTGACCCCTGAAGAAGGGTCACACCCAAAATGTTGACTTCTCCACCTCCTGACGCTGCCTGGCTTGCCGTGTTCTTCTCACCTCCTGCCTGTCTGCTTTGGATTCCAGCATCTGCAGTTTTGTTTTGTCTCATCCCACTGTGATCTCCAGCACTTTTTGTTATCAGTTCACATTCCAGCATCTGCCGTAATTTACCCTGCAAAATATTAACTGAGTTTCCAGAGATATTACCACTGGGCCATCACCCCTTGAAGAGACATATTCATTGAATTATTATGGAAATGCAGTCAGCGCTGAAGCAAACATTTCAGCCAATTTGCACTCCCACAGTCAGCAATGTGATACTGAAGGGTTTTCAATTTTGTGATGTATGTAGATTCTGGGGTAAATGTTGACAAGGAAACCGGGCAAGAACTCCCCAGAACTGGTGAGGTGGGGGTATTTCATGTCAGTGAAAGACAACGCCTTCAAAGTTCCCTTCCCCCAATGCTGCCTGTCTCTCTGCCTCTCTCTCACACTCTCACGGCAGCTGGGATTCGTGCCCAGATCAATCGAAACTGAGGTTTTGGGTAATGCTGTCAAGTCGTCTGTTTTGCCACTGATTACCGGTAGCTTGCTGTGCTGGCCTTTAGAAAGAGCAGCAGTTCGGACATTCGGCAGGACAATTTCTCTCGTGTACTTTGGATGTGGAAAGAAACAGAAATAATTGAAGAAAAAGCATTACTGACAGCGAATGAGGTCAGAACTTTTCGCCTGTTCAGGGGATTTTTTTTTTCCCTTTTGGTAACTTTTTTGTTTCCTGAAAACTTCGAGCCGGTCAAAATGGGCTGCATTGCCAGGAACTTGCCATTGGAACACAGATCAAGTCTCCCTACATGACCAGGAAATCTACTAACACATTACTCCTCCTTTCTCCCATTTCCACCCCCACCACTCCATGTTCTCCTGATGAGTGATTTGCACTCCCATAGAAAATAGGAGTTGGGAGGTTTTTTTTACTGGTTGATGGGATGTTGGGTAAGCCAACACTAATTGCCCATCGCTAATTACCCAAAGGGCAGTTGAGAGTCAATCATATTACTTTGGGTCTGGAACCACATGTAGGCCAGATCAGGTAAGGATTAGAGACCAACAAGAAACTGCAGATGCTGGACTCCAAAGTAGACAGGCAGGAGGCTGGAAGAACACAGTAAGTCAGGCAGCATCAGGAGGTGCAGAAGGCAATGCTTTAGGTGTAAACTTTGTTCAGGACTGGGGATGGGTGTGGGGGGAGCTGCAGTTAAAGCTGCAGTTTCCTTCCTTAAAGGACATTAGTGAACCAGGTGATCTTTTTCGGCAACGTTTTCACGGCCATCATTAGACTCTTAAATCCAGACTTTAATTGAATTCAAAATCCACCACCTGCCATGCTCCCAGGATGTTACATCTCTGGGTTGACAGTTCAATTATAACAGCACTAGGCCATCACTTCCCCCTCAAATGGGAGTGGATCATTCCAACTTTCTGCACTGCTCAATATAATCGCCAAGTGTAAGGTAAGCAAGCTCCAAAAATAACACAGCTGTGGGGGTGGGAGGAGGGGGGGCGCAGCAGGGTGGCGAAGATGCAAAGACAATGGAGAACCAACATAAAGTGGTCAGTATTTAATTCAATGTTGAGACCTCAAGGCTGTGATGTGCCTAAGCGGAAGGTGAGATGTTCTTCTGAGGAAGGGTCACGAGACCCGAGAGGTTAACTCTGCTTCCTCTCTCCGCAGATGCTGCCAGACCTGTTGAGTTTCTCCAGCAATTTCTGAGTAATTTGTGTGTGTGTGTGTCAGAGCAAATGTTAGCATGCAAGTGAGGGGGTGTCTATTGAAATGGAAAGGTTCGGGTCATTTCTGTGGATGGAACACAGGGGCTCTGCCAAGCAGTCACCTCATCTGCATTTGGTCCGGCCATTGTAAATGAGTGTTTGAGAAAGTATTCCCAGTGTTTTAGGCTGAATTCCTGGAATATTATTCCCTGACATTACTGTTGACAGGAGACAATACTGCGGTGTTACCACTTCCCTTAAGAATGGGTGTGCTGCTGTTCACAGGGTATATATAATACATGAGGGGTGATGTTCTCATCCTCAACTACACCAGATATAAAAGTGAACATCATCCAATTTTTAGAGTCATGGAATTATATAGCACAGAAACAGACTTTTAGGTCCAACTCGTCCATGCTGACCAGATATCCTAAATGAAATTCCCGCCTCAGGCGACTGACTGTGTGGAGGGGAAAGATTTAAAAGGATCCAGGATGGGTAGCATTTTCACACAGAGGATGACTGACTGCGTGGAGTTTGCACATTCTCCCCGCGTCTGCGTGGGTTTCCTCCGGGTGCTCCGGTTTCCTCCCACAGTCCAAAAATGTGCAGGTCAGGTGAATTGACCATGCTAAATTACCCATAGTGTAAGGGGCAGGGGTAAAGTGTAGGGGAATGGGTCTGGGTGGGTTTGACTGTCGGTGTGGACTTGTTGGGCCGAAAGGCCTGTTCCCACACTGTAAGTAATCTAATCTAATCTAGTACCATTTGCCAACATTTGGCCTATATCCCTCCAAACCCTTCCTATTCATATACTGATCCAGATGCCTTTTAAATTTTACCAACCTCCATCACCTCCTCTAGCAGCTCATTCAATGCACGCACGACCCTCTGTGTGAAAATGCCACCCATCCTGGATCCTTTTAAATCTTTCCCCTCTCACTGTTAACTAATGCCCTGCAGTTATGGACTCCCCTAACCTGGGGAAAAAAAGACCTTGTCTATTCACCCTATCCATTCCCCTTATGATTTTAAAAAAACCTCTATAAGGTCGTCCCTCAACTAGTGATGTACCAGAGAAAACAGCCCCAGCCTATTCAGCCTCTCCCTGTAGCTCAAACCCTCCAACCTTGGCAACACCCTTGTAAATATTTTCTGCACCCTCTAAAGTTTAACAACATTCTTCCTACAGAAGGGAGACCAAAATTGAATGCAGTTTTCCAAAGGTGTCTAACTGATGCCTGGTAAAACCTCAACACGACATTCCAAATCCTATACTCAATGCACTGATCGATAAACGTAAGTGTACCAAATGCCTTCTTCACCACCCTGTCTACCTGTGATTCCAATTTTAAGAAACTATGCACCTGCACCCCTTGTCTCTTTGTTCAACTACACTCCCCAGGACCCTACCATTAACTGGATAAGTCCTGCCCTGCTGTGCCTTTCCAAAATGCAGAAACTGCCTGTTGGATTAGTTTGACTGAAATGAACACTGGGGGTCTTCCAGTAAGATTTCTGTGTAGCCTGTGCCTCATCAGAGACAGCTTAAGCACAGACGAAACTTGGGGACAGTGTAGGGGGTGGGAACCACCACAAAACAAGTTTAGGAAATCAAGAGTGGCTGACTCTTAAGGAGATTTTGGGGAACAGGAAGGAAGAGAATCCCATTTAGCAGCACAGAAGGAAATGGGGTGATCAGATTACAGTAAATCGGTGTCAAGTGGAGATTCTACCAGTTATTTTTGCAATTTCTCAACTTCAGAGCTGCAAAGACAAACACGTGCTTCGACAGTTCCTCTCACAACCTCAGGAGCATCTGAAAATACTTTACAGTCAGTGACGAAGTGCAGTCTTTGTTGTTACAATGTACTAAAGGCAGCAGCTGATTCTGGCATGGCCAGCTCCCGCAATGCTGATTGGTCAACCTGTTTCAGTGATCACAGTGGATGGAGAAAGACTCCAATGGCTGCTATTTCCAAGGACGGTGTGGATGTGCCCTCCCAGGGTGCACTGGGCAATATTCATCCTGCAGCTAATAGCACTCAAAAACAGACACCATCTGGGTCACTTCTGTTCAGAGTGTCCATTGTATAATGGGGGGAAACGCTGAATTGGCATTGAGAGAGCTCAGCCTCGAACATGCTGTGTGGAGAGAAAAATTTATTTTTATTGCACTCGTCTGTAACATTCAGCTGAAATGTTTCGGAACACTTTGACAAATTTCGTGAATAAGATATATCTTTTTGGGGGAAGTACCTCTTATGCTTAGTATCATAGCCTGCTCGACATTATTTCAGTGACAGCAGTTCAAAATGTGTCTCATTGGCTGTGCAGACACTAGAAGCTCTCCAACCAGCGACATTAAACTGACTGGGTCTGTAATTGCTGGGCTTGACCTTGAAGCCTTTTGTTTGAACAGGGGGAACGTTCACAATTTCCCACTCTTTTGGCACAATTCCTGAGCCCCAGAGAACACTGAAATATTGCATGAGGTGCTCCTGTAATTTCTGCTCCCCTTTGTTGCAAGAGGTGTTGCGAACATTGGCTTGCTGTCATTGCATTGAGCCTTCTGTTGTTGTGTCACCATAGTCTTACTGGATCATAGGGGCTGCTGTCTTATTAGAGAGAAACGATTGGTGGTGATTTAACCTGAAGGCCATCAACCTCAGGTGAGGGAAGAGGTTGAAAAGGAGAGTCCTTCATAGTAAACTCAAACCTACAATGGAAATTGAACCCATGCTGCTGGTATCTCATAGCTCTGGGAAACCAACAATCTAGCCAACTGAGCTAAACCAACCCCCACAACAACCACCTTGTGTTTAATCTGAGTATTCTTATCCAAGGAATGATATACTGAGCAGGGATGCAATGGAGATGGCCGGATTGTCTTTGAGGAGTTACTGTAGAGTTTCAAAGAACAAAGAGTGAGCTATTTGATGCATACAAAATGCTTAGTGGGCTCAGCACAGTAGATGCATGAAGCATGTTTCCCTGGGATGGGTTATCTAAAACCAGGGTCCAGGGTCTCAGAATAAGGGGCAAGTCATTTACATCTGAAATGATGTAGATTTCTTGACTCAAAGAGTGGCAATTCAACAGAATCCTTGGGGTGCGGTTGTTAGGGGTCAGTTATCTCAGCTCCAGGACTTTTCAGCAGGACGTCCTCAGGTTAGTGTCTGAGGCCTGACTACATCAATGCTTTTTCTCTCTGTCATGAGGTCAGAAATGGGGATATTCACCGATGACTGCACAATGTTCAGCACCATTCATGACTCCTCAGATACTGAAGCAATCTATGTGCATAGGCAGCAAGACCTGGACAATACCCAGGCTTAGACTGACAGGCGGCAAGTAACAAATGCCAGGCAATGACCAACTCTAAGAGAGAATCTTACCATCACCCATTGATATTCGAATCACCATCACCGAATTCCTCCACTGTCAACATTTTCGGGGTTGTCGTTGACCAGAAACTCAATTGGACTCATTCATGTAGCTGTAAGTGCAGTCAGAGGCTAGGAATACCTCAGCAGGTAACTCGCCTCCTGACTGGTGAGCTTTGTGAAGATTTGACAGGAAATGATATCACCAACCCTAGGAAACTCAAACATACAAATAGAAAGCGGGTTACATCACCAGTGCTTCATTTGGAGGCTCACTGAAGATATTACCTAGTATGGTGATGTAATGTGTGAAAACGAACCTTCCAGCACAGTGAGCAAACCTACATTCATCTCATGACTCTACAAAGCCTGTCCCCGATCTACAAGAATGAAAAATTTGTTGCTGGAAAAGCACAGCAGGTCAGGCAGCATCCAAGGAGCAGGAGAATCGACGTTTCGGGCATAAGCCCTTCAAATTCAAAGTCATTCCTGATGAAGGGCCTGACCTGCTGCGCTTTTCCAGCAACACATTTTTCAGCTCTGATCTCCAGCATCTGCAGTCCTCACTTTCTCCTGATCCACAAGGCACAATACTCCATACTGGGGTAGATGAATGCAGTCCCAACAATACTCAAGACGCTTGACACCATCCATGACAAAGCAGCACTGTCACCACATCCACAAACATTCAATCCCTCCATCACTGACACACAGCAGTAGCAGCGTGCACTCTCTGCAAGAAATCTCCAAGGTTCCTTACACAGCAACTTCGATACCCATGGCCACTACCTCCTCGAAGCACAAGGGCTTGCAGATAAATAGGGACACCTGCAAGTTCCCTTCCAAGCCATTCACCGTCCTGACTTAGATATATATTGCCATTCCCTCATTATTGCTGGGTCAAATTCCTGCACATCTCTCCCTAACAGCATTGTGGGTCTCCCTAAACTAAAATGGACTGCACCAGTTCAAAAAGGCAGCTCACCACCAGATTCTCAAGGGCAATAAATGCTGGTCCAGCCTGTGATGCCCCTTTCTGGTGGGTGAATTAACAGAAAAACCTCCGATCATCATTCGAAGGCTGCAACCAGTTCACAATTTCAGAGACTGCCCATAGACTGTAATACAGAGTGTAGAAAGTATTTCAGAAACTGTATCCAGCTGGTAATACAGATATTGCACCCAGTAAAAAATATTGAGATGGTGCTCAGAAAATAGTGCAACACAGAATTTAGCTTGTAATACAGAGAAGGCACTCAGAATATAATACAGAGATTGCACGCAGCTCTTAGTGTACAGACTGTACTCAGCTTGTAATATAGAGACAGCATTCACAACATAATACACATACTGCACTCAACTTTTAATGCAGAAACTGCGCCCAGCTCATAATGTGGAGACCACACCCACCTCCTTAACAGAGAGTGCACGCAGAACATAGACACTGTAACTTGCTCGCAATCCAGACATTGCAATCAGAATGTAATGCAGAGACGGTACCCAGTTCGTAGTACAGAAACTACATCTATTCCTAATACAAAAGCTGCATTCGGACTGTGCACCCAGCTCAAGTACAGAACCTGCACCCTGCTCATAATACACCAAGTTCACAATGCAGAAACTGCACCCAGATCGTAATAGAGGGTGTACTGAGTTTTTTTTCCAGGTAGATAATGCATCCAATTTGCAACACTAGAGACTCAGTCAGCAACTCTGAGATGGTCGCCAGGGTATAGTCAACAGGAGTGCACCCAGCTGGCAACACGAAGGTTCGGAGGTGAGGAATCCAGTTGGTAAGATTGAGAGAAATCCGGCTGGCAATAAAGGGTACTGTATCCGATTCTGTATAGAAGTGGCGGCACCCAGACAATACAAAAAAAGGTATCATAAGAGTCTGTCACCAACGTGCTGCACCGCCGACCCTTCAGACAGCTCCCAGCAGAATTCTCTTACAGAGCGTGCAGCAGTTCCAAGTGCCAGACATCCTGTTGAAAAGAATCGTGACGAAGTAATACCACCTTTCCCAGTGAAGATGTGTGTCACACAGCAAGCGGGATCTTGCGTCACAGGAAACAGACACTTAACATTGATCGCCAGAATGTTACATCATCAGACATACTGGGCCACAGAGTGCACAATATTTGTATACATTTATTCATTGAGCCTACTTAAACAGCACCCTACACCAGGGTGCATTAACGCATAGAGTCCCGACAAACAGATAATCATTCCCCAAACAATCTATTTAAACAGTGCAGTACAGTCGGATATACAGTATTTACTTGTAGAATGTCTTGCAAATCACAGGCAGCAAATAGGAGTGAGTTCAAACCACAGGAAAGTCGAAATTCGGGCCTCAACTTGGACATTGGGTTCATGTCACATGTGACCCATTGCACTAGGCACACACACACCTACACACACAGAGAGACACTTCTACATACACATACACACACACAGACACTTCTACACACATATATATACACACACACACTCTTACACACACAGACACTCCTACACACACACAGACACACCTACACACACACCAGACACTCCTACACACAAACATGCACACAGAGAGACACTTCTACATACACATACACACACAGACACTTCTACACACATATACACACACACACACTCTTACACACACAGACACTCGTACACACACACACTCAGGCACTCACACACACACTCCCACTCACACATGCACCCTTTCACAGACTTAGACCGCTTTACACTCACCTATACACATATACACTCTCTCACAGACAGTCACAACCACCACCCCCCCCCCCGCCCTCAACACACACACCCACAAGCCCTCATACACATATCAGTTTATGGGATGAATTTCTACTTGCAGAGTTGCATTGTACTTTGCTCACAGGCTGCATGAATCCATGAAAGATTCAATTAATCCAGTTTTAAGATTAGAATCAGTCTAAACATTATGGCACAGACAGCAGCACACAGGGGTGCTAACACCTTCAAGACATTATCTGGGCTGAGACCAATTGTTAAAATCTTGCAAAATGTCCATATTACATAGGAGGAAGTGCTGGATGTCATGAAACGGGTAAAGGTGGATAAAAACCCCAGGACCTGATCAGGTGTACCCTAGAGCTCAGTGGGAACCTAGAGAAGTGATTGCTGGGCCTCTTGCTGAGATATTTGTATCATCGATAGTCACTGGTGAGGTGCTGGAAGACTGGAGATTGGCTAACGTGGTGCCACTGTTTAAGAAGGATGGTAAGGACAATCCATGGAACTATAGACCGGTGAGCCTGACGTCGGTGGTGGGCAAGTTATTGGATGGAATCCTGAGGGAGAGGATGTACATGTATTTGGAAAGGCAAGGACTGATTAGGGATAGTCAACATGGCTTTGTGCATGGGAAATCATGTCTCACAAACTTGATTGAGGATTGATGAAGGGAGAGTGGTAAATGTGATCTATATGGACTTCAGTAAGGCATTCGACAAGGTTCCCCATGGGAGACTGATTAGCAAGGTTAGATCTCTTGGCATACAGGGAGAACTAGCCATTTGGATACAGAATTGGCTCAAAGGTAGAAGACAGAGGATGGTGGTGGAGGGTTGTTTTTCAGACTGGAGGCCTGTGACCAGTGGAGTGCCACAAGGATCGGTGCTGGGTCCTCTACTTTTTGTCATTTACATTAATGATTTGGTTGCAAGCATAAGAGGTACAGTTAGTAAGTTTGTAGATGACACCAAAATTGGAGGTGTAGTGGGCAATGAAGCAGGTTTCCTCAGATTACAACAGGATCTGGACCAGATGGGCAAATGGGCTGAGAAGTGGCAGATGGAGTTTAATTCAGATAAATGCGAGGTGCTGCATTTTGGGAAAGCAAATCTTAGCACATTATCTTACACATAATGGTAAGGTCCTAGAGAGTGTTGTTGAACAAAGAGACCTTGGAGTGCAGGTTCATAGCTCCTTGAAAGTGGAGTTGCAGGTAGATAGGATAGTGAAGAAGGCTTTTAGTATGTTTTCCTTTATTGGTCAGAATATTGAGTACAGGAGTTGGGAAGTCATATTGCGGCTATGCAGGACATTGGTTAGGACTTTGCTGGAATATTGTGTGCAATTCTGGTCTCCTTCCTTTTGGAAATATGTTGTGAAACTTGAAAGGGTTCAGAAAAGATTTACAAGGATGTTGCCAGGGTTGGAGGATTTGAGCTATAGGGAGAGGCTGAACAGGCTGGGGCTGTTTTCCCTGGAGCGTCGGTGGCTGAGGGGTGACCTTAGAGAGGTTTACAAAATTATGAGGGGCACGGATAGGGTAAATAGGCAAAGTTTTTCATCTGGGGTTGGGGAGTCCAGAACTAGAGGGCATAGGTTTAGGGTGAGAGGGGAACGATATAAAAGAAACCTAAGGGGTAGCATTTTCACGCAGAGGGTGGTTCGTGTTTGGAATGAGCTGCCAGAAGAAGTGGTGGAGGCTGGTACAATTGCAACATGTAAGAGGATTTGGATGGGTATATGAATAGGAAGGGTTTGGTGGGATATGGGCCGGGTGCTGGCAGGTGGGACTAGATTAGGTTGGGATATCTGGTCGGCATGGACGGGTTGGACTGATAGGTCTGTTTCCATGCTGTACATCTCTATGACTCTATGACTTGAGGATGTAACTTTTTAAAATAGTTTTGCGATTTACATATGAAAGAAGTGAAACTAACATGGTCATTCTAACAGATAATAGACTTAACAAACAATCAAGGCATTTTTCAATGTATAATTTCAATGTGTAATTACAGCACACTGTAAACTTTTGCTATAAATTCTGCGCCTTACAATCATGTACTCCACAACCAGCTGATGATGGAGCAACGCTCCGAAAGCTAGTGCTTCCAAATAAACCTGTTGGACTATAACCTGGTGCTGTGTGATTTTTAACTTTGTACACCCAAGTTCAACACCAGCACCTCCAAATCATTATTCATATATTCATTCCGAACTTCAGTAAATGACTATTTGCCGGGTAAACAGTGTCTACTGAATCAGTGCACTGTCGTACACTAAGCTTATCAACTCAGCTGACTTGAGTCTGAGTGAAATGCAGCAAACAGAACTCATGATTGAAACTACAGCATTGTTTCTTAATAAGGCAGAAATATCTTTCCAGCAAAAGCAGTAAATGGTTTATCCAATGCAACCTGTGTGCTGTGTAAAAGACTATTTACATTTTTTAAAAAAATTCCAATCAACAAGATTCTCATGTGTGATTAATAAATCCCAGCCGTTTGGACCAGTACTTGTGGAGCTGAGTTTACGATAAGACATGACAGTGTGATCGGGTACACTCTCAGCCCAGCGTTGCTGTCCCTGACTCCTCAGGGTCTGAGTTGGTCAGGGGGCTAGGAGAATGATGTGGTGGGTTATGGCTAACAAGGTCTGGTCCCAATTAGGCCAAATGAATTGCGCATTGAGTTGCCTTATCAGAATTTTCCAAACGATGTGTGAACTCCCTGACATATTCCTAAACGTAAGCAAATTTTTATTCACTAGTGAGACTGGGGTGTCACTGGCTGGGTCGGCATTTATTGCCCGTCCTAATTGCCCTTGAGAATGTTATGATGAGCTGCCTTCTTCCATTGCTGCAATTCACATACTGTAGGCTGACCCACCATACCCTTAGGGAAGGAATTCTCGGATTTGACTCAGTGGTAGTGAAGGGACGGCAATCTATTTCCAAGTCAGGGATGGTCAGTGGCTGTTGTTCCATCAGTATCTGCTACCCTTGTCCTTCTAGACTGTAGCAGTTGAGGGATTGGAAGTTGCTGTCTAAAGAATTTGGTGATTTGTTGCAGTGCATCTTGAAGATAGTACGCACTGTTGCTACTGAGCGTCGGTGGTGGAGGGAGTGGATGCTTCTGGATGTGATGCCAATCAAGTGGGCTGCTTTGTCCCGGCTGGAATACCTCTCATTTGCATGGATGGGTGCAGCTCCAACAATGCTCAAGAAGCTCCGTATCTTGGAAATAGGGGGCACTCCTTCAGTGTTGACTGAGGCAAAATCCTGGAAATCCTCACCTACAAGGAATGTCCCACAGTGTTTCATGAATGCAGCTCAACAGAAAACATTTCAGGACAATTCGGGATGTGATTCCAATACTAGCACAGGCAGCTAAGTTCACATCTCATGAAAGCTTATCCACTTAATGGTAACTCCTGGAGAGTGTGGCTGAACAAAGACACCTAGGAGTACAGGTCCATAGTTCATTGAAAGTAGAGGTGCAGGTAGTTAGGTGGGTGAAGTAGGTATTTGGTATGCTTTCCTTTAGATTAGATTACTTACAGTGTGGAAACAGGTCCTTCGACCCAACAAGTCCACATGGACCCTCCGCAGAACAACCCACCCAGACCTATTCCCCTATAATCATCCCTTCACCCCTTCACAAGGGGCAATTTAGCATGGCCAATTCACCTAATCCACACATTTTTGGAATGTGGGAGGAAACTGGAGGACCCGGAGGGAACACATGCAGACACAGGGAGAATACACCAACATCACACAGTTGTCTGAAGCGGGAATTGATCGCAGATCTCTGGCACTGTGACGCAGCAGTGCTAACCACTGTGCCACTGTGCCACCCACACAGTAGCCAAAGCATTGAGTATAAGAGTTGGGAGGCCATGTTGCTGCTATACAGCACACTGGTTAGGCCAGTTTTGGAATATTGTGTGCAATTCTGGTCTCCTTCCTATTGGAAGCATGTTGTGAAACTTGAAAGGGTTCAGCAAAGATTTCCCAGAGTTGGAGGGTTTGAGCTACAGGGAGAGGCTAAATTAGCTGAGGCTGTTTTCCCTGGAGCGTCAGAGGCTGAGGGGTAATCTTGTAGAAGTTTATAAAACCATGAGGGGCATGGATAGGGTAAATAGACAAGGTCTTTTTCCTGGGGTGGGGGTGGGGGGAGGGTTCCAGAACTAGAGGGCATAGGTTTAGGGTGAGAGGGGAAAGATACAAAAGGGACCTAAGGGTCAACTTTTTCACGCAGAACGTGGTGTGTGCATGGAATGAGCTGCCAGAGGAAGTGGTGGAGGCTGGTACAATTACAGCATTTAAAAGGCATCTGGATGGGTATTTGAATAGGAAGGGGTTAGAAGGATATGAGCCAAGTGCTGGCCAATGGGACTAGATTAGGTTAGGATATCTAGGAGACAGTGAGGGCGATAGATGCTGGAGATCAGAGTTGAAAGTGTGATGCTGGAAAAGCAAAGCAGGTCAGTCAGCATCCGAGGAGCAGGAAAATAGATATTTTGAGGTGGAACCCTTCATCAGGAATGTTAGGATATCTGGCCGGCATGGACGAGTTGGATGGAAGGGTCTGTTTCCGTGCTGTAAATCTCTATGAAAAAGACAAATAAATGACTGCAGCTGAGTGCCTACCGTGGGATGGGCCGAATGGTGGGGGAGGTGGATGGTTTAGCTTGTGGTGTCACTGCAGTTAGTGCCTCATGATTCAAAGCCCTGTGACCAAATCCCTGAGGTATGGCCAATCCCTCGGAATGTACCCTGTCCCATTGCTGAAAAGTACCTTCCCACCCCTCAGACCTCAATCAGCCGAAGGATGAGGTGTGATGTGGAAACTGCAACCTCTCCAGTGAGTGAGTCACTCTGGGCTTCCCCACCTCTGCGTTTGCTGGAAACGGGGCGGGTCTAACATAGGTCTGCGGGCCACGGATTGGCCGGGAGGCGGAGAAAAACCCTGGAGGCAGAGCGCCCAGACCGGCTCGGTGACTTTGTGGAGTCGGTCTCACCCCGCTCACCACACGCTATCGCCCTGGCAACGCAGTTTGTGCACAAGCGCCGCCTCAATGCCTCCTCGCTGAACCATTTGACCGAGTCTGTGAACTTTGGTTTCATCATTCCTTGTCTCGAGCCACTCCCAAGTCCCTGCCCTCCTCCAGGCCCAATCTGTCCTCACCCTTTCTTATCACCACTCCACCCTCCCCCCAAGCATCCAGAAGTACCTGAATATATATAGCGCCTGTAGCGCTTTACTGAAGCATCATAAAGTAAAATTATGATGCTGGGCCACATATAGTGACATTGGGGCAGATGACCTTAATGATGGGTTAAAGATTTTTTTTTGTTTAGAGTACACAACGCCTTTGTTCCTGACCTCCAGTTGTCCGCCGTTTTTGCTCACATACACGTTTCATTCGAAAGTGTTCGATGCACATTAAGAAATGCGCGCCATTGTGTTACTGTTCTCTTTGTTGCTGCAGCCAAGTAGCAGACAGGAAGAAGAGATTTTGTAAAGTCCCAATTGTGGGCACAGTCCACCAATCCCTTGACGGTTTGGCAACCTCAGGATAAATGCAGTGATCAGCAATTCTGAGGGCACGTTGGACTTTGTCACAAGGCGATCAGACTACAGGAAGAGAGAGTCACTTGTATAGATGCTTCATGGCCAGAATGTGCACGAAGTTGTTGCCTCCATATAAACGAAGGGAGAACAGCTTTGGCCAAAAGACAGATGTGCTAGCATTGGAAGCAGTCTAGAAAGGTTGATCCCATGCGTCGAGGGATTTTCCAATGAGGGGAGGGTGAGTAGGTTGGGTCTGTACTGATTGGAGATTAGGTAAAATGAAAGGTGACTTTCTGAAGCTCAAGGAGATTGACAGAGTAGATGCTGAGAGGTTGTTTCCCCCATGTGGGAGAGTCTAGGGTAAGAGGGCATCATGTCCTCAGTGGTTAGCGCTGCCTCGGGCTACTGTCTGTGTGGAGTTTGCACATTTTCCCTGTGACTGTGTGGGTTTCCTCCGGGTGCTCTCGTTTCCTCCCACAGTCCGAAGATGTGCAGGTTTGGGTTGATGAGCCATGCTAGATTGCCCGTAGTGTTAGATGCATTAGTCAGGGGTGAATGGAGGTGAATGGGTCTGGGTGGGTTGCTGTTCGGAGGGGCGGTACGGACTTGTTGGGCTAAAGGGCCTGTTTCCACACTGTAGGGAATCTAATCTAAAAAGTACTAATCTCAGAGTAAGGGGACATCCATTAAGACAGCGCTCAGGCAGAATTTCTGCCTGGATGGGTGCAGCTCCAACAACACTCAAGAAGCTTGACATGATCTAGGACAAAGCAGCCTGCGTGATTGGCACCACATCCTCACATATCCACTCTGTCCACCACTCAGTAACAGCAGCATGTACCCTCTACAAGATGTGCTGCAGAGGCTGATTAGATAGCAGCCAAAATATGGCGACTCCACTCCCCCTGTAAGTTCTCCTCCAAGTCACTCAACGTCTCAACTTGCAAATGTATCACCATTCCTCTGGTGTCTTTGGTTCAAAATCCTGGAATGTCTTTCCTAACAGCATTGTGCGTCTACCTAGAGGAAAAGAACTGCAGCATTGCAAGAAAGCAGCTCATCACCACCTTCTCAAGGGCAGTTAGGGATGGGCAATAAATACTGGCCTCCATCCTATGAATGAATGGAAAATTAAATCTCAGAGGTTAGTGAGTTCTTTACCACAGAAGATTGATGAGGCTAGAGATCATTCAGATGGTCAAGACTGAGATAGACAGATTTTTAATCAGCAGGTCTATGAGGAAAATGTAGAGTTGACAATTATTAGATCAATCACAATCTCCTTCAATGGTATAGAAGATTCAATGAACCAAATAGCCTATTGCGCTTCTGTGTTGTATGGACGTAAGATATACTTATATTGCAGGCCAGTACAGCTAGATTCATTCCTGGAATGAGGGAGCCAGTGAGCTCGTTGGAGTTTAGAAAAATGATCCCAGCTGATAGCAATACTAAGCCAGTCAGATCTCAGTGTGAGAGCTGGCTTGAAAGACCATAAATTTTAATTTATCCTTCACCATGGTGGTCAGTAAATGAACATATTCACAAGAGTCTGTCAATGTACTTTTAATAAAAGAACATAAAAGTTTAATGCACACAAAAGAAAAATACAAACTGTACAAGAACTATGTGAAGCGGTCTTATTACAATTTGGAAAGACTGACTTAACCATTTTCCCCCATAACAACTTTACAGATAGTCAAACCTCAGTGAATGACCATCCCTGTCTCCACACTAAAGTTCCTCATTTCATTGTTATAATTTGTTTCCTCCACAGCTAGTTCACTTCATTCTGTCTTACTTGATTAATCTTACTTCTTGGGGCCTAAACAAGTTGCTAAGCAAACTTACTTACTATTTAACACATGATCCATAAATTTGCATCTTCAACAATCTTGAAGGATTTCTTTGTTTCTGGAGCTTTTCTGTCGTTGAATCCTCAGTCAATTTTAAGGAAATCATTCAAACTCACATGAACAAAACAAATCTCCCCACATTCTGGAATCACTCACAGAACTAATCTAAGGTGAATCTGAAAACCATTTCTTAACTTCCACTTCTTAACACACACAAAATGGAATTATATTTCAGATTAGAATACTAACTATTAGACAATAATACATTGTGAACTTTCATCACCGAGGTGATCTCATCAAAGCATTAAAAATTCTGAAGGAAATTGACAGGATCGACACTGAAAGGTTGATTCCACTGATTGGGGAATTTACAACAAGGGGACAAAGTCCTGCGATAAGGGGACTGAGAAGAGGAGAAATGTCTTCACTTTGAATCTTTGGAATTCTATATCCCAAGTGATTTTAGAGTGAGTCTGTGTTGAATAGATTCAAGGCTGAGGTAATCAAAATTTTGGCCTCTCAGAGATTCAAGGGATCTGGGGAGAGGACAGGAAAATGGGATGGAGCTGGATATTAGCCAGGATTGTGTCAAACAGTGGAGAAGTCTCAGTGGGCTAAAAAGCCTAAGCCTCTCTGATGTTGAAAATTCTTCTGTTCAGTTTGGGAGAAAGTGAGGACTGCAGATGCCGGAGATCAGATTTGACAAGTGTGGCACTGGAAAAACACAGCGGGTCAGGCAGCATCAAAGAAGCAGAATGAGCCCTTCATCAGGAATTTGGGGAGTGGGGTGGGGGAGTGGGCGAGTGAAGGGGACTGAAAGATGAGTAGGAGGGTAGGGGTGGGGATAGGGTGAAGGGAGCTGGGAGGGTGGTAGGTAGATGCTGATGGTAGGTGATGGTGATAGGTCGGAGAGGAGGGTGGAGGTGAGAAGAAAGATCAACAGGTGGGGCAGGTCAAGAGGCCGGCGCTGAGTTGGAGGGTTGGACCTAGGATGAAGTGTGGGGAGGGGAGATTTTGAAACTGGTGAAGTCAACATTGATGATGTGTGTTTGGAGGGTCCCAATGGATCCTCCAGTCATCGGGTGACTTGTGTTTGGCAGTGTAGGAGGCCCAGGACTTGCAGGTCCTTGGCAGAGTGGGAGAGGGAGTTGAAGTGGTCGGCCACAGGGTGGTGGGGTTGTTTGGCACCTGTGTCCCAGAGATGTTTCCTGAAACTTTCTGCAAGTCGGCGTCCTGTCTCCCCAATGTAGAGGAGACCACATCAAGAACAACAGACAGAGTAGATGAGGTGTTTGGATATGCAGGAAAATCTCTGCCAGGTGTGAAAAGATCTTCTGGGCCCTTGAACGAAGGTGAGGGGGGAGATATGGGCATATGTTTACACCTCTTGTGGTGGCAAGGGAAGTTGCTGGGAGTGGAGGGTGGGTTAGTCAGGGGTGTGGGCCTAATGAGGGAGTCACAGAGGGAATGGTCTCTGTGGAATGTAGATAGCGGTGGGGAGGGAAATATATCCCTGGTGGTCAGGTCTAATTGTAGATAGTGGAAATGGTGGAGGATGATGCATTTTACCCAGAAATTTGTGGGGTGGAACTTTGGGCCTAAGCAATGCACTAAGGTACAGTCAGAACAAGAGCTCAATCAATGATAATTGAGATTGGTGGTTTTAATATGGGCAAATGCAGAACCTTTGGGTAGTGCTGTAGAAGAGAGAAACTTAGAGGTTCAGGCACATAATTCTTCAAAGTTTCCATTAACATTTATATAGGGTGTTTGAGAAGGCGTTTAGCATGTATACTTTTATTGCTCAGACCTTTGAGTATAGGAATTGGGACATCAGGTTGATGTTATACAGGACATTGGAGAGGCACATTCTGGAGTACTGTGTCCCGTTCTGATCATCCTGTTATAGGAACGATATTATCAAGCTAAAGAGGGTTGAGAAAAAATTGCCAGGATATTGTTGGGATTGCAAGGTTTGAATTATAAGGAGACAGTGCATAGGCTGTGAATATTTTCCGCTGGAACATAGGATGTTGAAAGATGACCTTATAGAGGTTTATAAAATTATAACATGTACAGCTAAGGTGAATGGCAGGTGTCTTTTCCCTAGGGTTGGGGGATTTCAAGATTATGGAGCACATTTTTAAGGTGAGAGAAGAAAGATTGTTGTGGTTCTGTTTGCCGAGCTGGGAATTTGTGTTGCAGATGTTTCGTCCCCTGTCTAAGTGACATCCTCAGTGCTTGGGACCCTCCTGTGAAGCGCTTCTGTGATGTTTCCTCTGGCATTTATAGTCATAGAGTCATAGAGATGTACAGCACGGAAACAGACCCTTCGGTCCAACCCGTCCATGCCGACCAGATATCCCAACGCAATCTAGTCCCACCTGTCAGCACCTGGCCCATATCCCTCCAAACCCTTCCTATTCATATACTCATCCAAATGCCTCTTAAATGTTGCAATTGTACTAGCCTTCACCACATCCTCTGGTAGCTCAGTCCATACATGTACCACCCTCTGCGTGAAAAAGTTGCCCCTTAGGTCTCTTTTATATCTTTTCCCTCTAACCCTAAACCTATGCCCTCTACTTCTGGACTCCCCGACCCCAGGGAAAAGACTTTGTCTATTTATCCTATCCATGCCCCTCATAATTTTGTAAACGTCTATAAGGTCACCCCTCAGCCTCCGACGCTCCAGGGAAAACAGCCCCAGCCTGTTCAGCCTCTCCCTATAGCTCAGATCCTGCAACCCTGGCAACATCCTTGTAAATCTTTTCTGAACCCTTTCAAGTTTCACAACATCTTTCCAATAGGAAGGAGACCAGAATTGCATGCAATATTCCAACAGTGGCCTAAGCAATGTCCTGTACAGCCGCAACATGACCTCCAAACTCCTGTACTCAATACTCTGACCAATAAAGGAAAGCATACCAAACGCCTTCTTCACTATCCTATCTACCTGCGACTCCACTTTCAAGGAGCTATGAACCTGCACACCAAGGTCTCTTTATTCAGCAACACTCCCTAGGACCTTACCATTAAGTGTATAAGTCCTGCTAAGATTTGCTTTCCCAAAATGCAGCACCTCGCATTTATCTGAATTAAACTCCATCTGCCACTTCTCAGCCCATTGGCCCATCTGGTCAAGATCCTGTTGTAATCTGAGGTAACCCTCTTTGCTGTCCACTACACCTCCAATTTTGGTGTCATCTGCAAACTTACTAACTGTACCTCTTATGCTCGCATCCAAATCATTTATCTGCCACTTCCAGTTGTCAGTTCCAGCTGTCCACTGCAGTGTCCAGTGTATTGGGTTCAGGTCGATGTGCTTATTGATTGAATCTGTGGATGAGTGCCATGCCTCTAGGAATTCCATGGCTGTTCTCTGTTTGGCTTGTCCTATAATAGTAGTAGTCCAAAGGATCAGCCATGATCATATTGAATGGCGGTGCAGGCTCGAAGGGCTGAATGGCCTACTCCTGCATCTATTGTCTATTGTCTATTGTCTGTCTATTGACTAGTCACACTACCATACATCAAAAAAATTTCTGAACTGACAGCCAGAATACTGCGACCACTAGGACTCATAACAGCACACAAACCAACAGCTACTCTCAGACAACAACTCACCAGGACGAAGGACCCGATACCCAGCATGAGCAAAACCAATGTAGTGTACAAAATCCCATGCAAGGACTGCACAAAACACTACATAGGACAAACAGGAAGACAGCTAACGGTCCGCATCCATGAACACCAACTAGCCACGAAACAACATGACCAGCTATTCTTAGTAGCCACACACTCAGATGACAAGCAACATGAGTTCGACTGGGACGACACTACTATTATAGGACAAGCCAAACAGAGAACAGCCAGGGAATTCCTAGACGCATGGCACTCACCCACAGATTCAATCAATCAGCACATCGACCTGGATCCAATATACCGGCCAATGCAGCAGACAGCTCGAACTGACAACCGGAAGCGGCAGATACAAATCACTATAAATGCCGGAGGAAACATCAGAAAAGCGCTTCACAGGAGGCTCCAAAGCACTGAGGATGTCACCTAGACAGGTGACGAAACATCTGCAACACAAATTCCCAGCTCAGCGAACAGAACCACAACAACGAGCACCCGAGTGACAAATCTTCTCACAAACTTTGAGCACCTACGGGCGAGAGACGCTAAGAGAAGAAAGATTACAAAAAGGCCTGAGGGGTAATTTTTTAACACAGAGAGTGGTATGTGTTTGGAATGAATATCCAGAGGAAGTGGTGGATATGGGTACAGTCACAATGTTTAAAAGACTTTGGGATAAACTCATAAGTAGAAAATGTTTGAAGGGATATGGGCCAAATGCAGAGGGATGGGACTAGATTAGTTTTGGAGTATGGTCATCATGGACTGGTCGGACTGAAGAGTCTGTTTCTGTGCTGTATAACTGTATGACTTTACGACTCTTGGGCAAATCATCAATGACTCAAAAAAATGGTGACCTCAATCTAACAATAATCTTGGCAAACTTGCAGACAACGTTGAGGTGGCATTAACAGACTAAGGGAAAGGTCAGTTATAATGAAGAGCATAAACTGCTACATTCAGGATTTATTTTTAAACAATTGACCTTGGAGTGAGTCACTGCTGTTATACCTTACAGATGTACTGGAAATCTTTGAGGAAATTTTGAAACAATCAGGGACTGAATTCAAGCAATGTGGTTTACTTGGATTTTTGATTGGAAGTTTGATAAATTTCCTCAGTTGAGAATCATTGAGGAATCATTGAGAAGCTCAAGGAATAACTGTCTGAACGCTTGAGATTTGATTTAACAACAGAAGTGATGATGAATGGAAAGCAATCTCCCTAACTAAATAAAACCAGTGAGAGTTTTAATAGGGGTAACTTGTGGGACAAAAAGTACAGCAGCTAAATTGTGGTTACAACCATGATCATTTTTAATCTTTTACAAGATTTGCTTAGCTATTTCAGAAGGCATGTTAAGACTCAGCCACAGGTCAAGACTCTGTCGTGACTCACTAGGGTAAGTACCATAGAAGGGGTAAAAACAGTGACTGCAGATGCTGGAAACCAGATTCTGGATTAGTGGCGCTGGAAGAGCACAGCAGTTCAAGGCAGCATCTAAGGAGCTTCGAAATCGACGTTTCGGGCAAAAGCCCTTAATCAGGAATAAAGGCAGTGAGCCTGAAGCGTGGACCTGATCAGGTAGTCACGGAGGGAATGGTCTATCCGCAAAGGCCGTTCCCTCCGTGACTGCCTGTTCAGGTCCACGCCCCCCTACAACCCACCCTCCCATCCTGGCACTTTCCCCTGCCACTGCAGGAACTGTAAAATCTGCGCCCACACCTCCTCTCTCACCTCTATCCAAGGCCCTAAAGGAGCCTTCCACATCCATCAAAGTTTTACTTGCACATCCACTAATATCATTTATTGTATCCATTGCTCCCGATGTGGTCTCCTCTACATTGGGGAGACTGGGCGCCTCCTAGCAGAGCGCTTTAGGGAACATCTCCGGGACACCCGCACCAATCAACCACACCACCCCGTGGCCCAACATTTCAACTCCCCCCCCACCCCCACTCTGCCGAGGACATGGAGGTCCTGGACCTCCTTCACTGACGCTCCCTCACCACCAGATGCCTGGAGGAAGAATGCCTCATCTTCCGCCTCGGAACACTTCAACCCCAGGGCATCAATGTGGACTTCAACAGTTTCCACATTTCCCCTTCCCCCACCTCACCCTAGTTCTAAACTTCCAGCTCAGCACTGTCCCCATGACTTGTCCTACCTGTCTATCTCCTTTTCCACCTATCCACTCCACTCTCTCCTCTCTGACCTATCACCTTCATCCCCTCCCCCACTCACCCATTGTACTCTACGCTACTTTCTCCTCTCCCCACCCTCCTCTAGTTTATCTCTCCACGCTTCAGGCTCACTGCCTTTATTACTGATGAAGGGCTTTTGCCCGAAACATCGATTTCGAAGCTCCTTGGATGCTGCCTGAACTGCTGTGCTCTTCCAGCACCACTAATCCAGAATAAGTGCCATAGAAATCACATCCAATTATAACTGAAGTTGTCACAAATGTGAAAAGATTTAGTCAAAGTCCCAAATTTACCTGAATGACAAACTCAGGTTAAAAGAAAATACTCACTAGTGCTCTATTTAACAGTGAAGTAACTGTTTATTATAAACACATTGTCTTTAACTATGAGCAATTAGGCCAAATGGAATTGCTGATATATAACACTACAACTTGAACTCTCTGCCTTCTTAAATCACACCCCATTCACAAACAGACAGATGCACAAAGGCATTCCTGAAGAAGAACTCATGCCTGAAACGTCCATTCTCCTGCTCTTGGATGCTGCGCTGACCTGCTGCACTTTTCCAGCAACACATTTTCAGCTTTGCTCTCCAGCATCTGCAGTCCTCACTTTCTCCTCGATGCACAAAGATGTCATGGCAAAAGAAAAACAAAGACTGGGGAAACACAGTTGGATAGCATCAGAGAATTAAATTTATTGCTTTTTTTCTTTTTGTTGGTTCTTTGCAGCCGACACAAGATTGTTGACACATGAATGCTCCCTTTCACTCACTAGTTGAGATTTTGTTCTTTCACTTTGTTTAGAAGAATTTGCAGAGAAAATGAGTAAAATTCATGGCTCATAGTTACTGGAGACTTCATTCTGCCTCTCCTTAAGAGAGAAAGAGGCAGAGAGATGTTTTGGTCATTCCTCTTTGTAATCTAAGTGGTTCCTCTGCTACATTGCCCCAACACAAGTCATGGACACCTTGTCAAGAACCTGTCAGTTTGTTGTCAAGCAACTTTCCCTTAGCTCTGTGGTGTCTGCTTCTGCTCTCACTGTTCCAGGAAGATGCAAAATTGCATACAATGCGCAATGTGCTCCAGTAAATCTGACGTTTTAAACTGCAACCATCTCTTTGTACAATCTTCTTAATTTAAAACAGTATCTTCCTTTTTTAGTCCAAAGTCTAAAAATAAAGAAAATAAAAACTTGGCCTAATTGCTCATAGTTAAAGACAATGTGTCTATAATAAACAGTTACTTCACTGTTAAATAGAAGTAAAGGAAGTAAAAAGACGTGGTCGTTACGAGGCACAGGTAGGTCAGACCAGGTAAGAATGGCAGATTTCTTTCTCCAAAGTGAATCAGCAAAAAATGATAGCTGATAATTTCAGATTTATTAATTGAATCTAGAACTGGAGAGTGGGGAGAATGGGTCATTTAAGATAAACCGAGAACCCCCCCCCTCAGATTTCTGACCCTTTAGGTCCTTTTTTTCTCAAAATTTGGTGGAAGCAAAGCCTTTGTATATTTTGAAGGTAAAAATCGCACAATACCAGGTTATAGTCCAACCGGTTTACTTGGAAGCTTTCAAAGCTGGTGCTCTAACCTGGTGTGTGATTTTTTAACTTTGTACACCCCAGTCCAACACCGGCGCCTCATGTACATTTTGACGGCAGAGATGCATGGATTCTCGCCAAGCAAGGGACAGGAAACCGCATGTGCGCCTGATTCCGGATTAAACAGGTCAACTACGAGCTCACGAAATGGCGGAGCAGGTATTACGAAGTTTAAACGCCACCAAGTCAGCTTTGAAGCTGCAGTCCTCCAGCTGGGGACTTTCTTGGATCGCGAGTCCGGTCGCACTACCGCGAAACCCCACTGAATTCCCCGAGACAGGGTGGCCTTGGGGGAGAGAGGGGGAAGAGAAAGAGGGCAGGGTTGAAAGTTCCAGACAGTGGATCGCACGCAACGCAGGCAGGAGTTCCCGGTAATTTGACCAGAGTTTGAACGAGGGGGGAAGAGGAGGGAGCCGAAGGCGCACACTGAGAGAGATTGCTATTCCCGGTGGATGGGGAGGCAGACAATGGGGGGAAAGGGGAGAGGGGCGTGACGCGGAGGGAATCCCGGTGTCTCAGTGTTCCGAAACTGACCGGGAAGGGGCGGGGCCTCTGACGTCACGGGGGGGGGAAACGACTGACGCAGAGGGAATCCCCGGAAAGCATAAAAGACTTGTCGGTCGCCAGAGTTCAGACAGCAGTCCCACGGTGGGGAACTGCAGCCAAGCTCTTGACCCTGTCTCCTTCTGCTGAGGACGGCAATAGAGATGGTAGCCCTGGTCTCCGGGATCACCCCGGTCGATTCGGCCGGCAGATCCTGTCTCCTGTGCTCGGTCTGCCGCTTTCTGCTCATCAAACCCAAACAGACCGAGTGTGGACACCGATATTGCACAGCCTGCCTGGAGAACTTGTTCAAGTGAGTTAATTGCAAAGCCCTTTTGTGCGTGTGTGTGTATGTGTGAGAGGGGGAAACGAAAACTGAAATTGCTCGAAAAGGTCAACAGCGTCATGAAGAGAAATTAGGAGTTAACGCTTCTGGTCCGGTGGCCTTTCCTCAGGACTCTTATTTTTCCCCTGTGTACAAAGTTTTTAAAAAAAAATCACACAACACCCCGTTATGGTCATAGAGATGTACAACACGGCAACAGACCCTTTGGCAGGTGGGACTAGATTGGGTTGGGATATCTCCAACAGGTGTATTTGGAAGCACTAGCATTCGGAGCGCTGCTCCTTCATCAGGTGGTTGTCTCTGTGTGTGTGTGTGTGTGCTTTTCTGTGTTTGGGTGCCCTGCTCTTCCACCCCTTCACTTCCCTCTTCAAATGCCTCGATCTCTGATCTTCACCCACTCCCTCGGATCTCAGGGAAGGCTACCTGTTTTGTGTCACCCCTCACTTATAACTGTGTTGGAGCGTGGGGTGGAAGTGAGGATTTAGAAGGCGGGAGGTGAATATCAGGAGGATACAAATGCAGGCAGACACCTCCATCACCCAAAGTGGCGGGAGTATAACCGATCAGGTGTAACAGAACACCCTGTTTGGATAGCCACCGGACAGGCCAATTATCACAGCACTGAGCTGTCCCAGCGATGTGCATTGAAGTTGGCTCAGCTAAAAGTCAAAGACAGCTTTGGGGAATTTTGTTTTGTGGCCCGCATTTACTGCCCATCCCTGATTCCCAGGAGAAGGCGGCGGTGAGCCGCTTTCTTGAACCGCTGGCGTACATGCACTAACAATGTTGTCAAGGGAGCTGCAGGATTTTGACCCAATGAATGAACGGCATATACATTCCCAAGTCAGGATGATGAGTAGTTTGGAGGAGAACTTGCAGGTGCAGGTATCTGATGTCTTTGTCCCTCTACAAGCTAGAGGTATTGGCTTTGGAAGGTGCTATCGGAGAACCCTTTAAGGTCTTTGTGAGCGCACTGTATTCAATGTTTATCCAGCTAGGGGTTGGCCAGTGACACCAGGACTTTAGTTTTTTTTACACTGACTGTGGCACCAGCCAGCACAGAGTCAGTCCCCTAAACAGTGGAAACTCTGAATCTCCTGGTTGCATTTTTTTCTCCCTCTTCCCCCCCCCCCCCCCCCCCCTCCCCCAGCACCCATGTTGTGTGTGCAGGTGTGAGACACAGTGAAATACAACAGATGTACAAATCTTTATTCAATTTCCACTACTAGGGTGGCCAGTGACAAGCAACGCCTTTTCATCAAAGGGCAATGCCATGTGATAAAAAATTTGAAATAAAGGGTAGGGACTAAATCAGAATAGAGTTGGAGGGGGAAAAAAAGTGCACCACTCCCTGCGGAGCCCACATCTCCTTGCGCCTGGACCTTTTATAGGGATTATCTGTATCTGAGCACAAATGGCTACAGATTTGTTTGTCTTCAGTGGTTCCTTTCCCTATCTTCCTCCTTGGATTATAAGAACACAAGTAGATCATTTAGCCCTCAAAACTGTTCTATTCAACAATATCGCAATTGAGCAGTGAACTAACTATATACATTTATCACACATTAACAATTTTTTTAAATCTTAGAACAGATAATGAGGCAGACTGCCATGTTTGTCAGCAGAAGGTCTTCCGTTCTAAGGTAGGACATTTAATTCCTTGTAGATGTGCTTCTTAGTTAGCAGATTTGCTTGAAGGGGATGGAATGTGTTCACGGGAATCGGATTCTAGTTAAACTTTAGAACAGAGTGAATGTTCTAAATAGTGCACATCAGCAGAATTTAACTTGAAACATCTTTTAATGAGTAGCTAAACAAAATGAGACATAGGTTGGAAACCAATTGAAGCATTCATATGGTAGCTATGTATAGAATAGCGAATACCTGAGAGTGAATTACAAACTGGAATCTAATCGAGGAGTTCAGATATTTTATGTATAGAATAATGGATACCTGGGGGTGAGTTACAGGCTGGAAACTAACCAAATGCTTCTGATTTATGCATAGAATAGTGATTACCTGGAAATTAGACATGGACTGGCTTGTATCTGGGTGGTTAGTATTGACTGTGCTCAGAAGTAATTGATCTGGAAGTACCCTGAATGTGATTGCTGGGAATTTCCATTCCCACTGTTGGGAAGTTTTGTTGAACAAAGTAGGTGAATTACAAGGAGGAACTAAAACCGACTGGGAGTTCACTGAGTGCTGTCATGACAGAATACTTCTGTCTGTCTCTCTTAAGTGCTTCCAGTAAGAGTGTGGTGATGTCACTGGTCAGCTGATGTAGCCAAAAGGAAGCCTCACCAGCAACATTCCCCCCTCCAACCCTTCTCCATTACCAGACTCCCCCCCCCCCCCCCCCCCCCCCCCAAGCTGGTAGTGTACTTACCCCTTGTCTCACTCTAAGGTTTGCCACATGATATAGCTGATACTCTGAGCGCCAGACCAGGGGAGTGCTGCACTGTCAGCGATACCATGGTTCAGTTGTTAAAGTGGTCCTAAACTGCCTTCTCAGGAGCCATGGAGGATGATATGCAGCTAATATTTTGAAGACCAGGGAATTCTCCCTTGTGTGCTGGCCAATTGCTTATCCCTCAGATTCCATCAGTAAACAGGTCATTATCATGTTACACTGTTTGGGTGTGCAAATTGGCTGCTGCACTATCCTAAATGGTGACTGCACTTCAAATGTACTTGATAGGCTGCAAAATACTCTGGAACTGTGTGAGGTGCTGTTGAAGTGCAGGCCCTTTTTTTTCTTCTGGTGTCTTTTAGCCTTTGTGTTCCTCTGTCACCCCCTCCCACCCCACCCCAACAGGTCTATCACGACAGAGCCGCTGAAAATGATGCTTATGCCACAAAGATTCAATGTACAGCTTACCGGGATGGTTGCGACTGGACAGGAACACTGCGAAACTACCTGGTAAGGGGCAATGATGGGCTGTATTAATTCTGGAATTCTGGTAAAAAGAGAACCAAGGAGCAGGGGGTTGATGAAACTGACTGACTCTTTGCTATCCTGTAATCTGGAGACAAAAATAAACTGCAAATGCTGGAATCCAAAGTAGACAGGCAGTAGGCTGGAAGAACACAGCGAGTCAGGCAGCATCAGGAGGTCGACATTTCGGGTGTAACTCTTCTTCAGGACTGGGGCTGGGTGTAAGAGGATAAAGGGGTAGTGGGGGGCAGGGTGATGAGGTAGGGATAGGTGAAGACAGGTTGAGGGTATGACCTGGTTGGTCAAGGTGAGAGATGAATCTGGTAGGTAGCTGGGAGGGGTGAAAGGGATGGGGAGGGAATTTCAAATCACCTGGATTTTCAAAGATCTGGAGAGGGGGGCGGCAGAGTTGAGCTATGTTTAAATAAGACTGGAAGAAATAGAAGCACCAGTAGGCCATTCAGCCCCTCAAGCCTGCTCCACCATTCAATGTTAAAGATCACACAACACTAGGTTATAGTCCAACAGGTTCAATTGGAAGCACACTAGCTTTCAGAACACTGCTCCTTCAGGTGGTTGTGGAGAATAAATTTAATTCAATAAGCTCATGGCTGATCTTTTCATGGACTCAGCTCCACTTACCCGCCCTCTCACTGTAACCCTTCAGGTGATTGTGGAGGATAAGATTGTAAGACACAGAAGTTATAGCAAAAGTTTACAGTGTGATGTAACTGAAATTATATATTGAAAAAGACCCGATTGTTTGCTAACCCCCTCACCCCCCCCCCCCCCACCCCCCCCCACACACACACACACATATACGTTTGTGGGGTGAATTTGTACTTGCAGAATTACATTTTATTTTGCTCAAAAACTGCATGAATCCATTGTGGCACAGACAGCCTCACAGGCAATTAACACCTTCAATATCTTATATGGGCCGACATGACACCAATTGTTAAAGTTCACTTGAGAATGTAACTCACAAAAAAGTTTTGCGGTTTACATATGAAAGAACTGAAATCAACATAGTTAATCTAAAAGATGAGAGGCGGAACAAACAATCCGGGTCTTTATCAATATATAATTTCAGTTACATCACACTGGAAACTTTTGCTATAAATTCTGGGTCTTACAATCTTATTCTCCACAATAAACTGAAGGAACAGTTCTCCGAAAGCTGGTGCTTCCAAATAAACCTGTTGGATTGTAATCTGGTGTTGTGATTTTTAACTTTGTTCATCTCATTGTGGGATCTTACTGTGTGAAAATCAGTTGCCGAATCACTCCCACCCACTCCCCCCCCCCCCCCCCCCCGGGAAATAAAACATTTTGGGGACAATCTAAGCCACAGATGGTGCTGGCTCCTTGTTTTGTACTGACTGTGAAATTGATCTGCTGACCCGGGTGAACTTGTCTGTATTGAACTGTCATGTGACTGTGTCTACCTCTCTGCTTTCCTCCCTCCCTCTCCCCCCGCCCCCCACCCTTCACAACCCACCCCCTGCTCCCCCCAGCGCACACACCGAGCCCAATGCGATTTCCACGTGGTCCCGTGCTCCAATGTCACGTTCGGCTGTGAGACCGTGGGCCCCAGGAAGAAGATACTGGCACACGAGACGCAGGAGTGCGAGTGGAGGATGGAACTGTGTCCCCGGTGTGAGACCTTCTGCACTCACAAGCTGCTGGAGGTGAGGGGGGGTTGGGGGGGAGGGTGTGGTTTGGGGAAAGGAGTTGGATCCCCCAGTTTCTCAGCGTCAGAACTAACCGTGACAAATTCCGTTTGTGTAGCGCCTCCCACAGACTAATCAGGACAGTAAGGCGAAAGTGAGCACTGCAGATGTTGGAGATTAGAGTCAAGAGCGTGGTGCTAGATAAGCACAGCAGGTCAGGCTGCATCTGAGGAGCAGGAAAATCGACATTTCGGGCAAAAGCCCTTCATCAGGACAGTACATCCAGTTGAACTGCCCAAGCTGTTCCCAGAGCTCGGTCAATAAAGCAGCTGAGCTTGACAGTGGGCAGGCTGAGAGAGAAGTGTGAGTTTAGGACCCAGCAGCAGGAAGGCACAGCCTCTCCTGATTGAATAGTTGACTTCGGAGACGCTCAAGAATTTGACAACTAATCCAGAAGGTTGTGTGGTCTGGAGGAGAGGCACACTGCCTGACCAAGTGTAACGTGGGGGCATGATGGTAATGTGTCTAGATAAGAGGCCCAGAGCTCATGCTCCAGGGAGATGGGCTTAAATGCTCTTAATGGAATTGGAATAACTAAATCAGGAATTGAAAGGTCGGTAACAGTGAATGTGAAACTATCATACTCACCTGGTTCACGGTGGGAATTCATTCCTGATGAAGGGCTTTTGCCCAAAACCATGACTTTTTTTCCCTGCTCCTCGGATGCTGCCTGACCTGCTGCGCTTTTCTAGCGACATACTCTCGACTCACGGTGGAAAGCTGTCGTCCTTATTGGGAGGACATGTGACTCCTGACCACAGCAGTGCAGTCGGTTCCTTAATCACCTTTTAAATCGAGGGCAGTAGGGTTAGGCAACATCTCTTGAGCTGAGTGCCACACTTGGCCATTTCAGAGGGCTGTTAAAAGTCAGCCACATCGTTATGAGTCTGGAGTCGCACATCAGCCAGACCGGGTAAACAGGGTAGATTTCCCTCCCTGAAGGACACAAGTGAATTAACTTTCTGGGAATAGTTTCATGGTCACAATGTTTGCAACTTGCTTTCAATTCCAGTTTCATTGATGGTGAGGTGGTTGGTAAAGTGAGGACTGGATGGGGGATGTGGGTAGGGGGCTGGTTTGGAAATTGCAGTGAATGGTTAGGATTTGGAATGTACTGGATAGCTCCTTTCAAGGGAGTGATGGATCTCTATCAGAAAAGGAAGGAAAGGTCTGTGGGGGGTGGGGGGAGAGGGGTGTTAGAGGAAGTGGCAGTAAGTAAATTGCTCTTGTGGAAAGCTAGCACAGAATGGAATATTTTAGATAAATCATTCACACTGAGGGTGTCACTGGCTAGGCCAGCATTTATTGCCTATCCCTCGTTGCCTAGAGGAGACTTAAGAGTCAATCACATTGCTGTGTGGTTGACTCTTAACTCTCACATTGTTACATTGAATCACACTGTTCTGTGAGAAGGCAACTGGGGAGACCAAACGCTATCTCAGAGTGCTTCAGAGAACATCTCTGGAACACCCCAACCAATTGACCCCACCGAACCATGGCTGAACATTTCAACATCCCCCTCCCACTCTGCCGAGGGCATGCAGTCCTGGGCCACCTCCACCGCCACTCCCTCACCACCCAACACCTGAAGGAAGAATGCCTTATCTTCCCCCTCAGGACCGTTCAAACCCACGGCATCAATCTGGACTTCCCCAGTTTCCTCATTTCCCCCACCCCACCTTACCCCATTTCCAACCTTCCATCTGAGCACTGTCCTCATGAACTGTCCTACCTGTCAATCTTCCTTCCCACCTATCTGCTCCACCCTCCTCTCCAACCTATCACCTTAACCCTACCTCCATCCACCTCTTGCACTCTCTGTTATCTTCTCCCCAGCCCCAACCCCCTCCAATTTGTCTTTCCACCCCTGGGGCTCCCAGCTTCATTCCTGAAGAAGGACTTTTGCCCAAAACATTGATCTTCCTACTCCTCAGATGCTGTGCTTTTCTACCACCACTGTAATCTTGACTCTAATCTCCAGCATCTGCAGTACCCACTTCCGCCACATTCCTGTGTGTCTGGAATCACATGCAGGCTAGATCAGGGAAGGATGGCAGTTCCCTTCCTGAAGGGATACTGGTGAACCAGATTCCAATCCCGTCCCCAGACAATCCACAATGGTTTCATTGTGATAGTTAAGATCTTCTTCATTTCAGGTGATTATCAAATTCCACCATCAACCACGGCAGATTTTGAATTGGGTCCACAGGCCATTACTTGGGTCCTGAGATTAATAGTCCAGTGATAACACCAATAGGCCACTGCCTCTCCACAGGCTGTGAGCACTCTGGGATTGTAGTCATTTGAGGCGCTGTACCAAGGCAGGGATGAGAGTAATTTGTGTGGCAGGCTGGGCACATTGTGGTCCTAATGCTGCTGCAATCCTTTTGTTCCTCTCAGGATCACATCACGATGTGTACCAAATGGAAGGAGACTTGTCCAGTCTGTGGCAAGACAGATTTGACAAAGGCTGAGGTAAGGTCGCTCTCTGTTGTTTTATATTTCCATTCTATTAGGGATCAGGCAGTTGATCCTTCGTGCTCCAGAGAGGGCCAGTGTTAAAGGGAATTACACTTGGGTGTTACTTAGGGATTTCTAAATTCACAGTAAAAAATAATGAGTGTTGTGTACCCCAGCAGAATCTGAACTTAAAACCTGTACAGACAAGAAATTAGCAATCTCAATAGATTCCAGGGAGGCCTTGGATTCAGAAGGGGCAAAACAGTATCAAACTATGGTAGGACTGAATGAACCTTGACTGGGTGAAGAAGACATAGCAACATTAACTTATGAGTCAAGATTACAGTGCTGGAAAAGCACAGCACGTCAGGCAGCATCTGAGGAGCAGGAATATCGACATTTCTGGCAAAACTCCTTCATCAAGAATGAATCTGTTTGTTGCGTTTGTATGAAGCAAGATTGGAATTTGAATAATGAGATGCTTATGTGATCAAAATGATTTAAGACTGCTGAATCCCTCAAACAAAAACAAAAAATTGCTGTAAAAACTCAGCAGCATCTGTGAAGAGAAATCAGAGTTAATGTTTTGGGTCAAGTGACCCTTCTTCAGAACTCATTGTCAAACTGAGCCTTTTCAGCAGTTTCTGTTTTTGCTTCTGATTTACAGTATCTGCAGTTTTTCTGGTTTTATTTACTGAATTTCTGCATTTGCCAGAGTTACCCAATTGCTTCAATTAGATGGAGTGATGCTCTCCCTGCATTTTGCTTGAATGAACAATCATGAACAAGTCCTCCATTTCGGCTGGCCAATTATTAGACTTCACCCAGCAGGCAGATGTTCAGTGCACCCGATGTGTGAAATCCAATTGTAAAAGACTGAGCAAACGTTTGTGTGATTGCAGCATGCAAGCAATGAACGCTGGGCCACAATATCCTTATTCTTTACCTCCTATTTGATAGAACACTGAATCAGCTCAGCCCTTCGTCTGGTGGTTGAGTTTTAATAAAAAAACTCAGCTCAATTATTCCCCATCTCTCTACCTTGTGGTTTTGTCTAACCATAAAATGTTCCCACTCTGTCACAATCCTTTTTTTTCTCTTTTTCTCTCCCAGTACACTGGAAGTCTGCATTACAGTGAATGAATTCTCAATACTGAATGCAAGGCATCCTTTTTTCTATTTTCATGAAGCTTGTAAACTGGTTCCTAAGTCAAGGGGGCTAGGAATCTTAAAGGAGCATATTGAGCATTTATTTGTTAATGCTATCGCAGGTGTAGCTTTAAATGCCCATTTCTGTCTCGTTTTCTTACTCACCTGGAGTGCACACCAAGGGAGTCTGACACAATGACAGTGCTGTCTGTTGGATGAGGCATTGAATCTGGGATTATGTCTATCTGCTCGGGTGATGGAAAAGATCACACACGGCCATTTTTGAAGCAAAGCAGGAGCATTTATCACTAGTCTCCTGGAGATTACTTATCCCTCGATCATTAGCAAAAAAAGCAGGCTCTCTGGTCATGATCTGTTTGTGGGAACTGGCTTTGTGCACATTTAACTGCTGTGTTTCCTACATTACAACAATGACTTGCCTTCAAAAATACTCAATTGATTAGAAAGCACTTTAAAACATCAGCGGTTCTGAGAAACTCAAATCTGTTTTCCTCTCCAGCAGTCTGTGCATCTTTCTCTCCTGAGTCTGCATCTCTCTTGTTCTGTGCACTTTTCCATCCCTCTTGCTCTTGGCGTGTTTCTTGTCTGCTCAGGGCTTGTTCCCATTGTCTTGATGAACCTTGCAATGATGCTGTGGCTTTAAGTAGTTATTTTATCCTTTTATTTTGGAGAGAGGTTGTAAGGCAGAGCTAGAAAGCTCTCTACCAGAGCCATTGGAGTAAACAGCTTGTGAGGCTTGAGGACATTTTTTTCAAAGTTGGAACAATAGCAGCAGCCTGAACGGGTGTGGTCAAACTCTCTCAGAACAAGAATCTTTAGTTTAGTTTCCAGCAGGTCTTGAATTGGGAGCAGTTTTTACCCCCTCTTAATTACATCCAAAACCTGGGGTTCTCTGTCTGTTGCATGGGTTGCATGTGAGACAATCTATTTTCTAAATTTTCCTTTTGCCAAGTGTGTGTGTTTCTGGGATGTTACTATATTGGAACAGTTAAGTAGTAATAGTTACAGTATCTATTACTCTATGAAGTTTTCCAACAGAGCTGTTATTTCCAATTCCTCCTTTCTGGTGTTATATTTTAATAATGATGAATTAATACAGTTTGTTTTGCTTTAAATCTGGTGGTCTGACCAATCGAATCACGTTTGGAAAAAAATACCTTACATTTTCTTTGAAAGAAGAATAAGTTAGGTTGTAGTCCAACTTCTGAATATTTTGAGGGGGTTTGGTCTGGTTCAAAACAGCATCTTGTGTTGTACAATTCTAGTTGTTAACAGTTGTCTCTTTTCTCTGCAGTTGGAGCAACACTGTGACCCTGATCATGGCACCTGTCCTGATGCCCAGGTCTCCTGCCCCTTTAAGGACATTGGCTGCCTGGAGAATGTGAGTCTTCCCGTTGTGTTGAAAATCTGTCTGATCTTTGCCCCAGTCCTCATGAGCCTTGCTTAGAAGCTCCCAGTGCAGGAGGAGGCCTTACTGCCCATCGTACCTTTACTTCCCTACAAAGAAACAACCTAGTTTGTACAGCTTTCCACTGCTGTCTCCCACAAGACTCTGCAAATTTCTCCTTTTGCAAGGATTTTATCCAATTTCCTTTTTAAGGCTGAGCTTGATCCTACTTCCTCTGACCTTTCAGGGAGTACATTCCAGAACAGAACAATTTGTGACATTTAAAGTGAGTTGTCCCCTTCTGGCTCTTATGCCAGACATTTTTATTCCACTCTGCACACTCCGTGTCTATCCACCTACTCCAATAGCGCATCCAAAGATGCATCCCATTTGGAATTCAAGGTCTTTGTGGAGGTAGCAGGTCCCAGCCAATGGGGAGAGGAAGAGGGAGAACTGTAAGGGAGGGATTCAGATTCCCATCCTCCCATCCTGACTCTCTGCAACAACTTTCAACAGGCTTGGTCCAGAGAGGGGTACCTTCAGGCTGTTCAGTATTTGGACAGATATTGCCACCTATTTTTCCAGGTACAGACTGTTGGATCATTTTACATTGTCCTGAGAGGACAGATAGAGTCATAGAGATGTACAGCATGGAAACAGACCCTTCGGTCCAACCCGTCAATGCCGACCAGATATCCCAACCCAATCTAGTCCCATCTGCCAGCATCTGGCCCATATTCCTCCAAACCCTTTCTATTAATATACCCATCAAAATGCCTTTTAAATGTTGCAATTGTACCAGCCTCCACCACACCCTCTGGCAGCTCATTCCATACATGTACCACCCTCTGCAGGAAAAAGTATCCCCTTAGGTCTCTTTTATATCTTTCCCCTCTCACCCTAAACCTATGCCGTCTTGTTCTGGACTCTCCAATCCCAGGGAAAAGACTTTGCCTATTTACCCTATCCGTGCCCCTCATAATTTTGTAAACCTTTCTAAGGTCACCCCTCAGCCTCCAACGCTTCAGGGAATACAGCCCCAGCCTGTTCAGCCTCTCCCTATAGCTCAAATCCTCCAACCCTGGTAACATCCTTATAAATCTTTTCTGAACCCTTTCAAGTTTCACAACATCTTTCCAATCGGAAGGATGATGGATGCAACGTTTTGTCTGAGAGGTAGCCCTTCTACAGTGCGGCCCTCCCTCAGCGCTGACCCTCTGACAGTGCGGCCCTCCCTCAGCGCTGACCCTCTGACAGTGCGGCCCTCCCTCAGCGCTGACCCTCTGACAGTGCGGCCCTCCCTCAGCGCTGACCCTCTGACAGTGCGGCCCTCCCTCAGCGCTGACCCTCTGACAGTGCGGCCCTCCCTCAGCGCTGACCCTCTGACAGTGCGGCCCTCCCTCAGCGCTGACCCTCTGACAGTGCGGCCCTCCCTCAGCGTTGACCCTCTGACAGTGCGGCCCTCCCTCAGCGCTGACCCTCTGACAGTGCGGCCCTCCCTCAGCGCTGACCCTCTGACAGTGCGGCCCTCCCTCAGCGCTGACCCTCTGACAGTGCGGCCCTCCCTCAGCGCTGACCCTCTGACAGTGCGGCCCTCCCTCAGCGCTGACCCTCTGACAGTGCGGCCCTCCCTCAGCGCTGACCCTCTGACAGTGCGGCCCTCCCTCAGCGCTGACCCTCTGACAGTGCGGCCCTCCCTCAGCGCTGACCCTCTGACAGTGCGGCCCTCCCTCAGCGCTGACCCTCTGACAGTGCGGCCCTCCCTCAGCGCTGACCCTCTGACAGTGCGGCCCTCCCTCAGCGCTGACCCTCTGACAGTGCGGCCCTCCCTCAGCGCTGACCCTCTGACAGTGCGGCCCTCCCTCAGCGCTGACCCTCTGACAGTGCGGCCCTCCCTCAGCGCTGACCCTCTGACAGTGCGGCCCTCCCTCAGCGCTGACCCTCTGACAGTGCGGCCCTCCCTCAGCGCTGACCCTCTGACAGTGCGGCCCTCCCTCAGCGCTGACCCTCTGACAGTGCGGCCCTCCCTCAGCGCTGACCCTCTGACAGTGCGGCCCTCCCTCAGCGTTGACCCTCTGACAGTGCGGCCCTCCCTCAGCGCTGACCCTCTGACAGTGCGGCCCTCCCTCAGCGCTGACCCTCTGACAGTGCGGCCCTCCCTCAGCGCTGACCCTCTGACAGTGCGGCCCTCCCTCAGCGCTGACCCTCTGACAGTGCGGCCCTCCCTCAGCGCTGACCCTCTGACAGTGCGGCCCTCCCTCAGCGCTGACCCTCTGACAGTGCGGCCCTCCCTCAGCGCTGACCCTCTGACAGTGCGGCCCTCCCTCAGCGCTGACCCTCTGACAGTGCGGCCCTCCCTCAGCGCTGACCCTCTGACAGTGCGGCCCTCCCTCAGCGCTGACCCTCTGACAGTGCGGCCCTCCCTCAGCGCTGACCCTCTGACAGTGCGGCCCTCCCTCAGCGCTGACCCTCTGACAGTGCGGCCCTCCCTCAGCGCTGACCCTCTGACAGTGCGGCCCTCCCTCAGCGCTGACCCTCTGACAGTGCGGCCCTCCCTCAGCGCTGACCCTCTGACAGTGCGGCCCTCCCTCAGCGCTGACCCTCTGACAGTGCGGCCCTCCCTCAAGGATGTATTGCCGATTCTGGGATTAGGGGAGTGAGAAAACCTAACAAATGGGAATTTTGCTAACTGCAACTCTCCTTCTCTTTCCCCCTCCCCTCCATGTGTCGAGCAGCCTCGGAGGCGGGACGTGGAAGACCACCTGCGGGCCGGGCAGCCGGAGCACCTCCTGCTGATGCTGAAGAGGAGAGGCGGGCCGCCGGTCGAGGGGGGCGCATCGGCTCCAGCCTCGGAGGAGCTGAGCGCCCTGGGGCGGAAGGCGGACGCCCTGAGCCGCGAGCTGGAGAGGTACGCCCACCTGGTGGAGGTGCTGCAGCGTCGCTGCCTGCATTCGGAGCAGCTGGTGGCGGGCCTGCAGCGCCGGGTGCGGGCGCTGGAGGGAGCCCGCGAGCAGCCCGCCAGCACCAACGGAGTTCTCCTGTGGAAGATCCGGGACTTTGCCTCCTGCCTGGCGGCGGCCAGGGCCGAGCGGGTGACGTCATTCTACTCTCCCGCCTTCCAAACGCACCCTTTCGGCTACCGCCTGTGCTGCCGCCTCTACCCGAACGGCGACGGCAACGGCCGGGGCAGCCACCTCTCGCTCTTCCTGGCCGTGGTGCGCGGCGACTACGACGACGTGCTGCCCTGGCCGTTCCGCCAGCGGGTCACCTTTCTGCTGCTGGACCAGGCGCAGCAGAAGCACCACCTGCGGGAGTCCTTCGCGCCGGACGCGCTGAGCGGCTCCTTCCAGAAGCCGCAGAGCCGCATGAACGTGGCCAGCGGCTGCCCCACCTTCGCCCGGCACGAGATGCTGCACCGGGATCGCAGCCCTTACCTGCGGGACGACACCCTCTACATCAAGGTGGTGGTGGACACGGCGGGGCTGGTGCCCTGAGGGTTGGCTCACCTCTCTCCACCTACCGTCCCCACCACCACCACCAGGGGGACCTTCCTTCCCACCCACCCCTATTCCCACCACCAGGGGGCTGTCACTCTTCACCTTCCTTCCCACCCACCCCTAATCCCACCACTGCCATTAAGGGAAAGATCACTCTCCACCTTCCTTCCCACCCACCCCTTTCTCCAATACCAGAGGGACAGTCCCTCTCCACCTTTCTTCCCCTCCCCCTCTCCCCCATCCCTTCTTGGTTTTACATGGATTGAATCCTCCTTATAGTCGTCCTTAGCTGAGGAAACATGTGCCCAGGGTGGGAGGGAGAGCAACAAATGTCTCCCAAATGGATTTCTGGGACTGGCAGGCATGATGAGGAGAGACTGGATGGGTTGGGATTGGTGTTCCCTGGAGTTTAGAACAAGTGAGTGGGGAATCTCGCAGGACCCGTAGATTGAACTAGACAGGGCTAGCACTGTTCTGGATGATTAGGAACCCAGAGACGGGGATTACGGTTCAAAAATGCAGGTTGGGGGTGTGGGAGTAGAGGTGGTATAGGCTCTTTTGGACTGAGCTGAGCCAAATGCCTTCACCCAGAGAGTGGTGAGCCTGTGGCATTCCCCATGGTGGAAAGCAGTTGAAGCCAAAACATTGCGTATCTCTGAGTTGGAGTTAGATAACATTCTTAAGGCTAATGGGATTGAAGGGTGATCAGTCATGATCCTATTGATTAGCAGAACAAGCTCAAAGGGCCGAAAGGCCAATCTTTCAGAGCCCCACATTTACCAGACTGAGTAAGGATGGCAGATTCCCTTCCCAATAAGCAAACAAGATGGGAATTTTGTGTTTGTTTGATTACCATGACTGGAAATTACTTTCAATTCGGGAGTCTTAATTTATTACATTTCTAATTCCACCAGCTGTCACTTATACCCGTGTACCCAGAGCATTTCCCCTCTGGATCTGCCAGTCTCATGACACTGCTGTCTCCTCTCGTGGTTTTGTAATTGGCCAATCTACCTCCACCCTGCATAGCACTGATCCCCTTATTTTTTTTGTCCCTTCTGCAGCTTTTGCAACATTAGAATTTGACTGGCAGGGGAGAAGCCTGGTGGGTGGCACGGTGGCACAGTGGTTAGCACTGCTGCCTCTCAGCGCCAGAGACCTGGGTTCAATACCTGCCTCAGGCGACTGACTGTGTGGAGTTTGCACTTTCTCCCCGTGTCTGTGTGGGTTTCCTCCGGATGCTCTGGTTTCCTCCCACAGTCCAAAAGATGTGCAGGTCAGGTGAATGGGCCATGCTAAATTGCCTGTAGTGTTAGGTATGGGGTAAATGTAGGGGGTATGGGTGGGTTGCGCTTCGGCGGGTCGATGTGGACTTGTTGGGCCGAAGGGCCTGTTTCCACACTGTAAAGTAATCTAATCTAAAGCTGATTCATGTCCTCATGACACAGGCAGAATTCCGACTATGCATCCCTTCCCATTTTCCAACCTTGGAATCCCATGGGACAAAACAGGCATGACTGAGGAGTCAGAGGAAAGTAGTTTTAAACTCTGCTGATGCAACATGCTTCACAGTCCTTGGGGTGGGGTGGTAATGCACTAGTTAGCTTGGTGTGGTCTTGGGTGGGTTCTTTATTCACTGCACTTTAATTATCCATAAATGCTATTCCTTTTTGTTGTATTTATTTATTTATTTATTGATGTGATTAACTTATGTACAATTCGTTCTCCTCCCCTGTTGCATTGTCACCAGTGTAAACACTGCTCCAATTTTGAATAAAAGTTGACATGATGCATATCTTGTTGTGCGTTGTGCATTCCCATTGGGAGTGACTGCCTGGATTGGCAGATTTATAATGGGGATTCAAAGGAACTCAGACCCACTGTGCTGAATGGATAGGAGACCATTGCAGACTGCTCAGCTGTTTGACAAGAGACTTGGACTTTAAAGAAAAATTATTTTTCTTCAGTTCCCTACACTACCACCTGATAGCCGTAGTGCTTATTTTTCCTCAGCACCCATGTTGCGTATGTGCAGGTTTCAGACACAGTGAGAAACAACAAGTGTGTGCATCTTTATTTGTATTCCACTCCCAGGAAGAAAGCGAATTCCCGAGTGGCCAGTGACAAGCAGTGCTATTCTCAGAGGTAATGCCGAGACTTGGGGCTTTACAGCATAGAAAGAAGCTGTTCAGCCCATCATATCTATGCTGGTCATCGAGCATCTATCTGGTCTGGTTTTCCAGCACTTGATTTGATTTATTATTGTCACATGTACTTAAGTATAGTGAAATGTTTTGTTTTGCATGCTGTAGAGGCAGATCATACCATAGAAAGTGCATTAAGAACACAGCAAGTCTTACAACGTCACAGCTGGAGAGAAGGTGCACAAAGGGTGGGATGGTCCACGTGTTTATGATTTTGGTATCTTCTCCCTGATGGAAGAGATAATGACTGAGGAGGGAGAGGTCTTTGATGTTGCTGCCTTTCCCTGGCAGAAAGAAATATACTGTAGATGGAATCAATGGATAGAAAATTGGCTTGTGTGATGACCTGGGCTATGTTCACCACTCTCTGTAGTTTCTTACAGCCCTGGGCAAGTTTGGGTAAGTTGGTGGATGACCCTAAGATTGGTCGTATTGTTGACAGTGAAGAAGGTTCTCTAAGATTACATCGGGATTTCGATCAATTGGGCTAGTGGGTTGAGGAGTAACAGATGGAGTTTAATTTGATTAAATATGAGTTAATGCATTTTGGTAAAACAAGCAAGAGCAGGATTCACCTTGTTGTCTTTCACGGTGTCTCACACCTGCATGTGTATGCTGGGGAAAATATAAGCACTATTGCAGTAGACAGTAGTGTGGGTTAAGAGAAAAATAATCTATAAACAGAATTGGAAGGGGAAATAAAGCAATCCTCTATGTTGATATAATTCATACACCACCCCAATCCCCCCACCCCTTCACATTTTCATTCACTTAGGCATTGCCCTTGTTGAGAAGGACAATACTTGTCACTGGCCACTCTGTTTCCTTTCTTCAAAAGAAATAAAATCCAAGGGCATGATTTATACATTGAATGATAGGGCCCTGGATAGTGTTGTCAAACAGAGAGACCTAGGCATTCGGATACATAGCTCTATGAAAGTTGCATCACAGGTAGACAGGGTGGTTAAGAAGGTGTTTAGCACACTTACCTTCATTGCACAGACTATGGAGTGTGGGAGTTGGGAAGTCATGTTGAGGTTGTACAGGATTTTGGTGAGGCCATTTGGGAGTAATGTATCCAGTTCTGGTCACCCTGCCATGGGAAGGATATTATAAACTGGAGAGGTTTCAGAAAAGATTCACCAGGAATGTTACCAGGACTGGAGAGTTTGAGTTATAAGGACAAGTTGGGGGCATAGGAGATGGAGGGGTGATCTCATCCAGGTTTATAAAATTATGAGGGGTATAGATATGGTGAATAGCAAAAGTCTTTTCCCCAGGGTTGTGAATGGGGGGTGGGGGTGAGTTCAAAACTAGCAGTCATCTTGTTAAGAAAAGAGCAGAACTATTTAAAACAGACCTAAGGTTCAGATGTGGAAATGAACTGCCAGAGGAAGTGGTAGATGCAGATACAATTGCAAAGTTAAAAAAAAAGACAGGTACTTGAATAGGAAAGGTTTAGAGGGATTGGCCAAAAACAATCAAGTGGGACCAGTTTAGTTTGGGAAAGTTTGTCGAAATGGATGGGTTGGACTGAAGGGTCTGTTTCCATGTTGTATGATTCTAAATAACTTGAGCTTTCCTGCCTCTATTGTCTTTTCAAGCAGTGAGTTCCAGATACCCACCACCCTCTGGATGAAAATAAATCTTGCTTAAATCCCCTGTACACATCCTGCCCTTTACCTTAAATTTATGCACCTCAATCAAGTATTTGCCACAACAACAGAAATTGTTGGTGAAACTCGACAGATCTGGCAGCATCTGTGGGGAGAAAGCAGGAAGAGAAATGTCCAGGCTCCAAACATTTTGCCAACAATTTCTGTTTTTGTTTCATATATAATTACTGGGTCTATTGAATATGTATTTGCCAAGCGTGGAATACAGGCAGTGATGTAAAAGACCATTTTAGCAAATAGCATTTGGCCGAGAGTCAAAAATCCTTAGATTAAGGAATTGATGAGGAAGAACAAAAGGCAAGAGGCAGGGGTATAATATATAAAAAACACAAGATCGAACATGGGTTATAAAGCTTAAAATTCACACAACACCAGGTTAAAATCCAGCAGGTTTATTCGGAAGTACTAGCATTGAACACTCCAGTCCAACACCGACACCTGAAAATCAGACGTGGGTTAAGCAGGGTAAGTGAAAATTCGAAGTACTTTTCAAAAGCTACTGTGGGAGATCTTTTTTTCCCCTGGATGATTGGAAAGGTCCAAGGATTTAAAACACGTCAAATGATTTTACGATTAAAACGATCCAACACCATCCTCTGCTGGCAGCGAGGCAGTACTACAGCATCGAGGGGACAATCTGAGGGCTACAATGATGGCCCATGGTAAGCCATCTCCACCTTAACCTAGCAGACGAACGTTGCTTTTCTTTTTATTTCAAAAAATATACTTGATTTATCGAAAATCTTTATATTCAGACATAGTCACTAGAGTAGTTCAATTCTATATAGTTTTATATATGAAGAACAATCAAACTCAATCTCTCACTTCAAAATACTTTATTTATACACATTGGAGACACTAGGAGGGTCTGATAACTGAATAGGCCACTATTTACCTACAACAGGAAGCCCTCAGACAGTGGTCTTTCCCCATGCCCCTTGGCAGCAGCTGCCCCAAGCTATAATGCGTCCCTCAGCACGTAATCCTGGACCTTGGGACGTACCAGTCTGCAACCTTTGGTTGGGGTCAACTCCTTGTTTCGGAAGACCAACAAGTTTCGGGCAGACCAAAGAGCGCCACTCACTGAGTTGATGGTCCTCCAGGCGCAGTCTGGACGCTTGTGCACGTCCCGGGGAACAGGCCGCAGAGCACGGAGTCACGGAGCTGCTCAGGACACGAACCACTGCACCTCACTGGAGATTCCCTTTTCAAATGCACCTTCCAGAGGGAGGTGTGTGATAGTCTCTACCGCCCCCTCATGGCTGCTTTGAGGGCAGCGTGCGGTGGTGCAGACCGACCGGGTGCACATGAAGGATCTGACGGGTAGTGCCCTTCTCACCATCAGCCGAGCGAGGTCTTGGTGCTTATTGGAAAGTTCTGGTGCTGGGACATTCTGCCGAATGACTTTGACAGTCTGCTCAGGATCCACCCTCTCCTTATACCTCAGCGTCTCGAAGACACGATGTGCTGACCACTTCCTGATGGATTTGTAGTCACTGAGTCTTACAGCACGGAAAAAAAAAACACCCTTTGGTCCAACCAGTCCACGCTGAACATAATCCACTGCGTTTATTCCTGATGAAGGGCTTTTGCCCGAAACGTCGATTTCGAAGCTACTTGGATGCTGCCTGAACTGCTGTGCTCTTCCAGCACCACTAATCCATAATCACAAACTAAACTAGTCCCACCTGCCTGCTCCTGGCCCATATCCCTCCAAAGTTTTCCTCCTCCTGTACTTATCCAAATGTGTTTTAAAAAATTGTAACTGCGCTCACATCTACCACTTCCTCAGGAACTTCATTCCACACATGAACCACCTTCTGTGTAAACAAATTGCACCTCATATCTTCCTTGAATTGCTCTCTTGTCACCTTAAACATAGCCCCGACTCTTGAAATTCCCCGTCCTAGAGAAAAGCCTTTCGTCCTCATGATTTTATAAAGCACTACAAGTTGTTTGCCAAGGGATTCGATGTTTATAATGGACCTGATGCAAGGTCCAGCAAAGTCACCACCGTCGTCCAGGAGCACAGGGCTGCTCTCTGATGAGGGAGCGATTTGATGGGTGGTGGTCTAACCTGAGGGGACGAGGTCGAAAAAAAAGGAGAATCTTTCCTGTTCACCCGACTTAACTCTGGGATTGAAACCCACGCTGTTGGGGCTCGTCCTGTATTAAAATCCAGCGGATGAATCACTTTGCAACAAGCAGGGGAAGGGCAGCGAGTGGATCAGCAGCGGATGAGGTTTAACACAGAGACTTGTGCAGTGAGGCAGAAATGCATGTTTGTGGGACGGGGGGTGGCAAAGATAATGTCAACCCACACAACTGCGATAATTAGCGGGAAACAGATAAACATGGTAGGGCACATCAGTAGCGGGTCACTAGTATAAATATAATTATTCAAATGAAAATATTAAAACAATAATAACTAGGAGCTTAATTATCTTCAAAGAGATAGAAGTTGATACAAATAGAAACCCAAATTTGCAAAAGATCAGAATTTCACCTAAGAAGATTCTATCAAATACGAATGAAAAAACTGCAAATAGCCGACTACTCGTCGGGAGTGCAGTGGTTAATATCCCCGCCTGCCTTCCCAAGCGACTGGTGTTCAATTCCCCACCGGCGAAACGGCAGCATTATGAGTGAGAGGGTCCGTACATCAAACCAGGAGTGGCAGGTTCTAGCCCCTCTTGTGCAGTGTTCTGGAGGCGTGCATTAGCATCTCTGAGCAAACTGGTCAGAAAAACAATGAGCACGTATAATAGTACCCATTCTCTCTTCTCTTTTCCATGGCAAGATCTTACATTAATCTATCAAAGGACCCATATGGGACTTCTTGCTCCACTGTCCCCCAGGAGCACTGCTCTCTTATGAGGAAGCGATTGAACCTGAGGGGACGAGCTTGAAAAGGGAAAGATTTCATGCTGAGTCCATTTGGCAGTGGGAATTGAAGCCCGGCTGTTGGATTTGTGCTGTATAACAGGCCAGCGTATGAGTCAGTTTGTTAGACGCAGGTAAAGGGAGAGCGCGTGGATCAGCAGCAGACTTCTCGAGAGAAGTGCAAATGAAAACCTTTAAGCAACCGGTAGCGAAAAATCGACGTGAGGCTTTTTACCCCATCGAATAAAAACGCGCGCTCTCCCATTACCTGCTTCTAACAAACTGATTTGTGTACGACAGCACAAATCCAACAGCCTGGCTTCAATTCCCACTGCCAAATGGACTCAGCACGAAAGCTTCCCTTTTTCAAGCTCGTCCCCTCAGGTTCTACTACCACCCATCAATCGCTTCCTCATCAGAGAGCAGTGCTCCTGGAGGACGGTGGGGTGACTTTACTGTACGCTGCATCAGATCTCTCAGCCATGCATTTAACATCGAAACGTAGAAATTAAGTGCAGGAGTAGGCCATTCAGCCCTTCAAGTCAGGCAGAATCCGAGGAGCAGGAAAATCAGGATGCTGCCTGACTTGCTTTGCGTTTCCAGCGCCACTCTGATCGAGACTCTGATTTCCAGCAACTGCAGTCCTCACTTGTTCCATTCAGCCCTTCAAGACACCGCCACCGTTCAATGTGATCATGATTGAACATGTAATTTCAGTAAGCACTCCAGCTTCCTCTCCGTACCCCTGGATCCCTTTAGCTGCAAGGTCTACGTCCGGCTCCCTCTTGGAGTGTATCTCACAAACCGGCATAGCCGCATCTTCCTGTGGGAGACAAGTCCACAGGTTCACCACTCTCTGAGAGAAAAAATCTTCCTGGATCGCTTGCCCTTCGTTCGGAGACTGTGAGCCCTGGTTCTGGACGTCCCCAACATTGGGAACCGGTGAACTTTTGCTGGGATCCCTCAGTACCAAGCATGGATCTGCACGGGTTTCTCTTCAGAAGGGTCAGTGTGAATGGCCTGCTTCCACACTGTGGTGCTCCTATGATGCCAACAGTGTCGGTTGAGTACCTGCACGTGCTTTCTCAAGCTTGCCTCTGTGTTGACCTTCATGTTAACCCAGGCACTGGGCTTTGTCCTTCTATCGAGAAGAGCAGACGATGCCACTCAGATGACTTTGACTTTCCACTGTGGGTGTAGTACAGTCTGCCAGCAGCAGGGGATGGTGTTGCATCACCTTGATGGCAGGATCGGGTCCAAACTCTGAGGGGTCTGACCCCTTTTTGATTGGAGCGAGGGAGAGGGGGAAAGCTCACATTCATTTGTCGCTACCGGTTGCTTAAAGGTTTTAATTTGCACCCCGTTTGCGTGGGAGTTATATGCCCACTGACGGGACGAAGTGACAACAAAATCAGAGTGGGAAACAGAAATTGCTGGAGCAAGTCAGCATCTGGAGTGGGGGTGGGGGAAGGGGAAGAAAGCAGACAAGGTTTCTGGTCCGGTGAGCCTTCTTGAGGACGGCAGTTTTCATTTGTCGCCGAAAAAGGAGGAAGTCTCAAATGATCATCTCCTTGGTAGATGAAAGGACAAGTTGGCCTGGGAGAGCAGAATTGAGAGTATCGTAGGTTTTGTTTGTTGACAAGAGCAGACCGCTCGGCCCTGGGAACGCATGGGACTTGAAATCGGCACTCCTGCATTGAGATATGGAGCTGGCCTCTCAAAATGCCGCAGACTCCCCGGCGGGGAATTGAACCCCGGTCTCCCGCGTGACAGGCGGGGATACTAACCACTATACTACCGAGGATTGGGCGACAGCGCACTCTGTCGCATCCGTATTAGGTAGAATGTTCTTATGTGAAATTTGGATTTTGTTGTCAATTTGAGTTGTCCTTTAGATCATCTTCTACCTCTGTGGAGATGATTAAGAGAATAGTTATTGTTGTTTTCATGTTTTATTATTCGACTATCTATCTTTCAAGTAATCCGCCGCTGCTGCTGCTGCTGTAAAACAGCCTTTTCGTTGTGCCCTGCCGTCTGCGTTAAACTTCGTCTGCTGCTGATCCACGCGCGCTCTCCCATTACCTGCTTCTAACAAACTGATTTGTGTACGACAGCACAAATCCAACAGCCTGGCTTCAATTCCCACTGCCAAATGGACTCAGCACGAAAGCTTCCCTTTTTCAAGCTCGTCCCCTCAGGTTCTACTACCCCCCATCAATCGCTTCCTCATCAGAGAGCAGTGCTCCTGGAGGACGGTGGGGTGACTTTACTGTACGCTGCATCAGATCTCTCAGCCATGCATTTAACATCGAAACGTAGAAATTAAGTGCAGGAGTAGGCCATTCAGCCCTTCAAGTCAGGCAGAATCCGAGGAGCAGGAAAATCAGGATGCTGCCTGACTTGCTTTGCGTTTCCAGCGCCACTCTGATCGAGACTCGGATTTCCAGCAACTGCAGTCCTCACTTGTTCCATTCAGCCCTTCAAGACACCGCCACCGTTCAATGTGATCATGATTGAACATGTAATTTCAGTAAGCACTCCAGCTTCCTCTCCGTACCCCTGGATCCCTTTAGCTGCAAGGTCTACGTCCGGCTCCCTCTTGGAGTGTATCTCACAAACCGGCATAGCCGCATCTTCCTGTGGGAGACAAGTCCACAGGTTCACCACTCTCTGAGAGAAAAAATCTTCCTGGATCGCTTGCCCTTCGTTCGGAGACTGTGAGCCCTGGTTCTGGACGTCCCCAACATTGGGAACCGGTGAACTTTTGCTGGGATCCCTCAGTACCAAGCATGGATCTGCACGGGTTTCTCTTCAGAAGGGTCAGTGTGAATGGCCTGCTTCCACACTGTGGTGCTCCTATGATGCCAACAGTGTCGGTTGAGTACCTGCACGTGCTTTCTCAAGCTTGCCTCTGTGTTGACCTTCATGTTAACCCAGGCACTGGGCTTTGTCCTTCTATCGAGAAGAGCAGACGATGCCACTCAGATGACTTTGACTTTCCACTGTGGGTGTAGTACAGTCTGCCAGCAGCAGGGGATGGTGTTGCATCACCTTGATGGCAGGATCGGGTCCAAACTCTGAGGGGTCTGACCCCTTTTTGATTGGAGCGAGGGAGAGGGGGAAAGCTCACATTCATTTGTCGCTACCGGTTGCTTAAAGGTTTTAATTTGCACCCCGTTTGCGTGGGAGTTATATGCCCACTGACGGGACGAAGTGACAACAAAATCAGAGTGGGAAACAGAAATTGCTGGAGCAAGTCAGCATCTGGAGTGGGGGTGGGGGAAGGGGAAGAAAGCAGACAAGGTTTCTGGTCCGGTGAGCCTTCTTGAGGACGGCAGTTTTCATTTGTCGCCGAAAAAGGAGGAAGTCTCAAATGATCATCTCCTTGGTAGATGAAAGGACAAGTTGGCCTGGGAGAGCAGAATTGAGAGTATCGTAGGTTTTGTTTGTTGACAAGAGCAGACCGCTCGGCCCTGGGAACGCATGGGACTTGAAATCGGCACTCCTGCATTGAGATATGGAGCTGGCCTCTCAAAATGCCGCAGACTCCCCGGCGGGGAATTGAACCCCGGTCTCCCGCGTGACAGGCGGGGATACTAACCACTATACTACCGAGGATTGGGCGACAGCGCACTCTGTCGCATCCGTATTAGGTAGAATGTTCTTATGTGAAATTTGGATTTTGTTGTCAATTTGAGTTCTCCTTTAGATCATCTTCTACCTCTGTGGAGATGATTAAGAGAATAGTTATTGTTGTTTTCATGTTTTATTATTCGACTATCTATCTTTCAAGTAATCCGCCGCTGCTGCTGCTGCTGCTGTAAAACAGCCTTTTCGTTGTGCCCTGCCGTCTGCGTTAAACTTCGTCTGCTGCTGATCCACGCGCGCTCTCCCATTACCTGCTTCTAACAAACTGATTTGTGTACGACAGCACAAATCCAACAGCCTGGCTTCAATTCCCACTGCCAAATGGACTCAGCACGAAAGCTTCCCTTTTTCAAGCTCGTCCCCTCAGGTTCTACTACCACCCATCAATCGCTTCCTCATCAGAGAGCAGTGCTCCTGGAGGACGGTGGGGTGACTTTACTGTACGCTGCATCAGATCTCTCAGCCATGCATTTAACATCGAAACGTAGAAATTAAGTGCAGGAGTAGGCCATTCAGCCCTTCAAGTCAGGCAGAATCCGAGGAGCAGGAAAATCAGGATGCTGCCTGACTTGCTTTGCGTTTCCAGCGCCACTCTGATCGAGACTCTGATTTCCAGCAACTGCAGTCCTCACTTGTTCCATTCAGCCCTTCAAGACACCGCCACCGTTCAATGTGATCATGATTGAACATGTAATTTCAGTAAGCACTCCAGCTTCCTCTCCGTACCCCTGGATCCCTTTAGCTGCAAGGTCTACGTCCGGCTCCCTCTTGGAGTGTATCTCACAAACCGGCATAGCCGCATCTTCCTGTGGGAGACAAGTCCACAGGTTCACCACTCTCTGAGAGAAAAAATCTTCCTGGATCGCTTGCCCTTCGTTCGGAGACTGTGAGCCCTGGTTCTGGACGTCCCCAACATTGGGAACCGGTGAACTTTTGCTGGGATCCCTCAGTACCAAGCATGGATCTGCACGGGTTTCTCTTCAGAAGGGTCAGTGTGAATGGCCTGCTTCCACACTGTGGTGCTCCTATGATGCCAACAGTGTCGGTTGAGTACCTGCACGTGCTTTCTCAAGCTTGCCTCTGTGTTGACCTTCATGTTAACCCAGGCACTGGGCTTTGTCCTTCTATCGAGAAGAGCAGACGATGCCACTCAGATGACTTTGACTTTCCACTGTGGGTGTAGTACAGTCTGCCAGCAGCAGGGGATGGTGTTGCATCACCTTGATGGCAGGATCGGGTCCAAACTCTGAGGGGTCTGACCCCTTTTTGATTGGAGCGAGGGAGAGGGGGAAAGCTCACATTCATTTGTCGCTACCGGTTGCTTAAAGGTTTTAATTTGCACCCCGTTTGCGTGGGAGTTATATGCCCACTGACGGGACGAAGTGACAACAAAATCAGAGTGGGAAACAGAAATTGCTGGAGCAAGTCAGCATCTGGAGTGGGGGTGGGGGAAGGGGAAGAAAGCAGACAAGGTTTCTGGTCCGGTGAGCCTTCTTGAGGACGGCAGTTTTCATTTGTCGCCGAAAAAGGAGGAAGTCTCAAATGATCATCTCCTTGGTAGATGAAAGGACAAGTTGGCCTGGGAGAGCAGAATTGAGAGTATCGTAGGTTTTGTTTGTTGACAAGAGCAGACCGCTCGGCCCTGGGAACGCATGGGACTTGAAATCGGCACTCCTGCATTGAGATATGGAGCTGGCCTCTCAAAATGCCGCAGACTCCCCGGCGGGGAATTGAACCCCGGTCTCCCGCGTGACAGGCGGGGATACTAACCACTATACTACCGAGGATTGGGCGACAGCGCACTCTGTCGCATCCGTATTAGGTAGAATGTTCTTATGTGAAATTTGGATTTTGTTGTCAATTTGAGTTGTCCTTTAGATCATCTTCTACCTCTGTGGAGATGATTAAGAGAATAGTTATTGTTGTTTTCATGTTTTATTATTCGACTATCTATCTTTCAAGTAATCCGCCGCTGCTGCTGCTGCTGCTGTAAAACAGCCTTTTCGTTGTGCCCTGCCGTCTGCGTTAAACTTCGTCTGCTGCTGATCCACGCGCGCTCTCCCATTACCTGCTTCTAACAAACTGATTTGTGTACGACAGCACAAATCCAACAGCCTGGCTTCAATTCCCACTGCCAAATGGACTCAGCACGAAAGCTTCCCTTTTTCAAGCTCGTCCCCTCAGGTTCTACTACCCCCCATCAATCGCTTCCTCATCAGAGAGCAGTGCTCCTGGAGGACGGTGGGGTGACTTTACTGTACGCTGCATCAGATCTCTCAGCCATGCATTTAACATCGAAACGTAGAAATTAAGTGCAGGAGTAGGCCATTCAGCCCTTCAAGTCAGGCAGAATCCGAGGAGCAGGAAAATCAGGATGCTGCCTGACTTGCTTTGCGTTTCCAGCGCCACTCTGATCGAGACTCGGATTTCCAGCAACTGCAGTCCTCACTTGTTCCATTCAGCCCTTCAAGACACCGCCACCGTTCAATGTGATCATGATTGAACATGTAATTTCAGTAAGCACTCCAGCTTCCTCTCCGTACCCCTGGATCCCTTTAGCTGCAAGGTCTACGTCCGGCTCCCTCTTGGAGTGTATCTCACAAACCGGCATAGCCGCATCTTCCTGTGGGAGACAAGTCCACAGGTTCACCACTCTCTGAGAGAAAAAATCTTCCTGGATCGCTTGCCCTTCGTTCGGAGACTGTGAGCCCTGGTTCTGGACGTCCCCAACATTGGGAACCGGTGAACTTTTGCTGGGATCCCTCAGTACCAAGCATGGATCTGCACGGGTTTCTCTTCAGAAGGGTCAGTGTGAATGGCCTGCTTCCACACTGTGGTGCTCCTATGATGCCAACAGTGTCGGTTGAGTACCTGCACGTGCTTTCTCAAGCTTGCCTCTGTGTTGACCTTCATGTTAACCCAGGCACTGGGCTTTGTCCTTCTATCGAGAAGAGCAGACGATGCCACTCAGATGACTTTGACTTTCCACTGTGGGTGTAGTACAGTCTGCCAGCAGCAGGGGATGGTGTTGCATCACCTTGATGGCAGGATCGGGTCCAAACTCTGAGGGGTCTGACCCCTTTTTGATTGGAGCGAGGGAGAGGGGGAAAGCTCACATTCATTTGTCGCTACCGGTTGCTTAAAGGTTTTAATTTGCACCCCGTTTGCGTGGGAGTTATATGCCCACTGACGGGACGAAGTGACAACAAAATCAGAGTGGGAAACAGAAATTGCTGGAGCAAGTCAGCATCTGGAGTGGGGGTGGGGGAAGGGGAAGAAAGCAGACAAGGTTTCTGGTCCGGTGAGCCTTCTTGAGGACGGCAGTTTTCATTTGTCGCCGAAAAAGGAGGAAGTCTCAAATGATCATCTCCTTGGTAGATGAAAGGACAAGTTGGCCTGGGAGAGCAGAATTGAGAGTATCGTAGGTTTTGTTTGTTGACAAGAGCAGACCGCTCGGCCCTGGGAACGCATGGGACTTGAAATCGGCACTCCTGCATTGAGATATGGAGCTGGCCTCTCAAAATGCCGCAGACTCCCCGGCGGGGAATTGAACCCCGGTCTCCCGCGTGACAGGCGGGGATACTAACCACTATACTACCGAGGATTGGGCGACAGCGCACTCTGTCGCATCCGTATTAGGTAGAATGTTCTTATGTGAAATTTGGATTTTGTTGTCAATTTGAGTTGTCCTTTAGATCATCTTCTACCTCTGTGGAGATGATTAAGAGAATAGTTATTGTTGTTTTCATGTTTTATTATTCGACTATCTATCTTTCAAGTAATCCGCCGCTGCTGCTGCTGCTGCTGTAAAACAGCCTTTTCGTTGTGCCCTGCCGTCTGCGTTAAACTTCGTCTGCTGCTGATCCACGCGCGCTCTCCCATTACCTGCTTCTAACAAACTGATTTGTGTACGACAGCACAAATCCAACAGCCTGGCTTCAATTCCCACTGCCAAATGGACTCAGCACGAAAGCTTCCCTTTTTCAAGCTCGTCCCCTCAGGTTCTACTACCCCCCATCAATCGCTTCCTCATCAGAGAGCAGTGCTCCTGGAGGACGGTGGGGTGACTTTACTGTACGCTGCATCAGATCTCTCAGCCATGCATTTAACATCGAAACGTAGAAATTAAGTGCAGGAGTAGGCCATTCAGCCCTTCAAGTCAGGCAGAATCCGAGGAGCAGGAAAATCAGGATGCTGCCTGACTTGCTTTGCGTTTCCAGCGCCACTCTGATCGAGACTCTGATTTCCAGCAACTGCAGTCCTCACTTGTTCCATTCAGCCCTTCAAGACACCGCCACCGTTCAATGTGATCATGATTGAACATGTAATTTCAGTAAGCACTCCAGCTTCCTCTCCGTACCCCTGGATCCCTTTAGCTGCAAGGTCTACGTCCGGCTCCCTCTTGGAGTGTATCTCACAAACCGGCATAGCCGCATCTTCCTGTGGGAGACAAGTCCACAGGTTCACCACTCTCTGAGAGAAAAAATCTTCCTGGATCGCTTGCCCTTCGTTCGGAGACTGTGAGCCCTGGTTCTGGACGTCCCCAACATTGGGAACCGGTGAACTTTTGCTGGGATCCCTCAGTACCAAGCATGGATCTGCACGGGTTTCTCTTCAGAAGGGTCAGTGTGAATGGCCTGCTTCCACACTGTGGTGCTCCTATGATGCCAACAGTGTCGGTTGAGTACCTGCACGTGCTTTCTCAAGCTTGCCTCTGTGTTGACCTTCATGTTAACCCAGGCACTGGGCTTTGTCCTTCTATCGAGAAGAGCAGACGATGCCACTCAGATGACTTTGACTTTCCACTGTGGGTGTAGTACAGTCTGCCAGCAGCAGGGGATGGTGTTGCATCACCTTGATGGCAGGATCGGGTCCAAACTCTGAGGGGTCTGACCCCTTTTTGATTGGAGCGAGGGAGAGGGGGAAAGCTCACATTCATTTGTCGCTACCGGTTGCTTAAAGGTTTTAATTTGCACCCCGTTTGCGTGGGAGTTATATGCCCACTGACGGGACGAAGTGACAACAAAATCAGAGTGGGAAACAGAAATTGCTGGAGCAAGTCAGCATCTGGAGTGGGGGTGGGGGAAGGGGAAGAAAGCAGACAAGGTTTCTGGTCCGGTGAGCCTTCTTGAGGACGGCAGTTTTCATTTGTCGCCGAAAAAGGAGGAAGTCTCAAATGATCATCTCCTTGGTAGATGAAAGGACAAGTTGGCCTGGGAGAGCAGAATTGAGAGTATCGTAGGTTTTGTTTGTTGACAAGAGCAGACCGCTCGGCCCTGGGAACGCATGGGACTTGAAATCGGCACTCCTGCATTGAGATATGGAGCTGGCCTCTCAAAATGCCGCAGACTCCCCGGCGGGGAATTGAACCCCGGTCTCCCGCGTGACAGGCGGGGATACTAACCACTATACTACCGAGGATTGGGCGACAGCGCACTCTGTCGCATCCGTATTAGGTAGAATGTTCTTATGTGAAATTTGGATTTTGTTGTCAATTTGAGTTGTCCTTTAGATCATCTTCTACCTCTGTGGAGATGATTAAGAGAATAGTTATTGTTGTTTTCATGTTTTATTATTCGACTATCTATCTTTCAAGTAATCCGCCGCTGCTGCTGCTGCTGCTGTAAAACAGCCTTTTCGTTGTGCCCTGCCGTCTGCGTTAAACTTCGTCTGCTGCTGATCCACGCGCGCTCTCCCATTACCTGCTTCTAACAAACTGATTTGTGTACGACAGCACAAATCCAACAGCCTGGCTTCAATTCCCACTGCCAAATGGACTCAGCACGAAAGCTTCCCTTTTTCAAGCTCGTCCCCTCAGGTTCTACTACCCCCCATCAATCGCTTCCTCATCAGAGAGCAGTGCTCCTGGAGGACGGTGGGGTGACTTTACTGTACGCTGCATCAGATCTCTCAGCCATGCATTTAACATCGAAACGTAGAAATTAAGTGCAGGAGTAGGCCATTCAGCCCTTCAAGTCAGGCAGAATCCGAGGAGCAGGAAAATCAGGATGCTGCCTGACTTGCTTTGCGTTTCCAGCGCCACTCTGATCGAGACTCGGATTTCCAGCAACTGCAGTCCTCACTTGTTCCATTCAGCCCTTCAAGACACCGCCACCGTTCAATGTGATCATGATTGAACATGTAATTTCAGTAAGCACTCCAGCTTCCTCTCCGTACCCCTGGATCCCTTTAGCTGCAAGGTCTACGTCCGGCTCCCTCTTGGAGTGTATCTCACAAACCGGCATAGCCGCATCTTCCTGTGGGAGACAAGTCCACAGGTTCACCACTCTCTGAGAGAAAAAATCTTCCTGGATCGCTTGCCCTTCGTTCGGAGACTGTGAGCCCTGGTTCTGGACGTCCCCAACATTGGGAACCGGTGAACTTTTGCTGGGATCCCTCAGTACCAAGCATGGATCTGCACGGGTTTCTCTTCAGAAGGGTCAGTGTGAATGGCCTGCTTCCACACTGTGGTGCTCCTATGATGCCAACAGTGTCGGTTGAGTACCTGCACGTGCTTTCTCAAGCTTGCCTCTGTGTTGACCTTCATGTTAACCCAGGCACTGGGCTTTGTCCTTCTATCGAGAAGAGCAGACGATGCCACTCAGATGACTTTGACTTTCCACTGTGGGTGTAGTACAGTCTGCCAGCAGCAGGGGATGGTGTTGCATCACCTTGATGGCAGGATCGGGTCCAAACTCTGAGGGGTCTGACCCCTTTTTGATTGGAGCGAGGGAGAGGGGGAAAGCTCACATTCATTTGTCGCTACCGGTTGCTTAAAGGTTTTAATTTGCACCCCGTTTGCGTGGGAGTTATATGCCCACTGACGGGACGAAGTGACAACAAAATCAGAGTGGGAAACAGAAATTGCTGGAGCAAGTCAGCATCTGGAGTGGGGGTGGGGGAAGGGGAAGAAAGCAGACAAGGTTTCTGGTCCGGTGAGCCTTCTTGAGGACGGCAGTTTTCATTTGTCGCCGAAAAAGGAGGAAGTCTCAAATGATCATCTCCTTGGTAGATGAAAGGACAAGTTGGCCTGGGAGAGCAGAATTGAGAGTATCGTAGGTTTTGTTTGTTGACAAGAGCAGACCGCTCGGCCCTGGGAACGCATGGGACTTGAAATCGGCACTCCTGCATTGAGATATGGAGCTGGCCTCTCAAAATGCCGCAGACTCCCCGGCGGGGAATTGAACCCCGGTCTCCCGCGTGACAGGCGGGGATACTAACCACTATACTACCGAGGATTGGGCGACAGCGCACTCTGTCGCATCCGTATTAGGTAGAATGTTCTTATGTGAAATTTGGATTTTGTTGTCAATTTGAGTTGTCCTTTAGATCATCTTCTACCTCTGTGGAGATGATTAAGAGAATAGTTATTGTTGTTTTCATGTTTTATTATTCGACTATCTATCTTTCAAGTAATCCGCCGCTGCTGCTGCTGCTGCTGTAAAACAGCCTTTTCGTTGTGCCCTGCCGTCTGCGTTAAACTTCGTCTGCTGCTGATCCACGCGCGCTCTCCCATTACCTGCTTCTAACAAACTGATTTGTGTACGACAGCACAAATCCAACAGCCTGGCTTCAATTCCCACTGCCAAATGGACTCAGCACGAAAGCTTCCCTTTTTCAAGCTCGTCCCCTCAGGTTCTACTACCCCCCATCAATCGCTTCCTCATCAGAGAGCAGTGCTCCTGGAGGACGGTGGGGTGACTTTACTGTACGCTGCATCAGATCTCTCAGCCATGCATTTAACATCGAAACGTAGAAATTAAGTGCAGGAGTAGGCCATTCAGCCCTTCAAGTCAGGCAGAATCCGAGGAGCAGGAAAATCAGGATGCTGCCTGACTTGCTTTGCGTTTCCAGCGCCACTCTGATCGAGACTCTGATTTCCAGCAACTGCAGTCCTCACTTGTTCCATTCAGCCCTTCAAGACACCGCCACCGTTCAATGTGATCATGATTGAACATGTAATTTCAGTAAGCACTCCAGCTTCCTCTCCGTACCCCTGGATCCCTTTAGCTGCAAGGTCTACGTCCGGCTCCCTCTTGGAGTGTATCTCACAAACCGGCATAGCCGCATCTTCCTGTGGGAGACAAGTCCACAGGTTCACCACTCTCTGAGAGAAAAAATCTTCCTGGATCGCTTGCCCTTCGTTCGGAGACTGTGAGCCCTGGTTCTGGACGTCCCCAACATTGGGAACCGGTGAACTTTTGCTGGGATCCCTCAGTACCAAGCATGGATCTGCACGGGTTTCTCTTCAGAAGGGTCAGTGTGAATGGCCTGCTTCCACACTGTGGTGCTCCTATGATGCCAACAGTGTCGGTTGAGTACCTGCACGTGCTTTCTCAAGCTTGCCTCTGTGTTGACCTTCATGTTAACCCAGGCACTGGGCTTTGTCCTTCTATCGAGAAGAGCAGACGATGCCACTCAGATGACTTTGACTTTCCACTGTGGGTGTAGTACAGTCTGCCAGCAGCAGGGGATGGTGTTGCATCACCTTGATGGCAGGATCGGGTCCAAACTCTGAGGGGTCTGACCCCTTTTTGATTGGAGCGAGGGAGAGGGGGAAAGCTCACATTCATTTGTCGCTACCGGTTGCTTAAAGGTTTTAATTTGCACCCCGTTTGCGTGGGAGTTATATGCCCACTGACGGGACGAAGTGACAACAAAATCAGAGTGGGAAACAGAAATTGCTGGAGCAAGTCAGCATCTGGAGTGGGGGTGGGGGAAGGGGAAGAAAGCAGACAAGGTTTCTGGTCCGGTGAGCCTTCTTGAGGACGGCAGTTTTCATTTGTCGCCGAAAAAGGAGGAAGTCTCAAATGATCATCTCCTTGGTAGATGAAAGGACAAGTTGGCCTGGGAGAGCAGAATTGAGAGTATCGTAGGTTTTGTTTGTTGACAAGAGCAGACCGCTCGGCCCTGGGAACGCATGGGACTTGAAATCGGCACTCCTGCATTGAGATATGGAGCTGGCCTCTCAAAATGCCGCAGACTCCCCGGCGGGGAATTGAACCCCGGTCTCCCGCGTGACAGGCGGGGATACTAACCACTATACTACCGAGGATTGGGCGACAGCGCACTCTGTCGCATCCGTATTAGGTAGAATGTTCTTATGTGAAATTTGGATTTTGTTGTCAATTTGAGTTCTCCTTTAGATCATCTTCTACCTCTGTGGAGATGATTAAGAGAATAGTTATTGTTGTTTTCATGTTTTATTATTCGACTATCTATCTTTCAAGTAATCCGCCGCTGCTGCTGCTGTAAAACAGCCTTTTCGTTGTGCCCTGCCGTCTGCGTTAAACTTCGTCTGCTGCTGATCCACGCGCGCTCTCCCATTACCTGCTTCTAACAAACTGATTTGTGTACGACAGCACAAATCCAACAGCCTGGCTTCAATTCCCACTGCCAAATGGACTCAGCACGAAAGCTTCCCTTTTTCAAGCTCGTCCCCTCAGGTTCTACTACCCCCCATCAATCGCTTCCTCATCAGAGAGCAGTGCTCCTGGAGGACGGTGGGGTGACTTTACTGTACGCTGCATCAGATCTCTCAGCCATGCATTTAACATCGAAACGTAGAAATTAAGTGCAGGAGTAGGCCATTCAGCCCTTCAAGTCAGGCAGAATCCGAGGAGCAGGAAAATCAGGATGCTGCCTGACTTGCTTTGCGTTTCCAGCGCCACTCTGATCGAGACTCGGATTTCCAGCAACTGCAGTCCTCACTTGTTCCATTCAGCCCTTCAAGACACCGCCACCGTTCAATGTGATCATGATTGAACATGTAATTTCAGTAAGCACTCCAGCTTCCTCTCCGTACCCCTGGATCCCTTTAGCTGCAAGGTCTACGTCCGGCTCCCTCTTGGAGTGTATCTCACAAACCGGCATAGCCGCATCTTCCTGTGGGAGACAAGTCCACAGGTTCACCACTCTCTGAGAGAAAAAATCTTCCTGGATCGCTTGCCCTTCGTTCGGAGACTGTGAGCCCTGGTTCTGGACGTCCCCAACATTGGGAACCGGTGAACTTTTGCTGGGATCCCTCAGTACCAAGCATGGATCTGCACGGGTTTCTCTTCAGAAGGGTCAGTGTGAATGGCCTGCTTCCACACTGTGGTGCTCCTATGATGCCAACAGTGTCGGTTGAGTACCTGCACGTGCTTTCTCAAGCTTGCCTCTGTGTTGACCTTCATGTTAACCCAGGCACTGGGCTTTGTCCTTCTATCGAGAAGAGCAGACGATGCCACTCAGATGACTTTGACTTTCCACTGTGGGTGTAGTACAGTCTGCCAGCAGCAGGGGATGGTGTTGCATCACCTTGATGGCAGGATCGGGTCCAAACTCTGAGGGGTCTGACCCCTTTTTGATTGGAGCGAGGGAGAGGGGGAAAGCTCACATTCATTTGTCGCTACCGGTTGCTTAAAGGTTTTAATTTGCACCCCGTTTGCGTGGGAGTTATATGCCCACTGACGGGACGAAGTGACAACAAAATCAGAGTGGGAAACAGAAATTGCTGGAGCAAGTCAGCATCTGGAGTGGGGGTGGGGGAAGGGGAAGAAAGCAGACAAGGTTTCTGGTCCGGTGAGCCTTCTTGAGGACGGCAGTTTTCATTTGTCGCCGAAAAAGGAGGAAGTCTCAAATGATCATCTCCTTGGTAGATGAAAGGACAAGTTGGCCTGGGAGAGCAGAATTGAGAGTATCGTAGGTTTTGTTTGTTGACAAGAGCAGACCGCTCGGCCCTGGGAACGCATGGGACTTGAAATCGGCACTCCTGCATTGAGATATGGAGCTGGCCTCTCAAAATGCCGCAGACTCCCCGGCGGGGAATTGAACCCCGGTCTCCCGCGTGACAGGCGGGGATACTAACCACTATACTACCGAGGATTGGGCGACAGCGCACTCTGTCGCATCCGTATTAGGTAGAATGTTCTTATGTGAAATTTGGATTTTGTTGTCAATTTGAGTTGTCCTTTAGATCATCTTCTACCTCTGTGGAGATGATTAAGAGAATAGTTATTGTTGTTTTCATGTTTTATTATTCGACTATCTATCTTTCAAGTAATCCGCCGCTGCTGCTGCTGTAAAACAGCCTTTTCGTTGTGCCCTGCCGTCTGCGTTAAACTTCGTCTGCTGCTGATCCACGCGCGCTCTCCCATTACCTGCTTCTAACAAACTGATTTGTGTACGACAGCACAAATCCAACAGCCTGGCTTCAATTCCCACTGCCAAATGGACTCAGCACGAAAGCTTCCCTTTTTCAAGCTCGTCCCCTCAGGTTCTACTACCCCCCATCAATCGCTTCCTCATCAGAGAGCAGTGCTCCTGGAGGACGGTGGGGTGACTTTACTGTACGCTGCATCAGATCTCTCAGCCATGCATTTAACATCGAAACGTAGAAATTAAGTGCAGGAGTAGGCCATTCAGCCCTTCAAGTCAGGCAGAATCCGAGGAGCAGGAAAATCAGGATGCTGCCTGACTTGCTTTGCGTTTCCAGCGCCACTCTGATCGAGACTCGGATTTCCAGCAACTGCAGTCCTCACTTGTTCCATTCAGCCCTTCAAGACACCGCCACCGTTCAATGTGATCATGATTGAACATGTAATTTCAGTAAGCACTCCAGCTTCCTCTCCGTACCCCTGGATCCCTTTAGCTGCAAGGTCTACGTCCGGCTCCCTCTTGGAGTGTATCTCACAAACCGGCATAGCCGCATCTTCCTGTGGGAGACAAGTCCACAGGTTCACCACTCTCTGAGAGAAAAAATCTTCCTGGATCGCTTGCCCTTCGTTCGGAGACTGTGAGCCCTGGTTCTGGACGTCCCCAACATTGGGAACCGGTGAACTTTTGCTGGGATCCCTCAGTACCAAGCATGGATCTGCACGGGTTTCTCTTCAGAAGGGTCAGTGTGAATGGCCTGCTTCCACACTGTGGTGCTCCTATGATGCCAACAGTGTCGGTTGAGTACCTGCACGTGCTTTCTCAAGCTTGCCTCTGTGTTGACCTTCATGTTAACCCAGGCACTGGGCTTTGTCCTTCTATCGAGAAGAGCAGACGATGCCACTCAGATGACTTTGACTTTCCACTGTGGGTGTAGTACAGTCTGCCAGCAGCAGGGGATGGTGTTGCATCACCTTGATGGCAGGATCGGGTCCAAACTCTGAGGGGTCTGACCCCTTTTTGATTGGAGCGAGGGAGAGGGGGAAAGCTCACATTCATTTGTCGCTACCGGTTGCTTAAAGGTTTTAATTTGCACCCCGTTTGCGTGGGAGTTATATGCCCACTGACGGGACGAAGTGACAACAAAATCAGAGTGGGAAACAGAAATTGCTGGAGCAAGTCAGCATCTGGAGTGGGGGTGGGGGAAGGGGAAGAAAGCAGACAAGGTTTCTGGTCCGGTGAGCCTTCTTGAGGACGGCAGTTTTCATTTGTCGCCGAAAAAGGAGGAAGTCTCAAATGATCATCTCCTTGGTAGATGAAAGGACAAGTTGGCCTGGGAGAGCAGAATTGAGAGTATCGTAGGTTTTGTTTGTTGACAAGAGCAGACCGCTCGGCCCTGGGAACGCATGGGACTTGAAATCGGCACTCCTGCATTGAGATATGGAGCTGGCCTCTCAAAATGCCGCAGACTCCCCGGCGGGGAATTGAACCCCGGTCTCCCGCGTGACAGGCGGGGATACTAACCACTATACTACCGAGGATTGGGCGACAGCGCACTCTGTCGCATCCGTATTAGGTAGAATGTTCTTATGTGAAATTTGGATTTTGTTGTCAATTTGAGTTCTCCTTTAGATCATCTTCTACCTCTGTGGAGATGATTAAGAGAATAGTTATTGTTGTTTTCATGTTTTATTATTCGACTATCTATCTTTCAAGTAATCCGCCGCTGCTGCTGCTGCTGCTGTAAAACAGCCTTTTCGTTGTGCCCTGCCGTCTGCGTTAAACTTCGTCTGCTGCTGATCCACGCGCGCTCTCCCATTACCTGCTTCTAACAAACTGATTTGTGTACGACAGCACAAATCCAACAGCCTGGCTTCAATTCCCACTGCCAAATGGACTCAGCACGAAAGCTTCCCTTTTTCAAGCTCGTCCCCTCAGGTTCTACTACCCCCCATCAATCGCTTCCTCATCAGAGAGCAGTGCTCCTGGAGGACGGTGGGGTGACTTTACTGTACGCTGCATCAGATCTCTCAGCCATGCATTTAACATCGAAACGTAGAAATTAAGTGCAGGAGTAGGCCATTCAGCCCTTCAAGTCAGGCAGAATCCGAGGAGCAGGAAAATCAGGATGCTGCCTGACTTGCTTTGCGTTTCCAGCGCCACTCTGATCGAGACTCGGATTTCCAGCAACTGCAGTCCTCACTTGTTCCATTCAGCCCTTCAAGACACCGCCACCGTTCAATGTGATCATGATTGAACATGTAATTTCAGTAAGCACTCCAGCTTCCTCTCCGTACCCCTGGATCCCTTTAGCTGCAAGGTCTACGTCCGGCTCCCTCTTGGAGTGTATCTCACAAACCGGCATAGCCGCATCTTCCTGTGGGAGACAAGTCCACAGGTTCACCACTCTCTGAGAGAAAAAATCTTCCTGGATCGCTTGCCCTTCGTTCGGAGACTGTGAGCCCTGGTTCTGGACGTCCCCAACATTGGGAACCGGTGAACTTTTGCTGGGATCCCTCAGTACCAAGCATGGATCTGCACGGGTTTCTCTTCAGAAGGGTCAGTGTGAATGGCCTGCTTCCACACTGTGGTGCTCCTATGATGCCAACAGTGTCGGTTGAGTACCTGCACGTGCTTTCTCAAGCTTGCCTCTGTGTTGACCTTCATGTTAACCCAGGCACTGGGCTTTGTCCTTCTATCGAGAAGAGCAGACGATGCCACTCAGATGACTTTGACTTTCCACTGTGGGTGTAGTACAGTCTGCCAGCAGCAGGGGATGGTGTTGCATCACCTTGATGGCAGGATCGGGTCCAAACTCTGAGGGGTCTGACCCCTTTTTGATTGGAGCGAGGGAGAGGGGGAAAGCTCACATTCATTTGTCGCTACCGGTTGCTTAAAGGTTTTAATTTGCACCCCGTTTGCGTGGGAGTTATATGCCCACTGACGGGACGAAGTGACAACAAAATCAGAGTGGGAAACAGAAATTGCTGGAGCAAGTCAGCATCTGGAGTGGGGGTGGGGGAAGGGGAAGAAAGCAGACAAGGTTTCTGGTCCGGTGAGCCTTCTTGAGGACGGCAGTTTTCATTTGTCGCCGAAAAAGGAGGAAGTCTCAAATGATCATCTCCTTGGTAGATGAAAGGACAAGTTGGCCTGGGAGAGCAGAATTGAGAGTATCGTAGGTTTTGTTTGTTGACAAGAGCAGACCGCTCGGCCCTGGGAACGCATGGGACTTGAAATCGGCACTCCTGCATTGAGATATGGAGCTGGCCTCTCAAAATGCCGCAGACTCCCCGGCGGGGAATTGAACCCCGGTCTCCCGCGTGACAGGCGGGGATACTAACCACTATACTACCGAGGATTGGGCGACAGCGCACTCTGTCGCATCCGTATTAGGTAGAATGTTCTTATGTGAAATTTGGATTTTGTTGTCAATTTGAGTTCTCCTTTAGATCATCTTCTACCTCTGTGGAGATGATTAAGAGAATAGTTATTGTTGTTTTCATGTTTTATTATTCGACTATCTATCTTTCAAGTAATCCGCCGCTGCTGCTGCTGTAAAACAGCCTTTTCGTTGTGCCCTGCCGTCTGCGTTAAACTTCGTCTGCTGCTGATCCACGCGCGCTCTCCCATTACCTGCTTCTAACAAACTGATTTGTGTACGACAGCACAAATCCAACAGCCTGGCTTCAATTCCCACTGCCAAATGGACTCAGCACGAAAGCTTCCCTTTTTCAAGCTCGTCCCCTCAGGTTCTACTACCCCCCATCAATCGCTTCCTCATCAGAGAGCAGTGCTCCTGGAGGACGGTGGGGTGACTTTACTGTACGCTGCATCAGATCTCTCAGCCATGCATTTAACATCGAAACGTAGAAATTAAGTGCAGGAGTAGGCCATTCAGCCCTTCAAGTCAGGCAGAATCCGAGGAGCAGGAAAATCAGGATGCTGCCTGACTTGCTTTGCGTTTCCAGCGCCACTCTGATCGAGACTCGGATTTCCAGCAACTGCAGTCCTCACTTGTTCCATTCAGCCCTTCAAGACACCGCCACCGTTCAATGTGATCATGATTGAACATGTAATTTCAGTAAGCACTCCAGCTTCCTCTCCGTACCCCTGGATCCCTTTAGCTGCAAGGTCTACGTCCGGCTCCCTCTTGGAGTGTATCTCACAAACCGGCATAGCCGCATCTTCCTGTGGGAGACAAGTCCACAGGTTCACCACTCTCTGAGAGAAAAAATCTTCCTGGATCGCTTGCCCTTCGTTCGGAGACTGTGAGCCCTGGTTCTGGACGTCCCCAACATTGGGAACCGGTGAACTTTTGCTGGGATCCCTCAGTACCAAGCATGGATCTGCACGGGTTTCTCTTCAGAAGGGTCAGTGTGAATGGCCTGCTTCCACACTGTGGTGCTCCTATGATGCCAACAGTGTCGGTTGAGTACCTGCACGTGCTTTCTCAAGCTTGCCTCTGTGTTGACCTTCATGTTAACCCAGGCACTGGGCTTTGTCCTTCTATCGAGAAGAGCAGACGATGCCACTCAGATGACTTTGACTTTCCACTGTGGGTGTAGTACAGTCTGCCAGCAGCAGGGGATGGTGTTGCATCACCTTGATGGCAGGATCGGGTCCAAACTCTGAGGGGTCTGACCCCTTTTTGATTGGAGCGAGGGAGAGGGGGAAAGCTCACATTCATTTGTCGCTACCGGTTGCTTAAAGGTTTTAATTTGCACCCCGTTTGCGTGGGAGTTATATGCCCACTGACGGGACGAAGTGACAACAAAATCAGAGTGGGAAACAGAAATTGCTGGAGCAAGTCAGCATCTGGAGTGGGGGTGGGGGAAGGGGAAGAAAGCAGACAAGGTTTCTGGTCCGGTGAGCCTTCTTGAGGACGGCAGTTTTCATTTGTCGCCGAAAAAGGAGGAAGTCTCAAATGATCATCTCCTTGGTAGATGAAAGGACAAGTTGGCCTGGGAGAGCAGAATTGAGAGTATCGTAGGTTTTGTTTGTTGACAAGAGCAGACCGCTCGGCCCTGGGAACGCATGGGACTTGAAATCGGCACTCCTGCATTGAGATATGGAGCTGGCCTCTCAAAATGCCGCAGACTCCCCGGCGGGGAATTGAACCCCGGTCTCCCGCGTGACAGGCGGGGATACTAACCACTATACTACCGAGGATTGGGCGACAGCGCACTCTGTCGCATCCGTATTAGGTAGAATGTTCTTATGTGAAATTTGGATTTTGTTGTCAATTTGAGTTCTCCTTTAGATCATCTTCTACCTCTGTGGAGATGATTAAGAGAATAGTTATTGTTGTTTTCATGTTTTATTATTCGACTATCTATCTTTCAAGTAATCCGCCGCTGCTGCTGCTGCTGCTGTAAAACAGCCTTTTCGTTGTGCCCTGCCGTCTGCGTTAAACTTCGTCTGCTGCTGATCCACGCGCGCTCTCCCATTACCTGCTTCTAACAAACTGATTTGTGTACGACAGCACAAATCCAACAGCCTGGCTTCAATTCCCACTGCCAAATGGACTCAGCACGAAAGCTTCCCTTTTTCAAGCTCGTCCCCTCAGGTTCTACTACCCCCCATCAATCGCTTCCTCATCAGAGAGCAGTGCTCCTGGAGGACGGTGGGGTGACTTTACTGTACGCTGCATCAGATCTCTCAGCCATGCATTTAACATCGAAACGTAGAAATTAAGTGCAGGAGTAGGCCATTCAGCCCTTCAAGTCAGGCAGAATCCGAGGAGCAGGAAAATCAGGATGCTGCCTGACTTGCTTTGCGTTTCCAGCGCCACTCTGATCGAGACTCGGATTTCCAGCAACTGCAGTCCTCACTTGTTCCATTCAGCCCTTCAAGACACCGCCACCGTTCAATGTGATCATGATTGAACATGTAATTTCAGTAAGCACTCCAGCTTCCTCTCCGTACCCCTGGATCCCTTTAGCTGCAAGGTCTACGTCCGGCTCCCTCTTGGAGTGTATCTCACAAACCGGCATAGCCGCATCTTCCTGTGGGAGACAAGTCCACAGGTTCACCACTCTCTGAGAGAAAAAATCTTCCTGGATCGCTTGCCCTTCGTTCGGAGACTGTGAGCCCTGGTTCTGGACGTCCCCAACATTGGGAACCGGTGAACTTTTGCTGGGATCCCTCAGTACCAAGCATGGATCTGCACGGGTTTCTCTTCAGAAGGGTCAGTGTGAATGGCCTGCTTCCACACTGTGGTGCTCCTATGATGCCAACAGTGTCGGTTGAGTACCTGCACGTGCTTTCTCAAGCTTGCCTCTGTGTTGACCTTCATGTTAACCCAGGCACTGGGCTTTGTCCTTCTATCGAGAAGAGCAGACGATGCCACTCAGATGACTTTGACTTTCCACTGTGGGTGTAGTACAGTCTGCCAGCAGCAGGGGATGGTGTTGCATCACCTTGATGGCAGGATCGGGTCCAAACTCTGAGGGGTCTGACCCCTTTTTGATTGGAGCGAGGGAGAGGGGGAAAGCTCACATTCATTTGTCGCTACCGGTTGCTTAAAGGTTTTAATTTGCACCCCGTTTGCGTGGGAGTTATATGCCCACTGACGGGACGAAGTGACAACAAAATCAGAGTGGGAAACAGAAATTGCTGGAGCAAGTCAGCATCTGGAGTGGGGGTGGGGGAAGGGGAAGAAAGCAGACAAGGTTTCTGGTCCGGTGAGCCTTCTTGAGGACGGCAGTTTTCATTTGTCGCCGAAAAAGGAGGAAGTCTCAAATGATCATCTCCTTGGTAGATGAAAGGACAAGTTGGCCTGGGAGAGCAGAATTGAGAGTATCGTAGGTTTTGTTTGTTGACAAGAGCAGACCGCTCGGCCCTGGGAACGCATGGGACTTGAAATCGGCACTCCTGCATTGAGATATGGAGCTGGCCTCTCAAAATGCCGCAGACTCCCCGGCGGGGAATTGAACCCCGGTCTCCCGCGTGACAGGCGGGGATACTAACCACTATACTACCGAGGATTGGGCGACAGCGCACTCTGTCGCATCCGTATTAGGTAGAATGTTCTTATGTGAAATTTGGATTTTGTTGTCAATTTGAGTTCTCCTTTAGATCATCTTCTACCTCTGTGGAGATGATTAAGAGAATAGTTATTGTTGTTTTCATGTTTTATTATTCGACTATCTATCTTTCAAGTAATCCGCCGCTGCTGCTGCTGCTGCTGTAAAACAGCCTTTTCGTTGTGCCCTGCCGTCTGCGTTAAACTTCGTCTGCTGCTGATCCACGCGCGCTCTCCCATTACCTGCTTCTAACAAACTGATTTGTGTACGACAGCACAAATCCAACAGCCTGGCTTCAATTCCCACTGCCAAATGGACTCAGCACGAAAGCTTCCCTTTTTCAAGCTCGTCCCCTCAGGTTCTACTACCCCCCATCAATCGCTTCCTCATCAGAGAGCAGTGCTCCTGGAGGACGGTGGGGTGACTTTACTGTACGCTGCATCAGATCTCTCAGCCATGCATTTAACATCGAAACGTAGAAATTAAGTGCAGGAGTAGGCCATTCAGCCCTTCAAGTCAGGCAGAATCCGAGGAGCAGGAAAATCAGGATGCTGCCTGACTTGCTTTGCGTTTCCAGCGCCACTCTGATCGAGACTCGGATTTCCAGCAACTGCAGTCCTCACTTGTTCCATTCAGCCCTTCAAGACACCGCCACCGTTCAATGTGATCATGATTGAACATGTAATTTCAGTAAGCACTCCAGCTTCCTCTCCGTACCCCTGGATCCCTTTAGCTGCAAGGTCTACGTCCGGCTCCCTCTTGGAGTGTATCTCACAAACCGGCATAGCCGCATCTTCCTGTGGGAGACAAGTCCACAGGTTCACCACTCTCTGAGAGAAAAAATCTTCCTGGATCGCTTGCCCTTCGTTCGGAGACTGTGAGCCCTGGTTCTGGACGTCCCCAACATTGGGAACCGGTGAACTTTTGCTGGGATCCCTCAGTACCAAGCATGGATCTGCACGGGTTTCTCTTCAGAAGGGTCAGTGTGAATGGCCTGCTTCCACACTGTGGTGCTCCTATGATGCCAACAGTGTCGGTTGAGTACCTGCACGTGCTTTCTCAAGCTTGCCTCTGTGTTGACCTTCATGTTAACCCAGGCACTGGGCTTTGTCCTTCTATCGAGAAGAGCAGACGATGCCACTCAGATGACTTTGACTTTCCACTGTGGGTGTAGTACAGTCTGCCAGCAGCAGGGGATGGTGTTGCATCACCTTGATGGCAGGATCGGGTCCAAACTCTGAGGGGTCTGACCCCTTTTTGATTGGAGCGAGGGAGAGGGGGAAAGCTCACATTCATTTGTCGCTACCGGTTGCTTAAAGGTTTTAATTTGCACCCCGTTTGCGTGGGAGTTATATGCCCACTGACGGGACGAAGTGACAACAAAATCAGAGTGGGAAACAGAAATTGCTGGAGCAAGTCAGCATCTGGAGTGGGGGTGGGGGAAGGGGAAGAAAGCAGACAAGGTTTCTGGTCCGGTGAGCCTTCTTGAGGACGGCAGTTTTCATTTGTCGCCGAAAAAGGAGGAAGTCTCAAATGATCATCTCCTTGGTAGATGAAAGGACAAGTTGGCCTGGGAGAGCAGAATTGAGAGTATCGTAGGTTTTGTTTGTTGACAAGAGCAGACCGCTCGGCCCTGGGAACGCATGGGACTTGAAATCGGCACTCCTGCATTGAGATATGGAGCTGGCCTCTCAAAATGCCGCAGACTCCCCGGCGGGGAATTGAACCCCGGTCTCCCGCGTGACAGGCGGGGATACTAACCACTATACTACCGAGGATTGGGCGACAGCGCACTCTGTCGCATCCGTATTAGGTAGAATGTTCTTATGTGAAATTTGGATTTTGTTGTCAATTTGAGTTCTCCTTTAGATCATCTTCTACCTCTGTGGAGATGATTAAGAGAATAGTTATTGTTGTTTTCATGTTTTATTATTCGACTATCTATCTTTCAAGTAATCCGCCGCTGCTGCTGCTGCTGCTGTAAAACAGCCTTTTCGTTGTGCCCTGCCGTCTGCGTTAAACTTCGTCTGCTGCTGATCCACGCGCGCTCTCCCATTACCTGCTTCTAACAAACTGATTTGTGTACGACAGCACAAATCCAACAGCCTGGCTTCAATTCCCACTGCCAAATGGACTCAGCACGAAAGCTTCCCTTTTTCAAGCTCGTCCCCTCAGGTTCTACTACCCCCCATCAATCGCTTCCTCATCAGAGAGCAGTGCTCCTGGAGGACGGTGGGGTGACTTTACTGTACGCTGCATCAGATCTCTCAGCCATGCATTTAACATCGAAACGTAGAAATTAAGTGCAGGAGTAGGCCATTCAGCCCTTCAAGTCAGGCAGAATCCGAGGAGCAGGAAAATCAGGATGCTGCCTGACTTGCTTTGCGTTTCCAGCGCCACTCTGATCGAGACTCGGATTTCCAGCAACTGCAGTCCTCACTTGTTCCATTCAGCCCTTCAAGACACCGCCACCGTTCAATGTGATCATGATTGAACATGTAATTTCAGTAAGCACTCCAGCTTCCTCTCCGTACCCCTGGATCCCTTTAGCTGCAAGGTCTACGTCCGGCTCCCTCTTGGAGTGTATCTCACAAACCGGCATAGCCGCATCTTCCTGTGGGAGACAAGTCCACAGGTTCACCACTCTCTGAGAGAAAAAATCTTCCTGGATCGCTTGCCCTTCGTTCGGAGACTGTGAGCCCTGGTTCTGGACGTCCCCAACATTGGGAACCGGTGAACTTTTGCTGGGATCCCTCAGTACCAAGCATGGATCTGCACGGGTTTCTCTTCAGAAGGGTCAGTGTGAATGGCCTGCTTCCACACTGTGGTGCTCCTATGATGCCAACAGTGTCGGTTGAGTACCTGCACGTGCTTTCTCAAGCTTGCCTCTGTGTTGACCTTCATGTTAACCCAGGCACTGGGCTTTGTCCTTCTATCGAGAAGAGCAGACGATGCCACTCAGATGACTTTGACTTTCCACTGTGGGTGTAGTACAGTCTGCCAGCAGCAGGGGATGGTGTTGCATCACCTTGATGGCAGGATCGGGTCCAAACTCTGAGGGGTCTGACCCCTTTTTGATTGGAGCGAGGGAGAGGGGGAAAGCTCACATTCATTTGTCGCTACCGGTTGCTTAAAGGTTTTAATTTGCACCCCGTTTGCGTGGGAGTTATATGCCCACTGACGGGACGAAGTGACAACAAAATCAGAGTGGGAAACAGAAATTGCTGGAGCAAGTCAGCATCTGGAGTGGGGGTGGGGGAAGGGGAAGAAAGCAGACAAGGTTTCTGGTCCGGTGAGCCTTCTTGAGGACGGCAGTTTTCATTTGTCGCCGAAAAAGGAGGAAGTCTCAAATGATCATCTCCTTGGTAGATGAAAGGACAAGTTGGCCTGGGAGAGCAGAATTGAGAGTATCGTAGGTTTTGTTTGTTGACAAGAGCAGACCGCTCGGCCCTGGGAACGCATGGGACTTGAAATCGGCACTCCTGCATTGAGATATGGAGCTGGCCTCTCAAAATGCCGCAGACTCCCCGGCGGGGAATTGAACCCCGGTCTCCCGCGTGACAGGCGGGGATACTAACCACTATACTACCGAGGATTGGGCGACAGCGCACTCTGTCGCATCCGTATTAGGTAGAATGTTCTTATGTGAAATTTGGATTTTGTTGTCAATTTGAGTTCTCCTTTAGATCATCTTCTACCTCTGTGGAGATGATTAAGAGAATAGTTATTGTTGTTTTCATGTTTTATTATTCGACTATCTATCTTTCAAGTAATCCGCCGCTGCTGCTGCTGCTGCTGTAAAACAGCCTTTTCGTTGTGCCCTGCCGTCTGCGTTAAACTTCGTCTGCTGCTGATCCACGCGCGCTCTCCCATTACCTGCTTCTAACAAACTGATTTGTGTACGACAGCACAAATCCAACAGCCTGGCTTCAATTCCCACTGCCAAATGGACTCAGCACGAAAGCTTCCCTTTTTCAAGCTCGTCCCCTCAGGTTCTACTACCCCCCATCAATCGCTTCCTCATCAGAGAGCAGTGCTCCTGGAGGACGGTGGGGTGACTTTACTGTACGCTGCATCAGATCTCTCAGCCATGCATTTAACATCGAAACGTAGAAATTAAGTGCAGGAGTAGGCCATTCAGCCCTTCAAGTCAGGCAGAATCCGAGGAGCAGGAAAATCAGGATGCTGCCTGACTTGCTTTGCGTTTCCAGCGCCACTCTGATCGAGACTCGGATTTCCAGCAACTGCAGTCCTCACTTGTTCCATTCAGCCCTTCAAGACACCGCCACCGTTCAATGTGATCATGATTGAACATGTAATTTCAGTAAGCACTCCAGCTTCCTCTCCGTACCCCTGGATCCCTTTAGCTGCAAGGTCTACGTCCGGCTCCCTCTTGGAGTGTATCTCACAAACCGGCATAGCCGCATCTTCCTGTGGGAGACAAGTCCACAGGTTCACCACTCTCTGAGAGAAAAAATCTTCCTGGATCGCTTGCCCTTCGTTCGGAGACTGTGAGCCCTGGTTCTGGACGTCCCCAACATTGGGAACCGGTGAACTTTTGCTGGGATCCCTCAGTACCAAGCATGGATCTGCACGGGTTTCTCTTCAGAAGGGTCAGTGTGAATGGCCTGCTTCCACACTGTGGTGCTCCTATGATGCCAACAGTGTCGGTTGAGTACCTGCACGTGCTTTCTCAAGCTTGCCTCTGTGTTGACCTTCATGTTAACCCAGGCACTGGGCTTTGTCCTTCTATCGAGAAGAGCAGACGATGCCACTCAGATGACTTTGACTTTCCACTGTGGGTGTAGTACAGTCTGCCAGCAGCAGGGGATGGTGTTGCATCACCTTGATGGCAGGATCGGGTCCAAACTCTGAGGGGTCTGACCCCTTTTTGATTGGAGCGAGGGAGAGGGGGAAAGCTCACATTCATTTGTCGCTACCGGTTGCTTAAAGGTTTTAATTTGCACCCCGTTTGCGTGGGAGTTATATGCCCACTGACGGGACGAAGTGACAACAAAATCAGAGTGGGAAACAGAAATTGCTGGAGCAAGTCAGCATCTGGAGTGGGGGTGGGGGAAGGGGAAGAAAGCAGACAAGGTTTCTGGTCCGGTGAGCCTTCTTGAGGACGGCAGTTTTCATTTGTCGCCGAAAAAGGAGGAAGTCTCAAATGATCATCTCCTTGGTAGATGAAAGGACAAGTTGGCCTGGGAGAGCAGAATTGAGAGTATCGTAGGTTTTGTTTGTTGACAAGAGCAGACCGCTCGGCCCTGGGAACGCATGGGACTTGAAATCGGCACTCCTGCATTGAGATATGGAGCTGGCCTCTCAAAATGCCGCAGACTCCCCGGCGGGGAATTGAACCCCGGTCTCCCGCGTGACAGGCGGGGATACTAACCACTATACTACCGAGGATTGGGCGACAGCGCACTCTGTCGCATCCGTATTAGGTAGAATGTTCTTATGTGAAATTTGGATTTTGTTGTCAATTTGAGTTCTCCTTTAGATCATCTTCTACCTCTGTGGAGATGATTAAGAGAATAGTTATTGTTGTTTTCATGTTTTATTATTCGACTATCTATCTTTCAAGTAATCCGCCGCTGCTGCTGCTGTAAAACAGCCTTTTCGTTGTGCCCTGCCGTCTGCGTTAAACTTCGTCTGCTGCTGATCCACGCGCGCTCTCCCATTACCTGCTTCTAACAAACTGATTTGTGTACGACAGCACAAATCCAACAGCCTGGCTTCAATTCCCACTGCCAAATGGACTCAGCACGAAAGCTTCCCTTTTTCAAGCTCGTCCCCTCAGGTTCTACTACCCCCCATCAATCGCTTCCTCATCAGAGAGCAGTGCTCCTGGAGGACGGTGGGGTGACTTTACTGTACGCTGCATCAGATCTCTCAGCCATGCATTTAACATCGAAACGTAGAAATTAAGTGCAGGAGTAGGCCATTCAGCCCTTCAAGTCAGGCAGAATCCGAGGAGCAGGAAAATCAGGATGCTGCCTGACTTGCTTTGCGTTTCCAGCGCCACTCTGATCGAGACTCGGATTTCCAGCAACTGCAGTCCTCACTTGTTCCATTCAGCCCTTCAAGACACCGCCACCGTTCAATGTGATCATGATTGAACATGTAATTTCAGTAAGCACTCCAGCTTCCTCTCCGTACCCCTGGATCCCTTTAGCTGCAAGGTCTACGTCCGGCTCCCTCTTGGAGTGTATCTCACAAACCGGCATAGCCGCATCTTCCTGTGGGAGACAAGTCCACAGGTTCACCACTCTCTGAGAGAAAAAATCTTCCTGGATCGCTTGCCCTTCGTTCGGAGACTGTGAGCCCTGGTTCTGGACGTCCCCAACATTGGGAACCGGTGAACTTTTGCTGGGATCCCTCAGTACCAAGCATGGATCTGCACGGGTTTCTCTTCAGAAGGGTCAGTGTGAATGGCCTGCTTCCACACTGTGGTGCTCCTATGATGCCAACAGTGTCGGTTGAGTACCTGCACGTGCTTTCTCAAGCTTGCCTCTGTGTTGACCTTCATGTTAACCCAGGCACTGGGCTTTGTCCTTCTATCGAGAAGAGCAGACGATGCCACTCAGATGACTTTGACTTTCCACTGTGGGTGTAGTACAGTCTGCCAGCAGCAGGGGATGGTGTTGCATCACCTTGATGGCAGGATCGGGTCCAAACTCTGAGGGGTCTGACCCCTTTTTGATTGGAGCGAGGGAGAGGGGGAAAGCTCACATTCATTTGTCGCTACCGGTTGCTTAAAGGTTTTAATTTGCACCCCGTTTGCGTGGGAGTTATATGCCCACTGACGGGACGAAGTGACAACAAAATCAGAGTGGGAAACAGAAATTGCTGGAGCAAGTCAGCATCTGGAGTGGGGGTGGGGGAAGGGGAAGAAAGCAGACAAGGTTTCTGGTCCGGTGAGCCTTCTTGAGGACGGCAGTTTTCATTTGTCGCCGAAAAAGGAGGAAGTCTCAAATGATCATCTCCTTGGTAGATGAAAGGACAAGTTGGCCTGGGAGAGCAGAATTGAGAGTATCGTAGGTTTTGTTTGTTGACAAGAGCAGACCGCTCGGCCCTGGGAACGCATGGGACTTGAAATCGGCACTCCTGCATTGAGATATGGAGCTGGCCTCTCAAAATGCCGCAGACTCCCCGGCGGGGAATTGAACCCCGGTCTCCCGCGTGACAGGCGGGGATACTAACCACTATACTACCGAGGATTGGGCGACAGCGCACTCTGTCGCATCCGTATTAGGTAGAATGTTCTTATGTGAAATTTGGATTTTGTTGTCAATTTGAGTTCTCCTTTAGATCATCTTCTACCTCTGTGGAGATGATTAAGAGAATAGTTATTGTTGTTTTCATGTTTTATTATTCGACTATCTATCTTTCAAGTAATCCGCCGCTGCTGCTGCTGCTGTAAAACAGCCTTTTCGTTGTGCCCTGCCGTCTGCGTTAAACTTCGTCTGCTGCTGATCCACGCGCGCTCTCCCATTACCTGCTTCTAACAAACTGATTTGTGTACGACAGCACAAATCCAACAGCCTGGCTTCAATTCCCACTGCCAAATGGACTCAGCACGAAAGCTTCCCTTTTTCAAGCTCGTCCCCTCAGGTTCTACTACCCCCCATCAATCGCTTCCTCATCAGAGAGCAGTGCTCCTGGAGGACGGTGGGGTGACTTTACTGTACGCTGCATCAGATCTCTCAGCCATGCATTTAACATCGAAACGTAGAAATTAAGTGCAGGAGTAGGCCATTCAGCCCTTCAAGTCAGGCAGAATCCGAGGAGCAGGAAAATCAGGATGCTGCCTGACTTGCTTTGCGTTTCCAGCGCCACTCTGATCGAGACTCGGATTTCCAGCAACTGCAGTCCTCACTTGTTCCATTCAGCCCTTCAAGACACCGCCACCGTTCAATGTGATCATGATTGAACATGTAATTTCAGTAAGCACTCCAGCTTCCTCTCCGTACCCCTGGATCCCTTTAGCTGCAAGGTCTACGTCCGGCTCCCTCTTGGAGTGTATCTCACAAACCGGCATAGCCGCATCTTCCTGTGGGAGACAAGTCCACAGGTTCACCACTCTCTGAGAGAAAAAATCTTCCTGGATCGCTTGCCCTTCGTTCGGAGACTGTGAGCCCTGGTTCTGGACGTCCCCAACATTGGGAACCGGTGAACTTTTGCTGGGATCCCTCAGTACCAAGCATGGATCTGCACGGGTTTCTCTTCAGAAGGGTCAGTGTGAATGGCCTGCTTCCACACTGTGGTGCTCCTATGATGCCAACAGTGTCGGTTGAGTACCTGCACGTGCTTTCTCAAGCTTGCCTCTGTGTTGACCTTCATGTTAACCCAGGCACTGGGCTTTGTCCTTCTATCGAGAAGAGCAGACGATGCCACTCAGATGACTTTGACTTTCCACTGTGGGTGTAGTACAGTCTGCCAGCAGCAGGGGATGGTGTTGCATCACCTTGATGGCAGGATCGGGTCCAAACTCTGAGGGGTCTGACCCCTTTTTGATTGGAGCGAGGGAGAGGGGGAAAGCTCACATTCATTTGTCGCTACCGGTTGCTTAAAGGTTTTAATTTGCACCCCGTTTGCGTGGGAGTTATATGCCCACTGACGGGACGAAGTGACAACAAAATCAGAGTGGGAAACAGAAATTGCTGGAGCAAGTCAGCATCTGGAGTGGGGGTGGGGGAAGGGGAAGAAAGCAGACAAGGTTTCTGGTCCGGTGAGCCTTCTTGAGGACGGCAGTTTTCATTTGTCGCCGAAAAAGGAGGAAGTCTCAAATGATCATCTCCTTGGTAGATGAAAGGACAAGTTGGCCTGGGAGAGCAGAATTGAGAGTATCGTAGGTTTTGTTTGTTGACAAGAGCAGACCGCTCGGCCCTGGGAACGCATGGGACTTGAAATCGGCACTCCTGCATTGAGATATGGAGCTGGCCTCTCAAAATGCCGCAGACTCCCCGGCGGGGAATTGAACCCCGGTCTCCCGCGTGACAGGCGGGGATACTAACCACTATACTACCGAGGATTGGGCGACAGCGCACTCTGTCGCATCCGTATTAGGTAGAATGTTCTTATGTGAAATTTGGATTTTGTTGTCAATTTGAGTTCTCCTTTAGATCATCTTCTACCTCTGTGGAGATGATTAAGAGAATAGTTATTGTTGTTTTCATGTTTTATTATTCGACTATCTATCTTTCAAGTAATCCGCCGCTGCTGCTGCTGCTGCTGTAAAACAGCCTTTTCGTTGTGCCCTGCCGTCTGCGTTAAACTTCGTCTGCTGCTGATCCACGCGCGCTCTCCCATTACCTGCTTCTAACAAACTGATTTGTGTACGACAGCACAAATCCAACAGCCTGGCTTCAATTCCCACTGCCAAATGGACTCAGCACGAAAGCTTCCCTTTTTCAAGCTCGTCCCCTCAGGTTCTACTACCCCCCATCAATCGCTTCCTCATCAGAGAGCAGTGCTCCTGGAGGACGGTGGGGTGACTTTACTGTACGCTGCATCAGATCTCTCAGCCATGCATTTAACATCGAAACGTAGAAATTAAGTGCAGGAGTAGGCCATTCAGCCCTTCAAGTCAGGCAGAATCCGAGGAGCAGGAAAATCAGGATGCTGCCTGACTTGCTTTGCGTTTCCAGCGCCACTCTGATCGAGACTCGGATTTCCAGCAACTGCAGTCCTCACTTGTTCCATTCAGCCCTTCAAGACACCGCCACCGTTCAATGTGATCATGATTGAACATGTAATTTCAGTAAGCACTCCAGCTTCCTCTCCGTACCCCTGGATCCCTTTAGCTGCAAGGTCTACGTCCGGCTCCCTCTTGGAGTGTATCTCACAAACCGGCATAGCCGCATCTTCCTGTGGGAGACAAGTCCACAGGTTCACCACTCTCTGAGAGAAAAAATCTTCCTGGATCGCTTGCCCTTCGTTCGGAGACTGTGAGCCCTGGTTCTGGACGTCCCCAACATTGGGAACCGGTGAACTTTTGCTGGGATCCCTCAGTACCAAGCATGGATCTGCACGGGTTTCTCTTCAGAAGGGTCAGTGTGAATGGCCTGCTTCCACACTGTGGTGCTCCTATGATGCCAACAGTGTCGGTTGAGTACCTGCACGTGCTTTCTCAAGCTTGCCTCTGTGTTGACCTTCATGTTAACCCAGGCACTGGGCTTTGTCCTTCTATCGAGAAGAGCAGACGATGCCACTCAGATGACTTTGACTTTCCACTGTGGGTGTAGTACAGTCTGCCAGCAGCAGGGGATGGTGTTGCATCACCTTGATGGCAGGATCGGGTCCAAACTCTGAGGGGTCTGACCCCTTTTTGATTGGAGCGAGGGAGAGGGGGAAAGCTCACATTCATTTGTCGCTACCGGTTGCTTAAAGGTTTTAATTTGCACCCCGTTTGCGTGGGAGTTATATGCCCACTGACGGGACGAAGTGACAACAAAATCAGAGTGGGAAACAGAAATTGCTGGAGCAAGTCAGCATCTGGAGTGGGGGTGGGGGAAGGGGAAGAAAGCAGACAAGGTTTCTGGTCCGGTGAGCCTTCTTGAGGACGGCAGTTTTCATTTGTCGCCGAAAAAGGAGGAAGTCTCAAATGATCATCTCCTTGGTAGATGAAAGGACAAGTTGGCCTGGGAGAGCAGAATTGAGAGTATCGTAGGTTTTGTTTGTTGACAAGAGCAGACCGCTCGGCCCTGGGAACGCATGGGACTTGAAATCGGCACTCCTGCATTGAGATATGGAGCTGGCCTCTCAAAATGCCGCAGACTCCCCGGCGGGGAATTGAACCCCGGTCTCCCGCGTGACAGGCGGGGATACTAACCACTATACTACCGAGGATTGGGCGACAGCGCACTCTGTCGCATCCGTATTAGGTAGAATGTTCTTATGTGAAATTTGGATTTTGTTGTCAATTTGAGTTCTCCTTTAGATCATCTTCTACCTCTGTGGAGATGATTAAGAGAATAGTTATTGTTGTTTTCATGTTTTATTATTCGACTATCTATCTTTCAAGTAATCCGCCGCTGCTGCTGCTGTAAAACAGCCTTTTCGTTGTGCCCTGCCGTCTGCGTTAAACTTCGTCTGCTGCTGATCCACGCGCGCTCTCCCATTACCTGCTTCTAACAAACTGATTTGTGTACGACAGCACAAATCCAACAGCCTGGCTTCAATTCCCACTGCCAAATGGACTCAGCACGAAAGCTTCCCTTTTTCAAGCTCGTCCCCTCAGGTTCTACTACCCCCCATCAATCGCTTCCTCATCAGAGAGCAGTGCTCCTGGAGGACGGTGGGGTGACTTTACTGTACGCTGCATCAGATCTCTCAGCCATGCATTTAACATCGAAACGTAGAAATTAAGTGCAGGAGTAGGCCATTCAGCCCTTCAAGTCAGGCAGAATCCGAGGAGCAGGAAAATCAGGATGCTGCCTGACTTGCTTTGCGTTTCCAGCGCCACTCTGATCGAGACTCGGATTTCCAGCAACTGCAGTCCTCACTTGTTCCATTCAGCCCTTCAAGACACCGCCACCGTTCAATGTGATCATGATTGAACATGTAATTTCAGTAAGCACTCCAGCTTCCTCTCCGTACCCCTGGATCCCTTTAGCTGCAAGGTCTACGTCCGGCTCCCTCTTGGAGTGTATCTCACAAACCGGCATAGCCGCATCTTCCTGTGGGAGACAAGTCCACAGGTTCACCACTCTCTGAGAGAAAAAATCTTCCTGGATCGCTTGCCCTTCGTTCGGAGACTGTGAGCCCTGGTTCTGGACGTCCCCAACATTGGGAACCGGTGAACTTTTGCTGGGATCCCTCAGTACCAAGCATGGATCTGCACGGGTTTCTCTTCAGAAGGGTCAGTGTGAATGGCCTGCTTCCACACTGTGGTGCTCCTATGATGCCAACAGTGTCGGTTGAGTACCTGCACGTGCTTTCTCAAGCTTGCCTCTGTGTTGACCTTCATGTTAACCCAGGCACTGGGCTTTGTCCTTCTATCGAGAAGAGCAGACGATGCCACTCAGATGACTTTGACTTTCCACTGTGGGTGTAGTACAGTCTGCCAGCAGCAGGGGATGGTGTTGCATCACCTTGATGGCAGGATCGGGTCCAAACTCTGAGGGGTCTGACCCCTTTTTGATTGGAGCGAGGGAGAGGGGGAAAGCTCACATTCATTTGTCGCTACCGGTTGCTTAAAGGTTTTAATTTGCACCCCGTTTGCGTGGGAGTTATATGCCCACTGACGGGACGAAGTGACAACAAAATCAGAGTGGGAAACAGAAATTGCTGGAGCAAGTCAGCATCTGGAGTGGGGGTGGGGGAAGGGGAAGAAAGCAGACAAGGTTTCTGGTCCGGTGAGCCTTCTTGAGGACGGCAGTTTTCATTTGTCGCCGAAAAAGGAGGAAGTCTCAAATGATCATCTCCTTGGTAGATGAAAGGACAAGTTGGCCTGGGAGAGCAGAATTGAGAGTATCGTAGGTTTTGTTTGTTGACAAGAGCAGACCGCTCGGCCCTGGGAACGCATGGGACTTGAAATCGGCACTCCTGCATTGAGATATGGAGCTGGCCTCTCAAAATGCCGCAGACTCCCCGGCGGGGAATTGAACCCCGGTCTCCCGCGTGACAGGCGGGGATACTAACCACTATACTACCGAGGATTGGGCGACAGCGCACTCTGTCGCATCCGTATTAGGTAGAATGTTCTTATGTGAAATTTGGATTTTGTTGTCAATTTGAGTTCTCCTTTAGATCATCTTCTACCTCTGTGGAGATGATTAAGAGAATAGTTATTGTTGTTTTCATGTTTTATTATTCGACTATCTATCTTTCAAGTAATCCGCCGCTGCTGCTGCTGCTGCTGTAAAACAGCCTTTTCGTTGTGCCCTGCCGTCTGCGTTAAACTTCGTCTGCTGCTGATCCACGCGCGCTCTCCCATTACCTGCTTCTAACAAACTGATTTGTGTACGACAGCACAAATCCAACAGCCTGGCTTCAATTCCCACTGCCAAATGGACTCAGCACGAAAGCTTCCCTTTTTCAAGCTCGTCCCCTCAGGTTCTACTACCCCCCATCAATCGCTTCCTCATCAGAGAGCAGTGCTCCTGGAGGACGGTGGGGTGACTTTACTGTACGCTGCATCAGATCTCTCAGCCATGCATTTAACATCGAAACGTAGAAATTAAGTGCAGGAGTAGGCCATTCAGCCCTTCAAGTCAGGCAGAATCCGAGGAGCAGGAAAATCAGGATGCTGCCTGACTTGCTTTGCGTTTCCAGCGCCACTCTGATCGAGACTCGGATTTCCAGCAACTGCAGTCCTCACTTGTTCCATTCAGCCCTTCAAGACACCGCCACCGTTCAATGTGATCATGATTGAACATGTAATTTCAGTAAGCACTCCAGCTTCCTCTCCGTACCCCTGGATCCCTTTAGCTGCAAGGTCTACGTCCGGCTCCCTCTTGGAGTGTATCTCACAAACCGGCATAGCCGCATCTTCCTGTGGGAGACAAGTCCACAGGTTCACCACTCTCTGAGAGAAAAAATCTTCCTGGATCGCTTGCCCTTCGTTCGGAGACTGTGAGCCCTGGTTCTGGACGTCCCCAACATTGGGAACCGGTGAACTTTTGCTGGGATCCCTCAGTACCAAGCATGGATCTGCACGGGTTTCTCTTCAGAAGGGTCAGTGTGAATGGCCTGCTTCCACACTGTGGTGCTCCTATGATGCCAACAGTGTCGGTTGAGTACCTGCACGTGCTTTCTCAAGCTTGCCTCTGTGTTGACCTTCATGTTAACCCAGGCACTGGGCTTTGTCCTTCTATCGAGAAGAGCAGACGATGCCACTCAGATGACTTTGACTTTCCACTGTGGGTGTAGTACAGTCTGCCAGCAGCAGGGGATGGTGTTGCATCACCTTGATGGCAGGATCGGGTCCAAACTCTGAGGGGTCTGACCCCTTTTTGATTGGAGCGAGGGAGAGGGGGAAAGCTCACATTCATTTGTCGCTACCGGTTGCTTAAAGGTTTTAATTTGCACCCCGTTTGCGTGGGAGTTATATGCCCACTGACGGGACGAAGTGACAACAAAATCAGAGTGGGAAACAGAAATTGCTGGAGCAAGTCAGCATCTGGAGTGGGGGTGGGGGAAGGGGAAGAAAGCAGACAAGGTTTCTGGTCCGGTGAGCCTTCTTGAGGACGGCAGTTTTCATTTGTCGCCGAAAAAGGAGGAAGTCTCAAATGATCATCTCCTTGGTAGATGAAAGGACAAGTTGGCCTGGGAGAGCAGAATTGAGAGTATCGTAGGTTTTGTTTGTTGACAAGAGCAGACCGCTCGGCCCTGGGAACGCATGGGACTTGAAATCGGCACTCCTGCATTGAGATATGGAGCTGGCCTCTCAAAATGCCGCAGACTCCCCGGCGGGGAATTGAACCCCGGTCTCCCGCGTGACAGGCGGGGATACTAACCACTATACTACCGAGGATTGGGCGACAGCGCACTCTGTCGCATCCGTATTAGGTAGAATGTTCTTATGTGAAATTTGGATTTTGTTGTCAATTTGAGTTGTCCTTTAGATCATCTTCTACCTCTGTGGAGATGATTAAGAGAATAGTTATTGTTGTTTTCATGTTTTATTATTCGACTATCTATCTTTCAAGTAATCCGCCGCTGCTGCTGCTGCTGCTGTAAAACAGCCTTTTCGTTGTGCCCTACCGTCTGCGTTAAACTTCGTCTGCTGCTGATCCACGCGCGCTCTCCCATTACCTGCTTCTAACAAACTGATTTGTGTACGACAGCACAAATCCAACAGCCTGGCTTCAATTCCCACTGCCAAATGGACTCAGCACGAAAGCTTCCCTTTTTCAAGCTCGTCCCCTCAGGTTCTACTACCACCCATCAATCGCTTCCTCATCAGAGAGCAGTGCTCCTGGAGGACGGTGGGGTGACTTTACTGTACGCTGCATCAGATCTCTCAGCCATGCATTTAACATCGAAACGTAGAAATTAAGTGCAGGAGTAGGCCATTCAGCCCTTCAAGTCAGGCAGAATCCGAGGAGCAGGAAAATCAGGATGCTGCCTGACTTGCTTTGCGTTTCCAGCGCCACTCTGATCGAGACTCGGATTTCCAGCAACTGCAGTCCTCACTTGTTCCATTCAGCCCTTCAAGACACCGCCACCGTTCAATGTGATGATGATTGAACATGTAATTTCAGTAAGCACTCCAGCTTCCTCTCCGTACCCCTGGATCCCTTTAGCTGCAAGGTCTACGTCCGGCTCCCTCTTGGAGTGTATCTCACAAACCGGCATAGCCGCATCTTCCTGTGGGAGACAAGTCCACAGGTTCACCACTCTCTGAGAGAAAAAATCTTCCTGGATCGCTTGCCCTTCGTTCGGAGACTGTGAGCCCTGGTTCTGGACGTCCCCAACATTGGGAACCGGTGAACTTTTGCTGGGATCCCTCAGTACCAAGCATGGATCTGCACGGGTTTCTCTTCAGAAGGGTCAGTGTGAATGGCCTGCTTCCACACTGTGGTGCTCCTATGATGCCAACAGTGTCGGTTGAGTACCTGCACGTGCTTTCTCAAGCTTGCCTCTGTGTTGACCTTCATGTTAACCCAGGCACTGGGCTTTGTCCTTCTATCGAGAAGAGCAGACGATGCCACTCAGATGACTTTGACTTTCCACTGTGGGTGTAGTACAGTCTGCCAGCAGCAGGGGATGGTGTTGCATCACCTTGATGGCAGGATCGGGTCCAAACTCTGAGGGGTCTGACCCCTTTTTGATTGGAGCGAGGGAGAGGGGGAAAGCTCACATTCATTTGTCGCTACCGGTTGCTTAAAGGTTTTAATTTGCACCCCGTTTGCGTGGGAGTTATATGCCCACTGACGGGACGAAGTGACAACAAAATCAGAGTGGGAAACAGAAATTGCTGGAGCAAGTCAGCATCTGGAGTGGGGGTGGGGGAAGGGGAAGAAAGCAGACAAGGTTTCTGGTCCGGTGAGCCTTCTTGAGGACGGCAGTTTTCATTTGTCGCCGAAAAAGGAGGAAGTCTCAAATGATCATCTCCTTGGTAGATGAAAGGACAAGTTGGCCTGGGAGAGCAGAATTGAGAGTATCGTAGGTTTTGTTTGTTGACAAGAGCAGACCGCTCGGCCCTGGGAACGCATGGGACTTGAAATCGGCACTCCTGCATTGAGATATGGAGCTGGCCTCTCAAAATGCCGCAGACTCCCCGGCGGGGAATTGAACCCCGGTCTCCCGCGTGACAGGCGGGGATACTAACCACTATACTACCGAGGATTGGGCGACAGCGCACTCTGTCGCATCCGTATTAGGTAGAATGTTCTTATGTGAAATTTGGATTTTGTTGTCAATTTGAGTTGTCCTTTAGATCATCTTCTACCTCTGTGGAGATGATTAAGAGAATAGTTATTGTTGTTTTCATGTTTTATTATTCGACTATCTATCTTTCAAGTAATCCGCCGCTGCTGCTGCTGCTGCTGTAAAACAGCCTTTTCGTTGTGCCCTACCGTCTGCGTTAAACTTCGTCTGCTGCTGATCCACGCGCGCTCTCCCATTACCTGCTTCTAACAAACTGATTTGTGTACGACAGCACAAATCCAACAGCCTGGCTTCAATTCCCACTGCCAAATGGACTCAGCACGAAAGCTTCCCTTTTTCAAGCTCGTCCCCTCAGGTTCTACTACCACCCATCAATCGCTTCCTCATCAGAGAGCAGTGCTCCTGGAGGACGGTGGGGTGACTTTACTGTACGCTGCATCAGATCTCTCAGCCATGCATTTAACATCGAAACGTAGAAATTAAGTGCAGGAGTAGGCCATTCAGCCCTTCAAGTCAGGCAGAATCCGAGGAGCAGGAAAATCAGGATGCTGCCTGACTTGCTTTGCGTTTCCAGCGCCACTCTGATCGAGACTCGGATTTCCAGCAACTGCAGTCCTCACTTGTTCCATTCAGCCCTTCAAGACACCGCCACCGTTCAATGTGATGATGATTGAACATGTAATTTCAGTAAGCACTCCAGCTTCCTCTCCGTACCCCTGGATCCCTTTAGCTGCAAGGTCTACGTCCGGCTCCCTCTTGGAGTGTATCTCACAAACCGGCATAGCCGCATCTTCCTGTGGGAGACAAGTCCACAGGTTCACCACTCTCTGAGAGAAAAAATCTTCCTGGATCGCTTGCCCTTCGTTCGGAGACTGTGAGCCCTGGTTCTGGACGTCCCCAACATTGGGAACCGGTGAACTTTTGCTGGGATCCCTCAGTACCAAGCATGGATCTGCACGGGTTTCTCTTCAGAAGGGTCAGTGTGAATGGCCTGCTTCCACACTGTGGTGCTCCTATGATGCCAACAGTGTCGGTTGAGTACCTGCACGTGCTTTCTCAAGCTTGCCTCTGTGTTGACCTTCATGTTAACCCAGGCACTGGGCTTTGTCCTTCTATCGAGAAGAGCAGACGATGCCACTCAGATGACTTTGACTTTCCACTGTGGGTGTAGTACAGTCTGCCAGCAGCAGGGGATGGTGTTGCATCACCTTGATGGCAGGATCGGGTCCAAACTCTGAGGGGTCTGACCCCTTTTTGATTGGAGCGAGGGAGAGGGGGAAAGCTCACATTCATTTGTCGCTACCGGTTGCTTAAAGGTTTTAATTTGCACCCCGTTTGCGTGGGAGTTATATGCCCACTGACGGGACGAAGTGACAACAAAATCAGAGTGGGAAACAGAAATTGCTGGAGCAAGTCAGCATCTGGAGTGGGGGTGGGGGAAGGGGAAGAAAGCAGACAAGGTTTCTGGTCCGGTGAGCCTTCTTGAGGACGGCAGTTTTCATTTGTCGCCGAAAAAGGAGGAAGTCTCAAATGATCATCTCCTTGGTAGATGAAAGGACAAGTTGGCCTGGGAGAGCAGAATTGAGAGTATCGTAGGTTTTGTTTGTTGACAAGAGCAGACCGCTCGGCCCTGGGAACGCATGGGACTTGAAATCGGCACTCCTGCATTGAGATATGGAGCTGGCCTCTCAAAATGCCGCAGACTCCCCGGCGGGGAATTGAACCCCGGTCTCCCGCGTGACAGGCGGGGATACTAACCACTATACTACCGAGGATTGGGCGACAGTGCACTCTGTCGCATCCGTATTAGGTAGAATGTTCTTATGTGAAATTTGGATTTTGTTGTCAATTTGAGTTGTCCTTTAGATCATCTTCTACCTCTGTGGAGATGATTAAGAGAATAGTTATTGTTGTTTTCATGTTTTATTATTCGACTATCTATCTTTCAAGTAATCCGCCGCTGCTGCTGCTGCTGTAAAACAGCCTTTTCGTTGTGCCCTACCGTCTGCGTTAAACTTCGTCTGCTGCTGATCCACGCGCGCTCTCCCATTACCTGCTTCTAACAAACTGATTTGTGTACGACAGCACAAATCCAACAGCCTGGCTTCAATTCCCACTGCCAAATGGACTCAGCACGAAAGCTTCCCTTTTTCAAGCTCGTCCCCTCAGGTTCTACTACCACCCATCAATCGCTTCCTCATCAGAGAGCAGTGCTCCTGGAGGACGGTGGGGTGACTTTACTGTACGCTGCATCAGATCTCTCAGCCATGCATTTAACATCGAAACGTAGAAATTAAGTGCAGGAGTAGGCCATTCAGCCCTTCAAGTCAGGCAGAATCCGAGGAGCAGGAAAATCAGGATGCTGCCTGACTTGCTTTGCGTTTCCAGCGCCACTCTGATCGAGACTCGGATTTCCAGCAACTGCAGTCCTCACTTGTTCCATTCAGCCCTTCAAGACACCGCCACCGTTCAATGTGATGATGATTGAACATGTAATTTCAGTAAGCACTCCAGCTTCCTCTCCGTACCCCTGGATCCCTTTAGCTGCAAGGTCTACGTCCGGCTCCCTCTTGGAGTGTATCTCACAAACCGGCATAGCCGCATCTTCCTGTGGGAGACAAGTCCACAGGTTCACCACTCTCTGAGAGAAAAAATCTTCCTGGATCGCTTGCCCTTCGTTCGGAGACTGTGAGCCCTGGTTCTGGACGTCCCCAACATTGGGAACCGGTGAACTTTTGCTGGGATCCCTCAGTACCAAGCATGGATCTGCACGGGTTTCTCTTCAGAAGGGTCAGTGTGAATGGCCTGCTTCCACACTGTGGTGCTCCTATGATGCCAACAGTGTCGGTTGAGTACCTGCACGTGCTTTCTCAAGCTTGCCTCTGTGTTGACCTTCATGTTAACCCAGGCACTGGGCTTTGTCCTTCTATCGAGAAGAGCAGACGATGCCACTCAGATGACTTTGACTTTCCACTGTGGGTGTAGTACAGTCTGCCAGCAGCAGGGGATGGTGTTGCATCACCTTGATGGCAGGATCGGGTCCAAACTCTGAGGGGTCTGACCCCTTTTTGATTGGAGCGAGGGAGAGGGGGAAAGCTCACATTCATTTGTCGCTACCGGTTGCTTAAAGGTTTTAATTTGCACCCCGTTTGCGTGGGAGTTATATGCCCACTGACGGGACGAAGTGACAACAAAATCAGAGTGGGAAACAGAAATTGCTGGAGCAAGTCAGCATCTGGAGTGGGGGTGGGGGAAGGGGAAGAAAGCAGACAAGGTTTCTGGTCCGGTGAGCCTTCTTGAGGACGGCAGTTTTCATTTGTCGCCGAAAAAGGAGGAAGTCTCAAATGATCATCTCCTTGGTAGATGAAAGGACAAGTTGGCCTGGGAGAGCAGAATTGAGAGTATCGTAGGTTTTGTTTGTTGACAAGAGCAGACCGCTCGGCCCTGGGAACGCATGGGACTTGAAATCGGCACTCCTGCATTGAGATATGGAGCTGGCCTCTCAAAATGCCGCAGACTCCCCGGCGGGGAATTGAACCCCGGTCTCCCGCGTGACAGGCGGGGATACTAACCACTATACTACCGAGGATTGGGCGACAGCGCACTCTGTCGCATCCGTATTAGGTAGAATGTTCTTATGTGAAATTTGGATTTTGTTGTCAATTTGAGTTCTCCTTTAGATCATCTTCTACCTCTGTGGAGATGATTAAGAGAATAGTTATTGTTGTTTTCATGTTTTATTATTCGACTATCTATCTTTCAAGTAATCCGCCGCTGCTGCTGCTGCTGTAAAACAGCCTTTTCGTTGTGCCCTGCCGTCTGCGTTAAACTTCGTCTGCTGCTGATCCACGCGCGCTCTCCCATTACCTGCTTCTAACAAACTGATTTGTGTACGACAGCACAAATCCAACAGCCTGGCTTCAATTCCCACTGCCAAATGGACTCAGCACGAAAGCTTCCCTTTTTCAAGCTCGTCCCCTCAGGTTCTACTACCCCCCATCAATCGCTTCCTCATCAGAGAGCAGTGCTCCTGGAGGACGGTGGGGTGACTTTACTGTACGCTGCATCAGATCTCTCAGCCATGCATTTAACATCGAAACGTAGAAATTAAGTGCAGGAGTAGGCCATTCAGCCCTTCAAGTCAGGCAGAATCCGAGGAGCAGGAAAATCAGGATGCTGCCTGACTTGCTTTGCGTTTCCAGCGCCACTCTGATCGAGACTCTGATTTCCAGCAACTGCAGTCCTCACTTGTTCCATTCAGCCCTTCAAGACACCGCCACCGTTCAATGTGATCATGATTGAACATGTAATTTCAGTAAGCACTCCAGCTTCCTCTCCGTACCCCTGGATCCCTTTAGCTGCAAGGTCTACGTCCGGCTCCCTCTTGGAGTGTATCTCACAAACCGGCATAGCCGCATCTTCCTGTGGGAGACAAGTCCACAGGTTCACCACTCTCTGAGAGAAAAAATCTTCCTGGATCGCTTGCCCTTCGTTCGGAGACTGTGAGCCCTGGTTCTGGACGTCCCCAACATTGGGAACCGGTGAACTTTTGCTGGGATCCCTCAGTACCAAGCATGGATCTGCACGGGTTTCTCTTCAGAAGGGTCAGTGTGAATGGCCTGCTTCCACACTGTGGTGCTCCTATGATGCCAACAGTGTCGGTTGAGTACCTGCACGTGCTTTCTCAAGCTTGCCTCTGTGTTGACCTTCATGTTAACCCAGGCACTGGGCTTTGTCCTTCTATCGAGAAGAGCAGACGATGCCACTCAGATGACTTTGACTTTCCACTGTGGGTGTAGTACAGTCTGCCAGCAGCAGGGGATGGTGTTGCATCACCTTGATGGCAGGATCGGGTCCAAACTCTGAGGGGTCTGACCCCTTTTTGATTGGAGCGAGGGAGAGGGGGAAAGCTCACATTCATTTGTCGCTACCGGTTGCTTAAAGGTTTTAATTTGCACCCCGTTTGCGTGGGAGTTATATGCCCACTGACGGGACGAAGTGACAACAAAATCAGAGTGGGAAACAGAAATTGCTGGAGCAAGTCAGCATCTGGAGTGGGGGTGGGGGAAGGGGAAGAAAGCAGACAAGGTTTCTGGTCCGGTGAGCCTTCTTGAGGACGGCAGTTTTCATTTGTCGCCGAAAAAGGAGGAAGTCTCAAATGATCATCTCCTTGGTAGATGAAAGGACAAGTTGGCCTGGGAGAGCAGAATTGAGAGTATCGTAGGTTTTGTTTGTTGACAAGAGCAGACCGCTCGGCCCTGGGAACGCATGGGACTTGAAATCGGCACTCCTGCATTGAGATATGGAGCTGGCCTCTCAAAATGCCGCAGACTCCCCGGCGGGGAATTGAACCCCGGTCTCCCGCGTGACAGGCGGGGATACTAACCACTATACTACCGAGGATTGGGCGACAGCGCACTCTGTCGCATCCGTATTAGGTAGAATGTTCTTATGTGAAATTTGGATTTTGTTGTCAATTTGAGTTCTCCTTTAGATCATCTTCTACCTCTGTGGAGATGATTAAGAGAATAGTTATTGTTGTTTTCATGTTTTATTATTCGACTATCTATCTTTCAAGTAATCCGCCGCTGCTGCTGCTGCTGTAAAACAGCCTTTTCGTTGTGCCCTGCCGTCTGCGTTAAACTTCGTCTGCTGCTGATCCACGCGCGCTCTCCCATTACCTGCTTCTAACAAACTGATTTGTGTACGACAGCACAAATCCAACAGCCTGGCTTCAATTCCCACTGCCAAATGGACTCAGCACGAAAGCTTCCCTTTTTCAAGCTCGTCCCCTCAGGTTCTACTACCCCCCATCAATCGCTTCCTCATCAGAGAGCAGTGCTCCTGGAGGACGGTGGGGTGACTTTACTGTACGCTGCATCAGATCTCTCAGCCATGCATTTAACATCGAAACGTAGAAATTAAGTGCAGGAGTAGGCCATTCAGCCCTTCAAGTCAGGCAGAATCCGAGGAGCAGGAAAATCAGGATGCTGCCTGACTTGCTTTGCGTTTCCAGCGCCACTCTGATCGAGACTCGGATTTCCAGCAACTGCAGTCCTCACTTGTTCCATTCAGCCCTTCAAGACACCGCCACCGTTCAATGTGATCATGATTGAACATGTAATTTCAGTAAGCACTCCAGCTTCCTCTCCGTACCCCTGGATCCCTTTAGCTGCAAGGTCTACGTCCGGCTCCCTCTTGGAGTGTATCTCACAAACCGGCATAGCCGCATCTTCCTGTGGGAGACAAGTCCACAGGTTCACCACTCTCTGAGAGAAAAAATCTTCCTGGATCGCTTGCCCTTCGTTCGGAGACTGTGAGCCCTGGTTCTGGACGTCCCCAACATTGGGAACCGGTGAACTTTTGCTGGGATCCCTCAGTACCAAGCATGGATCTGCACGGGTTTCTCTTCAGAAGGGTCAGTGTGAATGGCCTGCTTCCACACTGTGGTGCTCCTATGATGCCAACAGTGTCGGTTGAGTACCTGCACGTGCTTTCTCAAGCTTGCCTCTGTGTTGACCTTCATGTTAACCCAGGCACTGGGCTTTGTCCTTCTATCGAGAAGAGCAGACGATGCCACTCAGATGACTTTGACTTTCCACTGTGGGTGTAGTACAGTCTGCCAGCAGCAGGGGATGGTGTTGCATCACCTTGATGGCAGGATCGGGTCCAAACTCTGAGGGGTCTGACCCCTTTTTGATTGGAGCGAGGGAGAGGGGGAAAGCTCACATTCATTTGTCGCTACCGGTTGCTTAAAGGTTTTAATTTGCACCCCGTTTGCGTGGGAGTTATATGCCCACTGACGGGACGAAGTGACAACAAAATCAGAGTGGGAAACAGAAATTGCTGGAGCAAGTCAGCATCTGGAGTGGGGGTGGGGGAAGGGGAAGAAAGCAGACAAGGTTTCTGGTCCGGTGAGCCTTCTTGAGGACGGCAGTTTTCATTTGTCGCCGAAAAAGGAGGAAGTCTCAAATGATCATCTCCTTGGTAGATGAAAGGACAAGTTGGCCTGGGAGAGCAGAATTGAGAGTATCGTAGGTTTTGTTTGTTGACAAGAGCAGACCGCTCGGCCCTGGGAACGCATGGGACTTGAAATCGGCACTCCTGCATTGAGATATGGAGCTGGCCTCTCAAAATGCCGCAGACTCCCCGGCGGGGAATTGAACCCCGGTCTCCCGCGTGACAGGCGGGGATACTAACCACTATACTACCGAGAATTGGGCGACAGCGCACTCTGTCGCATCCGTATTAGGTAGAATGTTCTTATGTGAAATTTGGATTTTGTTGTCAATTTGAGTTCTCCTTTAGATCATCTTCTACCTCTGTGGAGATGATTAAGAGAATAGTTATTGTTGTTTTCATGTTTTATTATTCGACTATCTATCTTTCAAGTAATCCGCCGCTGCTGCTGCTGCTGTAAAACAGCCTTTTCGTTGTGCCCTGCCGTCTGCGTTAAACTTCGTCTGCTGCTGATCCACGCGCGCTCTCCCATTACCTGCTTCTAACAAACTGATTTGTGTACGACAGCACAAATCCAACAGCCTGGCTTCAATTCCCACTGCCAAATGGACTCAGCACGAAAGCTTCCCTTTTTCAAGCTCGTCCCCTCAGGTTCTACTACCCCCCATCAATCGCTTCCTCATCAGAGAGCAGTGCTCCTGGAGGACGGTGGGGTGACTTTACTGTACGCTGCATCAGATCTCTCAGCCATGCATTTAACATCGAAACGTAGAAATTAAGTGCAGGAGTAGGCCATTCAGCCCTTCAAGTCAGGCAGAATCCGAGGAGCAGGAAAATCAGGATGCTGCCTGACTTGCTTTGCGTTTCCAGCGCCACTCTGATCGAGACTCTGATTTCCAGCAACTGCAGTCCTCACTTGTTCCATTCAGCCCTTCAAGACACCGCCACCGTTCAATGTGATCATGATTGAACATGTAATTTCAGTAAGCACTCCAGCTTCCTCTCCGTACCCCTGGATCCCTTTAGCTGCAAGGTCTACGTCCGGCTCCCTCTTGGAGTGTATCTCACAAACCGGCATAGCCGCATCTTCCTGTGGGAGACAAGTCCACAGGTTCACCACTCTCTGAGAGAAAAAATCTTCCTGGATCGCTTGCCCTTCGTTCGGAGACTGTGAGCCCTGGTTCTGGACGTCCCCAACATTGGGAACCGGTGAACTTTTGCTGGGATCCCTCAGTACCAAGCATGGATCTGCACGGGTTTCTCTTCAGAAGGGTCAGTGTGAATGGCCTGCTTCCACACTGTGGTGCTCCTATGATGCCAACAGTGTCGGTTGAGTACCTGCACGTGCTTTCTCAAGCTTGCCTCTGTGTTGACCTTCATGTTAACCCAGGCACTGGGCTTTGTCCTTCTATCGAGAAGAGCAGACGATGCCACTCAGATGACTTTGACTTTCCACTGTGGGTGTAGTACAGTCTGCCAGCAGCAGGGGATGGTGTTGCATCACCTTGATGGCAGGATCGGGTCCAAACTCTGAGGGGTCTGACCCCTTTTTGATTGGAGCGAGGGAGAGGGGGAAAGCTCACATTCATTTGTCGCTACCGGTTGCTTAAAGGTTTTAATTTGCACCCCGTTTGCGTGGGAGTTATATGCCCACTGACGGGACGAAGTGACAACAAAATCAGAGTGGGAAACAGAAATTGCTGGAGCAAGTCAGCATCTGGAGTGGGGGTGGGGGAAGGGGAAGAAAGCAGACAAGGTTTCTGGTCCGGTGAGCCTTCTTGAGGACGGCAGTTTTCATTTGTCGCCGAAAAAGGAGGAAGTCTCAAATGATCATCTCCTTGGTAGATGAAAGGACAAGTTGGCCTGGGAGAGCAGAATTGAGAGTATCGTAGGTTTTGTTTGTTGACAAGAGCAGACCGCTCGGCCCTGGGAACGCATGGGACTTGAAATCGGCACTCCTGCATTGAGATATGGAGCTGGCCTCTCAAAATGCCGCAGACTCCCCGGCGGGGAATTGAACCCCGGTCTCCCGCGTGACAGGCGGGGATACTAACCACTATACTACCGAGGATTGGGCGACAGCGCACTCTGTCGCATCCGTATTAGGTAGAATGTTCTTATGTGAAATTTGGATTTTGTTGTCAATTTGAGTTCTCCTTTAGATCATCTTCTACCTCTGTGGAGATGATTAAGAGAATAGTTATTGTTGTTTTCATGTTTTATTATTCGACTATCTATCTTTCAAGTAATCCGCCGCTGCTGCTGCTGCTGCTGTAAAACAGCCTTTTCGTTGTGCCCTACCGTCTGCGTTAAACTTCGTCTGCTGCTGATCCACGCGCGCTCTCCCATTACCTGCTTCTAACAAACTGATTTGTGTACGACAGCACAAATCCAACAGCCTGGCTTCAATTCCCACTGCCAAATGGACTCAGCACGAAAGCTTCCCTTTTTCAAGCTCGTCCCCTCAGGTTCTACTACCACCCATCAATCGCTTCCTCATCAGAGAGCAGTGCTCCTGGAGGACGGTGGGGTGACTTTACTGTACGCTGCATCAGATCTCTCAGCCATGCATTTAACATCGAAACGTAGAAATTAAGTGCAGGAGTAGGCCATTCAGCCCTTCAAGTCAGGCAGAATCCGAGGAGCAGGAAAATCAGGATGCTGCCTGACTTGCTTTGCGTTTCCAGCGCCACTCTGATCGAGACTCGGATTTCCAGCAACTGCAGTCCTCACTTGTTCCATTCAGCCCTTCAAGACACCGCCACCGTTCAATGTGATCATGATTGAACATGTAATTTCAGTAAGCACTCCAGCTTCCTCTCCGTACCCCTGGATCCCTTTAGCTGCAAGGTCTACGTCCGGCTCCCTCTTGGAGTGTATCTCACAAACCGGCATAGCCGCATCTTCCTGTGGGAGACAAGTCCACAGGTTCACCACTCTCTGAGAGAAAAAATCTTCCTGGATCGCTTGCCCTTCGTTCGGAGACTGTGAGCCCTGGTTCTGGACGTCCCCAACATTGGGAACCGGTGAACTTTTGCTGGGATCCCTCAGTACCAAGCATGGATCTGCACGGGTTTCTCTTCAGAAGGGTCAGTGTGAATGGCCTGCTTCCACACTGTGGTGCTCCTATGATGCCAACAGTGTCGGTTGAGTACCTGCACGTGCTTTCTCAAGCTTGCCTCTGTGTTGACCTTCATGTTAACCCAGGCACTGGGCTTTGTCCTTCTATCGAGAAGAGCAGACGATGCCACTCAGATGACTTTGACTTTCCACTGTGGGTGTAGTACAGTCTGCCAGCAGCAGGGGATGGTGTTGCATCACCTTGATGGCAGGATCGGGTCCAAACTCTGAGGGGTCTGACCCCTTTTTGATTGGAGCGAGGGAGAGGGGGAAAGCTCACATTCATTTGTCGCTACCGGTTGCTTAAAGGTTTTAATTTGCACCCCGTTTGCGTGGGAGTTATATGCCCACTGACGGGACGAAGTGACAACAAAATCAGAGTGGGAAACAGAAATTGCTGGAGCAAGTCAGCATCTGGAGTGGGGGTGGGGGAAGGGGAAGAAAGCAGACAAGGTTTCTGGTCCGGTGAGCCTTCTTGAGGACGGCAGTTTTCATTTGTCGCCGAAAAAGGAGGAAGTCTCAAATGATCATCTCCTTGGTAGATGAAAGGACAAGTTGGCCTGGGAGAGCAGAATTGAGAGTATCGTAGGTTTTGTTTGTTGACAAGAGCAGACCGCTCGGCCCTGGGAACGCATGGGACTTGAAATCGGCACTCCTGCATTGAGATATGGAGCTGGCCTCTCAAAATGCCGCAGACTCCCCGGCGGGGAATTGAACCCCGGTCTCCCGCGTGACAGGCGGGGATACTAACCACTATACTACCGAGAATTGGGCGACAGCGCACTCTGTCGCATCCGTATTAGGTAGAATGTTCTTATGTGAAATTTGGATTTTGTTGTCAATTTGAGTTCTCCTTTAGATCATCTTCTACCTCTGTGGAGATGATTAAGAGAATAGTTATTGTTGTTTTCATGTTTTATTATTCGACTATCTATCTTTCAAGTAATCCGCCGCTGCTGCTGCTGCTGTAAAACAGCCTTTTCGTTGTGCCCTGCCGTCTGCGTTAAACTTCGTCTGCTGCTGATCCACGCGCGCTCTCCCATTACCTGCTTCTAACAAACTGATTTGTGTACGACAGCACAAATCCAACAGCCTGGCTTCAATTCCCACTGCCAAATGGACTCAGCACGAAAGCTTCCCTTTTTCAAGCTCGTCCCCTCAGGTTCTACTACCCCCCATCAATCGCTTCCTCATCAGAGAGCAGTGCTCCTGGAGGACGGTGGGGTGACTTTACTGTACGCTGCATCAGATCTCTCAGCCATGCATTTAACATCGAAACGTAGAAATTAAGTGCAGGAGTAGGCCATTCAGCCCTTCAAGTCAGGCAGAATCCGAGGAGCAGGAAAATCAGGATGCTGCCTGACTTGCTTTGCGTTTCCAGCGCCACTCTGATCGAGACTCTGATTTCCAGCAACTGCAGTCCTCACTTGTTCCATTCAGCCCTTCAAGACACCGCCACCGTTCAATGTGATCATGATTGAACATGTAATTTCAGTAAGCACTCCAGCTTCCTCTCCGTACCCCTGGATCCCTTTAGCTGCAAGGTCTACGTCCGGCTCCCTCTTGGAGTGTATCTCACAAACCGGCATAGCCGCATCTTCCTGTGGGAGACAAGTCCACAGGTTCACCACTCTCTGAGAGAAAAAATCTTCCTGGATCGCTTGCCCTTCGTTCGGAGACTGTGAGCCCTGGTTCTGGACGTCCCCAACATTGGGAACCGGTGAACTTTTGCTGGGATCCCTCAGTACCAAGCATGGATCTGCACGGGTTTCTCTTCAGAAGGGTCAGTGTGAATGGCCTGCTTCCACACTGTGGTGCTCCTATGATGCCAACAGTGTCGGTTGAGTACCTGCACGTGCTTTCTCAAGCTTGCCTCTGTGTTGACCTTCATGTTAACCCAGGCACTGGGCTTTGTCCTTCTATCGAGAAGAGCAGACGATGCCACTCAGATGACTTTGACTTTCCACTGTGGGTGTAGTACAGTCTGCCAGCAGCAGGGGATGGTGTTGCATCACCTTGATGGCAGGATCGGGTCCAAACTCTGAGGGGTCTGACCCCTTTTTGATTGGAGCGAGGGAGAGGGGGAAAGCTCACATTCATTTGTCGCTACCGGTTGCTTAAAGGTTTTAATTTGCACCCCGTTTGCGTGGGAGTTATATGCCCACTGACGGGACGAAGTGACAACAAAATCAGAGTGGGAAACAGAAATTGCTGGAGCAAGTCAGCATCTGGAGTGGGGGTGGGGGAAGGGGAAGAAAGCAGACAAGGTTTCTGGTCCGGTGAGCCTTCTTGAGGACGGCAGTTTTCATTTGTCGCCGAAAAAGGAGGAAGTCTCAAATGATCATCTCCTTGGTAGATGAAAGGACAAGTTGGCCTGGGAGAGCAGAATTGAGAGTATCGTAGGTTTTGTTTGTTGACAAGAGCAGACCGCTCGGCCCTGGGAACGCATGGGACTTGAAATCGGCACTCCTGCATTGAGATATGGAGCTGGCCTCTCAAAATGCCGCAGACTCCCCGGCGGGGAATTGAACCCCGGTCTCCCGCGTGACAGGCGGGGATACTAACCACTATACTACCGAGGATTGGGCGACAGCGCACTCTGTCGCATCCGTATTAGGTAGAATGTTCTTATGTGAAATTTGGATTTTGTTGTCAATTTGAGTTCTCCTTTAGATCATCTTCTACCTCTGTGGAGATGATTAAGAGAATAGTTATTGTTGTTTTCATGTTTTATTATTCGACTATCTATCTTTCAAGTAATCCGCCGCTGCTGCTGCTGCTGCTGTAAAACAGCCTTTTCGTTGTGCCCTGCCGTCTGCGTTAAACTTCGTCTGCTGCTGATCCACGCGCGCTCTCCCATTACCTGCTTCTAACAAACTGATTTGTGTACGACAGCACAAATCCAACAGCCTGGCTTCAATTCCCACTGCCAAATGGACTCAGCACGAAAGCTTCCCTTTTTCAAGCTCGTCCCCTCAGGTTCTACTACCCCCCATCAATCGCTTCCTCATCAGAGAGCAGTGCTCCTGGAGGACGGTGGGGTGACTTTACTGTACGCTGCATCAGATCTCTCAGCCATGCATTTAACATCGAAACGTAGAAATTAAGTGCAGGAGTAGGCCATTCAGCCCTTCAAGTCAGGCAGAATCCGAGGAGCAGGAAAATCAGGATGCTGCCTGACTTGCTTTGCGTTTCCAGCGCCACTCTGATCGAGACTCGGATTTCCAGCAACTGCAGTCCTCACTTGTTCCATTCAGCCCTTCAAGACACCGCCACCGTTCAATGTGATCATGATTGAACATGTAATTTCAGTAAGCACTCCAGCTTCCTCTCCGTACCCCTGGATCCCTTTAGCTGCAAGGTCTACGTCCGGCTCCCTCTTGGAGTGTATCTCACAAACCGGCATAGCCGCATCTTCCTGTGGGAGACAAGTCCACAGGTTCACCACTCTCTGAGAGAAAAAATCTTCCTGGATCGCTTGCCCTTCGTTCGGAGACTGTGAGCCCTGGTTCTGGACGTCCCCAACATTGGGAACCGGTGAACTTTTGCTGGGATCCCTCAGTACCAAGCATGGATCTGCACGGGTTTCTCTTCAGAAGGGTCAGTGTGAATGGCCTGCTTCCACACTGTGGTGCTCCTATGATGCCAACAGTGTCGGTTGAGTACCTGCACGTGCTTTCTCAAGCTTGCCTCTGTGTTGACCTTCATGTTAACCCAGGCACTGGGCTTTGTCCTTCTATCGAGAAGAGCAGACGATGCCACTCAGATGACTTTGACTTTCCACTGTGGGTGTAGTACAGTCTGCCAGCAGCAGGGGATGGTGTTGCATCACCTTGATGGCAGGATCGGGTCCAAACTCTGAGGGGTCTGACCCCTTTTTGATTGGAGCGAGGGAGAGGGGGAAAGCTCACATTCATTTGTCGCTACCGGTTGCTTAAAGGTTTTAATTTGCACCCCGTTTGCGTGGGAGTTATATGCCCACTGACGGGACGAAGTGACAACAAAATCAGAGTGGGAAACAGAAATTGCTGGAGCAAGTCAGCATCTGGAGTGGGGGTGGGGGAAGGGGAAGAAAGCAGACAAGGTTTCTGGTCCGGTGAGCCTTCTTGAGGACGGCAGTTTTCATTTGTCGCCGAAAAAGGAGGAAGTCTCAAATGATCATCTCCTTGGTAGATGAAAGGACAAGTTGGCCTGGGAGAGCAGAATTGAGAGTATCGTAGGTTTTGTTTGTTGACAAGAGCAGACCGCTCGGCCCTGGGAACGCATGGGACTTGAAATCGGCACTCCTGCATTGAGATATGGAGCTGGCCTCTCAAAATGCCGCAGACTCCCCGGCGGGGAATTGAACCCCGGTCTCCCGCGTGACAGGCGGGGATACTAACCACTATACTACCGAGGATTGGGCGACAGCGCACTCTGTCGCATCCGTATTAGGTAGAATGTTCTTATGTGAAATTTGGATTTTGTTGTCAATTTGAGTTCTCCTTTAGATCATCTTCTACCTCTGTGGAGATGATTAAGAGAATAGTTATTGTTGTTTTCATGTTTTATTATTCGACTATCTATCTTTCAAGTAATCCGCCGCTGCTGCTGCTGTAAAACAGCCTTTTCGTTGTGCCCTGCCGTCTGCGTTAAACTTCGTCTGCTGCTGATCCACGCGCGCTCTCCCATTACCTGCTTCTAACAAACTGATTTGTGTACGACAGCACAAATCCAACAGCCTGGCTTCAATTCCCACTGCCAAATGGACTCAGCACGAAAGCTTCCCTTTTTCAAGCTCGTCCCCTCAGGTTCTACTACCACCCATCAATCGCTTCCTCATCAGAGAGCAGTGCTCCTGGAGGACGGTGGGGTGACTTTACTGTACGCTGCATCAGATCTCTCAGCCATGCATTTAACATCGAAACGTAGAAATTAAGTGCAGGAGTAGGCCATTCAGCCCTTCAAGTCAGGCAGAATCCGAGGAGCAGGAAAATCAGGATGCTGCCTGACTTGCTTTGCGTTTCCAGCGCCACTCTGATCGAGACTCGGATTTCCAGCAACTGCAGTCCTCACTTGTTCCATTCAGCCCTTCAAGACACCGCCACCGTTCAATGTGATCATGATTGAACATGTAATTTCAGTAAGCACTCCAGCTTCCTCTCCGTACCCCTGGATCCCTTTAGCTGCAAGGTCTACGTCCGGCTCCCTCTTGGAGTGTATCTCACAAACCGGCATAGCCGCATCTTCCTGTGGGAGACAAGTCCACAGGTTCACCACTCTCTGAGAGAAAAAATCTTCCTGGATCGCTTGCCCTTCGTTCGGAGACTGTGAGCCCTGGTTCTGGACGTCCCCAACATTGGGAACCGGTGAACTTTTGCTGGGATCCCTCAGTACCAAGCATGGATCTGCACGGGTTTCTCTTCAGAAGGGTCAGTGTGAATGGCCTGCTTCCACACTGTGGTGCTCCTATGATGCCAACAGTGTCGGTTGAGTACCTGCACGTGCTTTCTCAAGCTTGCCTCTGTGTTGACCTTCATGTTAACCCAGGCACTGGGCTTTGTCCTTCTATCGAGAAGAGCAGACGATGCCACTCAGATGACTTTGACTTTCCACTGTGGGTGTAGTACAGTCTGCCAGCAGCAGGGGATGGTGTTGCATCACCTTGATGGCAGGATCGGGTCCAAACTCTGAGGGGTCTGACCCCTTTTTGATTGGAGCGAGGGAGAGGGGGAAAGCTCACATTCATTTGTCGCTACCGGTTGCTTAAAGGTTTTAATTTGCACCCCGTTTGCGTGGGAGTTATATGCCCACTGACGGGACGAAGTGACAACAAAATCAGAGTGGGAAACAGAAATTGCTGGAGCAAGTCAGCATCTGGAGTGGGGGTGGGGGAAGGGGAAGAAAGCAGACAAGGTTTCTGGTCCGGTGAGCCTTCTTGAGGACGGCAGTTTTCATTTGTCGCCGAAAAAGGAGGAAGTCTCAAATGATCATCTCCTTGGTAGATGAAAGGACAAGTTGGCCTGGGAGAGCAGAATTGAGAGTATCGTAGGTTTTGTTTGTTGACAAGAGCAGACCGCTCGGCCCTGGGAACGCATGGGACTTGAAATCGGCACTCCTGCATTGAGATATGGAGCTGGCCTCTCAAAATGCCGCAGACTCCCCGGCGGGGAATTGAACCCCGGTCTCCCGCGTGACAGGCGGGGATACTAACCACTATACTACCGAGAATTGGGCGACAGCGCACTCTGTCGCATCCGTATTAGGTAGAATGTTCTTATGTGAAATTTGGATTTTGTTGTCAATTTGAGTTCTCCTTTAGATCATCTTCTACCTCTGTGGAGATGATTAAGAGAATAGTTATTGTTGTTTTCATGTTTTATTATTCGACTATCTATCTTTCAAGTAATCCGCCGCTGCTGCTGCTGCTGTAAAACAGCCTTTTCGTTGTGCCCTGCCGTCTGCGTTAAACTTCGTCTGCTGCTGATCCACGCGCGCTCTCCCATTACCTGCTTCTAACAAACTGATTTGTGTACGACAGCACAAATCCAACAGCCTGGCTTCAATTCCCACTGCCAAATGGACTCAGCACGAAAGCTTCCCTTTTTCAAGCTCGTCCCCTCAGGTTCTACTACCCCCCATCAATCGCTTCCTCATCAGAGAGCAGTGCTCCTGGAGGACGGTGGGGTGACTTTACTGTACGCTGCATCAGATCTCTCAGCCATGCATTTAACATCGAAACGTAGAAATTAAGTGCAGGAGTAGGCCATTCAGCCCTTCAAGTCAGGCAGAATCCGAGGAGCAGGAAAATCAGGATGCTGCCTGACTTGCTTTGCGTTTCCAGCGCCACTCTGATCGAGACTCTGATTTCCAGCAACTGCAGTCCTCACTTGTTCCATTCAGCCCTTCAAGACACCGCCACCGTTCAATGTGATCATGATTGAACATGTAATTTCAGTAAGCACTCCAGCTTCCTCTCCGTACCCCTGGATCCCTTTAGCTGCAAGGTCTACGTCCGGCTCCCTCTTGGAGTGTATCTCACAAACCGGCATAGCCGCATCTTCCTGTGGGAGACAAGTCCACAGGTTCACCACTCTCTGAGAGAAAAAATCTTCCTGGATCGCTTGCCCTTCGTTCGGAGACTGTGAGCCCTGGTTCTGGACGTCCCCAACATTGGGAACCGGTGAACTTTTGCTGGGATCCCTCAGTACCAAGCATGGATCTGCACGGGTTTCTCTTCAGAAGGGTCAGTGTGAATGGCCTGCTTCCACACTGTGGTGCTCCTATGATGCCAACAGTGTCGGTTGAGTACCTGCACGTGCTTTCTCAAGCTTGCCTCTGTGTTGACCTTCATGTTAACCCAGGCACTGGGCTTTGTCCTTCTATCGAGAAGAGCAGACGATGCCACTCAGATGACTTTGACTTTCCACTGTGGGTGTAGTACAGTCTGCCAGCAGCAGGGGATGGTGTTGCATCACCTTGATGGCAGGATCGGGTCCAAACTCTGAGGGGTCTGACCCCTTTTTGATTGGAGCGAGGGAGAGGGGGAAAGCTCACATTCATTTGTCGCTACCGGTTGCTTAAAGGTTTTAATTTGCACCCCGTTTGCGTGGGAGTTATATGCCCACTGACGGGACGAAGTGACAACAAAATCAGAGTGGGAAACAGAAATTGCTGGAGCAAGTCAGCATCTGGAGTGGGGGTGGGGGAAGGGGAAGAAAGCAGACAAGGTTTCTGGTCCGGTGAGCCTTCTTGAGGACGGCAGTTTTCATTTGTCGCCGAAAAAGGAGGAAGTCTCAAATGATCATCTCCTTGGTAGATGAAAGGACAAGTTGGCCTGGGAGAGCAGAATTGAGAGTATCGTAGGTTTTGTTTGTTGACAAGAGCAGACCGCTCGGCCCTGGGAACGCATGGGACTTGAAATCGGCACTCCTGCATTGAGATATGGAGCTGGCCTCTCAAAATGCCGCAGACTCCCCGGCGGGGAATTGAACCCCGGTCTCCCGCGTGACAGGCGGGGATACTAACCACTATACTACCGAGGATTGGGCGACAGCGCACTCTGTCGCATCCGTATTAGGTAGAATGTTCTTATGTGAAATTTGGATTTTGTTGTCAATTTGAGTTGTCCTTTAGATCATCTTCTACCTCTGTGGAGATGATTAAGAGAATAGTTATTGTTGTTTTCATGTTTTATTATTCGACTATCTATCTTTCAAGTAATCCGCCGCTGCTGCTGCTGCTGCTGTAAAACAGCCTTTTCGTTGTGCCCTACCGTCTGCGTTAAACTTCGTCTGCTGCTGATCCACGCGCGCTCTCCCATTACCTGCTTCTAACAAACTGATTTGTGTACGACAGCACAAATCCAACAGCCTGGCTTCAATTCCCACTGCCAAATGGACTCAGCACGAAAGCTTCCCTTTTTCAAGCTCGTCCCCTCAGGTTCTACTACCACCCATCAATCGCTTCCTCATCAGAGAGCAGTGCTCCTGGAGGACGGTGGGGTGACTTTACTGTACGCTGCATCAGATCTCTCAGCCATGCATTTAACATCGAAACGTAGAAATTAAGTGCAGGAGTAGGCCATTCAGCCCTTCAAGTCAGGCAGAATCCGAGGAGCAGGAAAATCAGGATGCTGCCTGACTTGCTTTGCGTTTCCAGCGCCACTCTGATCGAGACTCGGATTTCCAGCAACTGCAGTCCTCACTTGTTCCATTCAGCCCTTCAAGACACCGCCACCGTTCAATGTGATCATGATTGAACATGTAATTTCAGTAAGCACTCCAGCTTCCTCTCCGTACCCCTGGATCCCTTTAGCTGCAAGGTCTACGTCCGGCTCCCTCTTGGAGTGTATCTCACAAACCGGCATAGCCGCATCTTCCTGTGGGAGACAAGTCCACAGGTTCACCACTCTCTGAGAGAAAAAATCTTCCTGGATCGCTTGCCCTTCGTTCGGAGACTGTGAGCCCTGGTTCTGGACGTCCCCAACATTGGGAACCGGTGAACTTTTGCTGGGATCCCTCAGTACCAAGCATGGATCTGCACGGGTTTCTCTTCAGAAGGGTCAGTGTGAATGGCCTGCTTCCACACTGTGGTGCTCCTATGATGCCAACAGTGTCGGTTGAGTACCTGCACGTGCTTTCTCAAGCTTGCCTCTGTGTTGACCTTCATGTTAACCCAGGCACTGGGCTTTGTCCTTCTATCGAGAAGAGCAGACGATGCCACTCAGATGACTTTGACTTTCCACTGTGGGTGTAGTACAGTCTGCCAGCAGCAGGGGATGGTGTTGCATCACCTTGATGGCAGGATCGGGTCCAAACTCTGAGGGGTCTGACCCCTTTTTGATTGGAGCGAGGGAGAGGGGGAAAGCTCACATTCATTTGTCGCTACCGGTTGCTTAAAGGTTTTAATTTGCACCCCGTTTGCGTGGGAGTTATATGCCCACTGACGGGACGAAGTGACAACAAAATCAGAGTGGGAAACAGAAATTGCTGGAGCAAGTCAGCATCTGGAGTGGGGGTGGGGGAAGGGGAAGAAAGCAGACAAGGTTTCTGGTCCGGTGAGCCTTCTTGAGGACGGCAGTTTTCATTTGTCGCCGAAAAAGGAGGAAGTCTCAAATGATCATCTCCTTGGTAGATGAAAGGACAAGTTGGCCTGGGAGAGCAGAATTGAGAGTATCGTAGGTTTTGTTTGTTGACAAGAGCAGACCGCTCGGCCCTGGGAACGCATGGGACTTGAAATCGGCACTCCTGCATTGAGATATGGAGCTGGCCTCTCAAAATGCCGCAGACTCCCCGGCGGGGAATTGAACCCCGGTCTCCCGCGTGACAGGCGGGGATACTAACCACTATACTACCGAGGATTGGGCGACAGCGCACTCTGTCGCATCCGTATTAGGTAGAATGTTCTTATGTGAAATTTGGATTTTGTTGTCAATTTGAGTTCTCCTTTAGATCATCTTCTACCTCTGTGGAGATGATTAAGAGAATAGTTATTGTTGTTTTCATGTTTTATTATTCGACTATCTATCTTTCAAGTAATCCGCCGCTGCTGCTGCTGTAAAACAGCCTTTTCGTTGTGCCCTGCCGTCTGCGTTAAACTTCGTCTGCTGCTGATCCACGCGCGCTCTCCCATTACCTGCTTCTAACAAACTGATTTGTGTACGACAGCACAAATCCAACAGCCTGGCTTCAATTCCCACTGCCAAATGGACTCAGCACGAAAGCTTCCCTTTTTCAAGCTCGTCCCCTCAGGTTCTACTACCACCCATCAATCGCTTCCTCATCAGAGAGCAGTGCTCCTGGAGGACGGTGGGGTGACTTTACTGTACGCTGCATCAGATCTCTCAGCCATGCATTTAACATCGAAACGTAGAAATTAAGTGCAGGAGTAGGCCATTCAGCCCTTCAAGTCAGGCAGAATCCGAGGAGCAGGAAAATCAGGATGCTGCCTGACTTGCTTTGCGTTTCCAGCGCCACTCTGATCGAGACTCGGATTTCCAGCAACTGCAGTCCTCACTTGTTCCATTCAGCCCTTCAAGACACCGCCACCGTTCAATGTGATCATGATTGAACATGTAATTTCAGTAAGCACTCCAGCTTCCTCTCCGTACCCCTGGATCCCTTTAGCTGCAAGGTCTACGTCCGGCTCCCTCTTGGAGTGTATCTCACAAACCGGCATAGCCGCATCTTCCTGTGGGAGACAAGTCCACAGGTTCACCACTCTCTGAGAGAAAAAATCTTCCTGGATCGCTTGCCCTTCGTTCGGAGACTGTGAGCCCTGGTTCTGGACGTCCCCAACATTGGGAACCGGTGAACTTTTGCTGGGATCCCTCAGTACCAAGCATGGATCTGCACGGGTTTCTCTTCAGAAGGGTCAGTGTGAATGGCCTGCTTCCACACTGTGGTGCTCCTATGATGCCAACAGTGTCGGTTGAGTACCTGCACGTGCTTTCTCAAGCTTGCCTCTGTGTTGACCTTCATGTTAACCCAGGCACTGGGCTTTGTCCTTCTATCGAGAAGAGCAGACGATGCCACTCAGATGACTTTGACTTTCCACTGTGGGTGTAGTACAGTCTGCCAGCAGCAGGGGATGGTGTTGCATCACCTTGATGGCAGGATCGGGTCCAAACTCTGAGGGGTCTGACCCCTTTTTGATTGGCGCGAGGGAGAGGGGGAAAGCTCACATTCATTTGTCGCTACCGGTTGCTTAAAGGTTTTAATTTGCACCCCGTTTGCGTGGGAGTTATATGCCCACTGACGGGACGAAGTGACAACAAAATCAGAGTGGGAAACAGAAATTGCTGGAGCAAGTCAGCATCTGGAGTGGGGGTGGGGGAAGGGGAAGAAAGCAGACAAGGTTTCTGGTCCGGTGAGCCTTCTTGAGGACGGCAGTTTTCATTTGTCGCCGAAAAAGGAGGAAGTCTCAAATGATCATCTCCTTGGTAGATGAAAGGACAAGTTGGCCTGGGAGAGCAGAATTGAGAGTATCGTAGGTTTTGTTTGTTGACAAGAGCAGACCGCTCGGCCCTGGGAACGCATGGGACTTGAAATCGGCACTCCTGCATTGAGATATGGAGCTGGCCTCTCAAAATGCCGCAGACTCCCCGGCGGGGAATTGAACCCCGGTCTCCCGCGTGACAGGCGGGGATACTAACCACTATACTACCGAGGATTGGGCGACAGCGCACTCTGTCGCATCCGTATTAGGTAGAATGTTCTTATGTGAAATTTGGATTTTGTTGTCAATTTGAGTTCTCCTTTAGATCATCTTCTACCTCTGTGGAGATGATTAAGAGAATAGTTATTGTTGTTTTCATGTTTTATTATTCGACTATCTATCTTTCAAGTAATCCGCCGCTGCTGCTGCTGCTGCTGTAAAACAGCCTTTTCGTTGTGCCCTACCGTCTGCGTTAAACTTCGTCTGCTGCTGATCCACGCGCGCTCTCCCATTACCTGCTTCTAACAAACTGATTTGTGTACGACAGCACAAATCCAACAGCCTGGCTTCAATTCCCACTGCCAAATGGACTCAGCACGAAAGCTTCCCTTTTTCAAGCTCGTCCCCTCAGGTTCTACTACCACCCATCAATCGCTTCCTCATCAGAGAGCAGTGCTCCTGGAGGACGGTGGGGTGACTTTACTGTACGCTGCATCAGATCTCTCAGCCATGCATTTAACATCGAAACGTAGAAATTAAGTGCAGGAGTAGGCCATTCAGCCCTTCAAGTCAGGCAGAATCCGAGGAGCAGGAAAATCAGGATGCTGCCTGACTTGCTTTGCGTTTCCAGCGCCACTCTGATCGAGACTCGGATTTCCAGCAACTGCAGTCCTCACTTGTTCCATTCAGCCCTTCAAGACACCGCCACCGTTCAATGTGATGATGATTGAACATGTAATTTCAGTAAGCACTCCAGCTTCCTCTCCGTACCCCTGGATCCCTTTAGCTGCAAGGTCTACGTCCGGCTCCCTCTTGGAGTGTATCTCACAAACCGGCATAGCCGCATCTTCCTGTGGGAGACAAGTCCACAGGTTCACCACTCTCTGAGAGAAAAAATCTTCCTGGATCGCTTGCCCTTCGTTCGGAGACTGTGAGCCCTGGTTCTGGACGTCCCCAACATTGGGAACCGGTGAACTTTTGCTGGGATCCCTCAGTACCAAGCATGGATCTGCACGGGTTTCTCTTCAGAAGGGTCAGTGTGAATGGCCTGCTTCCACACTGTGGTGCTCCTATGATGCCAACAGTGTCGGTTGAGTACCTGCACGTGCTTTCTCAAGCTTGCCTCTGTGTTGACCTTCATGTTAACCCAGGCACTGGGCTTTGTCCTTCTATCGAGAAGAGCAGACGATGCCACTCAGATGACTTTGACTTTCCACTGTGGGTGTAGTACAGTCTGCCAGCAGCAGGGGATGGTGTTGCATCACCTTGATGGCAGGATCGGGTCCAAACTCTGAGGGGTCTGACCCCTTTTTGATTGGAGCGAGGGAGAGGGGGAAAGCTCACATTCATTTGTCGCTACCGGTTGCTTAAAGGTTTTAATTTGCACCCCGTTTGCGTGGGAGTTATATGCCCACTGACGGGACGAAGTGACAACAAAATCAGAGTGGGAAACAGAAATTGCTGGAGCAAGTCAGCATCTGGAGTGGGGGTGGGGGAAGGGGAAGAAAGCAGACAAGGTTTCTGGTCCGGTGAGCCTTCTTGAGGACGGCAGTTTTCATTTGTCGCCGAAAAAGGAGGAAGTCTCAAATGATCATCTCCTTGGTAGATGAAAGGACAAGTTGGCCTGGGAGAGCAGAATTGAGAGTATCGTAGGTTTTGTTTGTTGACAAGAGCAGACCGCTCGGCTCTGGGAACGCATGGGACTTGAAATCGGCACTCCTGCATTGAGATATGGAGCTGGCCTCTCAAAATGCCGCAGACTCCCCGGCGGGGAATTGAACCCCGGTCTCCCGCGTGACAGGCGGGGATACTAACCACTATACTACCGAGGATTGGGCGACAGCGCACTCTGTCGCATCCGTATTAGGTAGAATGTTCTTATGTGAAATTTGGATTTTGTTGTCAATTTGAGTTCTCCTTTAGATCATCTTCTACCTCTGTGGAGATGATTAAGAGAATAGTTATTGTTGTTTTCATGTTTTATTATTCGACTATCTATCTTTCAAGTAATCCGCCGCTGCTGCTGCTGCTGTAAAACAGCCTTTTCGTTGTGCCCTGCCGTCTGCGTTAAACTTCGTCTGCTGCTGATCCACGCGCGCTCTCCCATTACCTGCTTCTAACAAACTGATTTGTGTACGACAGCACAAATCCAACAGCCTGGCTTCAATTCCCACTGCCAAATGGACTCAGCACGAAAGCTTCCCTTTTTCAAGCTCGTCCCCTCAGGTTCTACTACCCCCCATCAATCGCTTCCTCATCAGAGAGCAGTGCTCCTGGAGGACGGTGGGGTGACTTTACTGTACGCTGCATCAGATCTCTCAGCCATGCATTTAACATCGAAACGTAGAAATTAAGTGCAGGAGTAGGCCATTCAGCCCTTCAAGTCAGGCAGAATCCGAGGAGCAGGAAAATCAGGATGCTGCCTGACTTGCTTTGCGTTTCCAGCGCCACTCTGATCGAGACTCGGATTTCCAGCAACTGCAGTCCTCACTTGTTCCATTCAGCCCTTCAAGACACCGCCACCGTTCAATGTGATCATGATTGAACATGTAATTTCAGTAAGCACTCCAGCTTCCTCTCCGTACCCCTGGATCCCTTTAGCTGCAAGGTCTACGTCCGGCTCCCTCTTGGAGTGTATCTCACAAACCGGCATAGCCGCATCTTCCTGTGGGAGACAAGTCCACAGGTTCACCACTCTCTGAGAGAAAAAATCTTCCTGGATCGCTTGCCCTTCGTTCGGAGACTGTGAGCCCTGGTTCTGGACGTCCCCAACATTGGGAACCGGTGAACTTTTGCTGGGATCCCTCAGTACCAAGCATGGATCTGCACGGGTTTCTCTTCAGAAGGGTCAGTGTGAATGGCCTGCTTCCACACTGTGGTGCTCCTATGATGCCAACAGTGTCGGTTGAGTACCTGCACGTGCTTTCTCAAGCTTGCCTCTGTGTTGACCTTCATGTTAACCCAGGCACTGGGCTTTGTCCTTCTATCGAGAAGAGCAGACGATGCCACTCAGATGACTTTGACTTTCCACTGTGGGTGTAGTACAGTCTGCCAGCAGCAGGGGATGGTGTTGCATCACCTTGATGGCAGGATCGGGTCCAAACTCTGAGGGGTCTGACCCCTTTTTGATTGGAGCGAGGGAGAGGGGGAAAGCTCACATTCATTTGTCGCTACCGGTTGCTTAAAGGTTTTAATTTGCACCCCGTTTGCGTGGGAGTTATATGCCCACTGACGGGACGAAGTGACAACAAAATCAGAGTGGGAAACAGAAATTGCTGGAGCAAGTCAGCATCTGGAGTGGGGGTGGGGGAAGGGGAAGAAAGCAGACAAGGTTTCTGGTCCGGTGAGCCTTCTTGAGGACGGCAGTTTTCATTTGTCGCCGAAAAAGGAGGAAGTCTCAAATGATCATCTCCTTGGTAGATGAAAGGACAAGTTGGCCTGGGAGAGCAGAATTGAGAGTATCGTAGGTTTTGTTTGTTGACAAGAGCAGACCGCTCGGCCCTGGGAACGCATGGGACTTGAAATCGGCACTCCGGCATTGAGATATGGAGCTGGCCTCTCAAAATGCCGCAGACTCCCCGGCGGGGAATTGAACCCCGGTCTCCCGCGTGACAGGCGGGGATACTAACCACTATACTACCGAGGATTGGGCGACAGCGCACTCTGTCGCATCCGTATTAGGTAGAATGTTCTTATGTGAAATTTGGATTTTGTTGTCAATTTGAGTTCTCCTTTAGATCATCTTCTACCTCTGTGGAGATGATTAAGAGAATAGTTATTGTTGTTTTCATGTTTTATTATTCGACTATCTATCTTTCAAGTAATCCGCCGCTGCTGCTGCTGTAAAACAGCCTTTTCGTTGTGCCCTACCGTCTGCGTTAAACTTCGTCTGCTGCTGATCCACGCGCGCTCTCCCATTACCTGCTTCTAACAAACTGATTTGTGTACGACAGCACAAATCCAACAGCCTGGCTTCAATTCCCACTGCCAAATGGACTCAGCACGAAAGCTTCCCTTTTTCAAGCTCGTCCCCTCAGGTTCTACTACCACCCATCAATCGCTTCCTCATCAGAGAGCAGTGCTCCTGGAGGACGGTGGGGTGACTTTACTGTACGCTGCATCAGATCTCTCAGCCATGCATTTAACATCGAAACGTAGAAATTAAGTGCAGGAGTAGGCCATTCAGCCCTTCAAGTCAGGCAGAATCCGAGGAGCAGGAAAATCAGGATGCTGCCTGACTTGCTTTGCGTTTCCAGCGCCACTCTGATCGAGACTCTGATTTCCAGCAACTGCAGTCCTCACTTGTTCCATTCAGCCCTTCAAGACACCGCCACCGTTCAATGTGATCATGATTGAACATGTAATTTCAGTAAGCACTCCAGCTTCCTCTCCGTACCCCTGGATCCCTTTAGCTGCAAGGTCTACGTCCGGCTCCCTCTTGGAGTGTATCTCACAAACCGGCATAGCCGCATCTTCCTGTGGGAGACAAGTCCACAGGTTCACCACTCTCTGAGAGAAAAAATCTTCCTGGATCGCTTGCCCTTCGTTCGGAGACTGTGAGCCCTGGTTCTGGACGTCCCCAACATTGGGAACCGGTGAACTTTTGCTGGGATCCCTCAGTACCAAGCATGGATCTGCACGGGTTTCTCTTCAGAAGGGTCAGTGTGAATGGCCTGCTTCCACACTGTGGTGCTCCTATGATGCCAACAGTGTCGGTTGAGTACCTGCACGTGCTTTCTCAAGCTTGCCTCTGTGTTGACCTTCATGTTAACCCAGGCACTGGGCTTTGTCCTTCTATCGAGAAGAGCAGACGATGCCACTCAGATGACTTTGACTTTCCACTGTGGGTGTAATACAGTCTGCCAGCAGCAGGGGATGGTGTTGCATCACGTTGATGGCAGGATCGGGTCCAAACTCTGAGGGGTCTGACCCCTTTTTGATTGGAGCGAGGGAGAGGGGGAAAGCTCACATTCATTTGTCGCTACCGGTTGCTTAAAGGTTTTAATTTGCACCCCGTTTGCGTGGGAGTTATATGCCCACTGACGGGACGAAGTGACAACAAAATCAGAGTGGGAAACAGAAATTGCTGGAGCAAGTCAGCATCTGGAGTGGGGGTGGGGGAAGGGGAAGAAAGCAGACAAGGTTTCTGGTCCGGTGAGCCTTCTTGAGGACGGCAGTTTTCATTTGTCGCCGAAAAAGGAGGAAGTCTCAAATGATCATCTCCTTGGTAGATGAAAGGACAAGTTGGCCTGGGAGAGCAGAATTGAGAGTATCGTAGGTTTTGTTTGTTGACAAGAGCAGACCGCTCGGCCCTGGGAACGCATGGGACTTGAAATCGGCACTCCTGCATTGAGATATGGAGCTGGCCTCTCAAAATGCCGCAGACTCCCCGGCGGGGAATTGAACCCCGGTCTCCCGCGTGACAGGCGGGGATACTAACCACTATACTACCGAGGATTGGGCGACAGCGCACTCTGTCGCATCCGTATTAGGTAGAATGTTCTTATGTGAAATTTGGATTTTGTTGTCAATTTGAGTTCTCCTTTAGATCATCTTCTACCTCTGTGGAGATGATTAAGAGAATAGTTATTGTTGTTTTCATGTTTTATTATTCGACTATCTATCTTTCAAGTAATCCGCCGCTGCTGCTGCTGCTGTAAAACAGCCTTTACGTTGTGCCCTACCGTCTGCGTTAAACTTCGTCTGCTGCTGATCCACGCGCGCTCTCCCATTACCTGCTTCTAACAAACTGATTTGTGTACGACAGCACAAATCCAACAGCCTGGCTTCAATTCCCACTGCCAAATGGACTCAGCACGAAAGCTTCCCTTTTTCAAGCTCGTCCCCTCAGGTTCTACTACCACCCATCAATCGCTTCCTCATCAGAGAGCAGTGCTCCTGGAGGACGGTGGGGTGACTTTACTGTACGCTGCATCAGATCTCTCAGCCATGCATTTAACATCGAAACGTAGAAATTAAGTGCAGGAGTAGGCCATTCAGCCCTTCAAGTCAGGCAGAATCCGAGGAGCAGGAAAATCAGGATGCTGCCTGACTTGCTTTGCGTTTCCAGCGCCACTCTGATCGAGACTCGGATTTCCAGCAACTGCAGTCCTCACTTGTTCCATTCAGCCCTTCAAGACACCGCCACCGTTCAATGTGATCATGATTGAACATGTAATTTCAGTAAGCACTCCAGCTTCCTCTCCGTACCCCTGGATCCCTTTAGCTGCAAGGTCTACGTCCGGCTCCCTCTTGGAGTGTATCTCACAAACCGGCATAGCCGCATCTTCCTGTGGGAGACAAGTCCACAGGTTCACCACTCTCTGAGAGAAAAAATCTTCCTGGATCGCTTGCCCTTCGTTCGGAGACTGTGAGCCCTGGTTCTGGACGTCCCCAACATTGGGAACCGGTGAACTTTTGCTGGGATCCCTCAGTACCAAGCATGGATCTGCACGGGTTTCTCTTCAGAAGGGTCAGTGTGAATGGCCTGCTTCCACACTGTGGTGCTCCTATGATGCCAACAGTGTCGGTTGAGTACCTGCACGTGCTTTCTCAAGCTTGCCTCTGTGTTGACCTTCATGTTAACCCAGGCACTGGGCTTTGTCCTTCTATCGAGAAGAGCAGACGATGCCACTCAGATGACTTTGACTTTCCACTGTGGGTGTAGTACAGTCTGCCAGCAGCAGGGGATGGTGTTGCATCACCTTGATGGCAGGATCGGGTCCAAACTCTGAGGGGTCTGACCCCTTTTTGATTGGAGCGAGGGAGAGGGGGAAAGCTCACATTCATTTGTCGCTACCGGTTGCTTAAAGGTTTTAATTTGCACCCCGTTTGCGTGGGAGTTATATGCCCACTGACGGGACGAAGTGACAACAAAATCAGAGTGGGAAACAGAAATTGCTGGAGCAAGTCAGCATCTGGAGTGGGGGTGGGGGAAGGGGAAGAAAGCAGACAAGGTTTCTGGTCCGGTGAGCCTTCTTGAGGACGGCAGTTTTCATTTGTCGCCGAAAAAGGAGGAAGTCTCAAATGATCATCTCCTTGGTAGATGAAAGGACAAGTTGGCCTGGGAGAGCAGAATTGAGAGTATCGTAGGTTTTGTTTGTTGACAAGAGCAGACCGCTCGGCCCTGGGAACGCATGGGACTTGAAATCGGCACTCCTGCATTGAGATATGGAGCTGGCCTCTCAAAATGCCGCAGACTCCCCGGCGGGGAATTGAACCCCGGTCTCCCGCGTGACAGGCGGGGATACTAACCACTATACTACCGAGGATTGGGCGACAGCGCACTCTGTCGCATCCGTATTAGGTAGAATGTTCTTATGTGAAATTTGGATTTTGTTGTCAATTTGAGTTCTCCTTTAGATCATCTTCTACCTCTGTGGAGATGATTAAGAGAATAGTTATTGTTGTTTTCATGTTTTATTATTCGACTATCTATCTTTCAAGTAATCCGCCGCTGCTGCTGCTGCTGCTGTAAAACAGCCTTTTCGTTGTGCCCTGCCGTCTGCGTTAAACTTCGTCTGCTGCTGATCCACGCGCGCTCTCCCATTACCTGCTTCTAACAAACTGATTTGTGTACGACAGCACAAATCCAACAGCCTGGCTTCAATTCCCACTGCCAAATGGACTCAGCACGAAAGCTTCCCTTTTTCAAGCTCGTCCCCTCAGGTTCTACTACCACCCATCAATCGCTTCCTCATCAGAGAGCAGTGCTCCTGGAGGACGGTGGGGTGACTTTACTGTACGCTGCATCAGATCTCTCAGCCATGCATTTAACATCGAAACGTAGAAATTAAGTGCAGGAGTAGGCCATTCAGCCCTTCAAGTCAGGCAGAATCCGAGGAGCAGGAAAATCAGGATGCTGCCTGACTTGCTTTGCGTTTCCAGCGCCACTCTGATCGAGACTCGGATTTCCAGCAACTGCAGTCCTCACTTGTTCCATTCAGCCCTTCAAGACACCGCCACCGTTCAATGTGATCATGATTGAACATGTAATTTCAGTAAGCACTCCAGCTTCCTCTCCGTACCCCTGGATCCCTTTAGCTGCAAGGTCTACGTCCGGCTCCCTCTTGGAGTGTATCTCACAAACCGGCATAGCCGCATCTTCCTGTGGGAGACAAGTCCACAGGTTCACCACTCTCTGAGAGAAAAAATCTTCCTGGATCGCTTGCCCTTCGTTCGGAGACTGTGAGCCCTGGTTCTGGACGTCCCCAACATTGGGAACCGGTGAACTTTTGCTGGGATCCCTCAGTACCAAGCATGGATCTGCACGGGTTTCTCTTCAGAAGGGTCAGTGTGAATGGCCTGCTTCCACACTGTGGTGCTCCTATGATGCCAACAGTGTCGGTTGAGTACCTGCACGTGCTTTCTCAAGCTTGCCTCTGTGTTGACCTTCATGTTAACCCAGGCACTGGGCTTTGTCCTTCTATCGAGAAGAGCAGACGATGCCACTCAGATGACTTTGACTTTCCACTGTGGGTGTAATACAGTCTGCCAGCAGCAGGGGATGGTGTTGCATCACGTTGATGGCAGGATCGGGTCCAAACTCTGAGGGGTCTGACCCCTTTTTGATTGGAGCGAGGGAGAGGGGGAAAGCTCACATTCATTTGTCGCTACCGGTTGCTTAAAGGTTTTAATTTGCACCCCGTTTGCGTGGGAGTTATATGCCCACTGACGGGACGAAGTGACAACAAAATCAGAGTGGGAAACAGAAATTGCTGGAGCAAGTCAGCATCTGGAGTGGGGGTGGGGGAAGGGGAAGAAAGCAGACAAGGTTTCTGGTCCGGTGAGCCTTCTTGAGGACGGCAGTTTTCATTTGTCGCCGAAAAAGGAGGAAGTCTCAAATGATCATCTCCTTGGTAGATGAAAGGACAAGTTGGCCTGGGAGAGCAGAATTGAGAGTATCGTAGGTTTTGTTTGTTGACAAGAGCAGACCGCTCGGCCCTGGGAACGCATGGGACTTGAAATCGGCACTCCTGCATTGAGATATGGAGCTGGCCTCTCAAAATGCCGCAGACTCCCCGGCGGGGAATTGAACCCCGGTCTCCCGCGTGACAGGCGGGGATACTAACCACTATACTACCGAGGATTGGGCGACAGCGCACTCTGTCGCATCCGTATTAGGTAGAATGTTCTTATGTGAAATTTGGATTTTGTTGTCAATTTGAGTTCTCCTTTAGATCATCTTCTACCTCTGTGGAGATGATTAAGAGAATAGTTATTGTTGTTTTCATGTTTTATTATTCGACTATCTATCTTTCAAGTAATCCGCCGCTGCTGCTGCTGATGCTGTAAAACAGCCTTTTCGTTGTGCCCTACCGTCTGCGTTAAACTTCGTCTGCTGCTGATCCACGCGCGCTCTCCCATTACCTGCTTCTAACAAACTGATTTGTGTACGACAGCACAAATCCAACAGCCTGGCTTCAATTCCCACTGCCAAATGGACTCAGCACGAAAGCTTCCCTTTTTCAAGCTCGTCCCCTCAGGTTCTACTACCACCCATCAATCGCTTCCTCATCAGAGAGCAGTGCTCCTGGAGGACGGTGGGGTGACTTTACTGTACGCTGCATCAGATCTCTCAGCCATGCATTTAACATCGAAACGTAGAAATTAAGTGCAGGAGTAGGCCATTCAGCCCTTCAAGTCAGGCAGAATCCGAGGAGCAGGAAAATCAGGATGCTGCCTGACTTGCTTTGCGTTTCCAGCGCCACTCTGATCGAGACTCGGATTTCCAGCAACTGCAGTCCTCACTTGTTCCATTCAGCCCTTCAAGACACCGCCACCGTTCAATGTGATCATGATTGAACATGTAATTTCAGTAAGCACTCCAGCTTCCTCTCCGTACCCCTGGATCCCTTTAGCTGCAAGGTCTACGTCCGGCTCCCTCTTGGAGTGTATCTCACAAACCGGCATAGCCGCATCTTCCTGTGGGAGACAAGTCCACAGGTTCACCACTCTCTGAGAGAAAAAATCTTCCTGGATCGCTTGCCCTTCGTTCGGAGACTGTGAGCCCTGGTTCTGGACGTCCCCAACATTGGGAACCGGTGAACTTTTGCTGGGATCCCTCAGTACCAAGCATGGATCTGCACGGGTTTCTCTTCAGAAGGGTCAGTGTGAATGGCCTGCTTCCACACTGTGGTGCTCCTATGATGCCAACAGTGTCGGTTGAGTACCTGCACGTGCTTTCTCAAGCTTGCCTCTGTGTTGACCTTCATGTTAACCCAGGCACTGGGCTTTGTCCTTCTATCGAGAAGAGCAGACGATGCCACTCAGATGACTTTGACTTTCCACTGTGGGTGTAGTACAGTCTGCCAGCAGCAGGGGATGGTGTTGCATCACCTTGATGGCAGGATCGGGTCCAAACTCTGAGGGGTCTGACCCCTTTTTGATTGGAGCGAGGGAGAGGGGGAAAGCTCACATTCATTTGTCGCTACCGGTTGCTTAAAGGTTTTAATTTGCACCCCGTTTGCGTGGGAGTTATATGCCCACTGACGGGACGAAGTGACAACAAAATCAGAGTGGGAAACAGAAATTGCTGGAGCAAGTCAGCATCTGGAGTGGGGGTGGGGGAAGGGGAAGAAAGCAGACAAGGTTTCTGGTCCGGTGAGCCTTCTTGAGGACGGCAGTTTTCATTTGTCGCCGAAAAAGGAGGAAGTCTCAAATGATCATCTCCTTGGTAGATGAAAGGACAAGTTGGCCTGGGAGAGCAGAATTGAGAGTATCGTAGGTTTTGTTTGTTGACAAGAGCAGACCGCTCGGCCCTGGGAACGCATGGGACTTGAAATCGGCACTCCTGCATTGAGATATGGAGCTGGCCTCTCAAAATGCCGCAGACTCCCCGGCGGGGAATTGAACCCCGGTCTCCCGCGTGACAGGCGGGGATACTAACCACTATACTACCGAGGATTGGGCGACAGCGCACTCTGTCGCATCCGTATTAGGTAGAATGTTCTTATGTGAAATTTGGATTTTGTTGTCAATTTGAGTTCTCCTTTAGATCATCTTCTACCTCTGTGGAGATGATTAAGAGAATAGTTATTGTTGTTTTCATGTTTTATTATTCGACTATCTATCTTTCAAGTAATCCGCCGCTGCTGCTGCTGCTGCTGTAAAACAGCCTTTTCGTTGTGCCCTGCCGTCTGCGTTAAACTTCGTCTGCTGCTGATCCACGCGCGCTCTCCCATTACCTGCTTCTAACAAACTGATTTGTGTACGACAGCACAAATCCAACAGCCTGGCTTCAATTCCCACTGCCAAATGGACTCAGCACGAAAGCTTCCCTTTTTCAAGCTCGTCCCCTCAGGTTCTACTACCACCCATCAATCGCTTCCTCATCAGAGAGCAGTGCTCCTGGAGGACGGTGGGGTGACTTTACTGTACGCTGCATCAGATCTCTCAGCCATGCATTTAACATCGAAACGTAGAAATTAAGTGCAGGAGTAGGCCATTCAGCCCTTCAAGTCAGGCAGAATCCGAGGAGCAGGAAAATCAGGATGCTGCCTGACTTGCTTTGCGTTTCCAGCGCCACTCTGATCGAGACTCGGATTTCCAGCAACTGCAGTCCTCACTTGTTCCATTCAGCCCTTCAAGACACCGCCACCGTTCAATGTGATCATGATTGAACATGTAATTTCAGTAAGCACTCCAGCTTCCTCTCCGTACCCCTGGATCCCTTTAGCTGCAAGGTCTACGTCCGGCTCCCTCTTGGAGTGTATCTCACAAACCGGCATAGCCGCATCTTCCTGTGGGAGACAAGTCCACAGGTTCACCACTCTCTGAGAGAAAAAATCTTCCTGGATCGCTTGCCCTTCGTTCGGAGACTGTGAGCCCTGGTTCTGGACGTCCCCAACATTGGGAACCGGTGAACTTTTGCTGGGATCCCTCAGTACCAAGCATGGATCTGCACGGGTTTCTCTTCAGAAGGGTCAGTGTGAATGGCCTGCTTCCACACTGTGGTGCTCCTATGATGCCAACAGTGTCGGTTGAGTACCTGCACGTGCTTTCTCAAGCTTGCCTCTGTGTTGACCTTCATGTTAACCCAGGCACTGGGCTTTGTCCTTCTATCGAGAAGAGCAGACGATGCCACTCAGATGACTTTGACTTTCCACTGTGGGTGTAGTACAGTCTGCCAGCAGCAGGGGATGGTGTTGCATCACCTTGATGGCAGGATCGGGTCCAAACTCTGAGGGGTCTGACCCCTTTTTGATTGGAGCGAGGGAGAGGGGGAAAGCTCACATTCATTTGTCGCTACCGGTTGCTTAAAGGTTTTAATTTGCACCCCGTTTGCGTGGGAGTTATATGCCCACTGACGGGACGAAGTGACAACAAAATCAGAGTGGGAAACAGAAATTGCTGGAGCAAGTCAGCATCTGGAGTGGGGGTGGGGGAAGGGGAAGAAAGCAGACAAGGTTTCTGGTCCGGTGAGCCTTCTTGAGGACGGCAGTTTTCATTTGTCGCCGAAAAAGGAGGAAGTCTCAAATGATCATCTCCTTGGTAGATGAAAGGACAAGTTGGCCTGGGAGAGCAGAATTGAGAGTATCGTAGGTTTTGTTTGTTGACAAGAGCAGACCGCTCGGCCCTGGGAACGCATGGGACTTGAAATCGGCACTCCTGCATTGAGATATGGAGCTGGCCTCTCAAAATGCCGCAGACTCCCCGGCGGGGAATTGAACCCCGGTCTCCCGCGTGACAGGCGGGGATACTAACCACTATACTACCGAGGATTGGGCGACAGCGCACTCTGTCGCATCCGTATTAGGTAGAATGTTCTTATGTGAAATTTGGATTTTGTTGTCAATTTGAGTTCTCCTTTAGATCATCTTCTACCTCTGTGGAGATGATTAAGAGAATAGTTATTGTTGTTTTCATGTTTTATTATTCGACTATCTATCTTTCAAGTAATCCGCCGCTGCTGCTGCTGCTGCTGTAAAACAGCCTTTTCGTTGTGCCCTACCGTCTGCGTTAAACTTCGTCTGCTGCTGATCCACGCGCGCTCTCCCATTACCTGCTTCTAACAAACTGATTTGTGTACGACAGCACAAATCCAACAGCCTGGCTTCAATTCCCACTGCCAAATGGACTCAGCACGAAAGCTTCCCTTTTTCAAGCTCGTCCCCTCAGGTTCTACTACCACCCATCAATCGCTTCCTCATCAGAGAGCAGTGCTCCTGGAGGACGGTGGGGTGACTTTACTGTACGCTGCATCAGATCTCTCAGCCATGCATTTAACATCGAAACGTAGAAATTAAGTGCAGGAGTAGGCCATTCAGCCCTTCAAGTCAGGCAGAATCCGAGGAGCAGGAAAATCAGGATGCTGCCTGACTTGCTTTGCGTTTCCAGCGCCACTCTGATCGAGACTCGGATTTCCAGCAACTGCAGTCCTCACTTGTTCCATTCAGCCCTTCAAGACACCGCCACCGTTCAATGTGATCATGATTGAACATGTAATTTCAGTAAGCACTCCAGCTTCCTCTCCGTACCCCTGGATCCCTTTAGCTGCAAGGTCTACGTCCGGCTCCCTCTTGGAGTGTATCTCACAAACCGGCATAGCCGCATCTTCCTGTGGGAGACAAGTCCACAGGTTCACCACTCTCTGAGAGAAAAAATCTTCCTGGATCGCTTGCCCTTCGTTCGGAGACTGTGAGCCCTGGTTCTGGACGTCCCCAACATTGGGAACCGGTGAACTTTTGCTGGGATCCCTCAGTACCAAGCATGGATCTGCACGGGTTTCTCTTCAGAAGGGTCAGTGTGAATGGCCTGCTTCCACACTGTGGTGCTCCTATGATGCCAACAGTGTCGGTTGAGTACCTGCACGTGCTTTCTCAAGCTTGCCTCTGTGTTGACCTTCATGTTAACCCAGGCACTGGGCTTTGTCCTTCTATCGAGAAGAGCAGACGATGCCACTCAGATGACTTTGACTTTCCACTGTGGGTGTAGTACAGTCTGCCAGCAGCAGGGGATGGTGTTGCATCACCTTGATGGCAGGATCGGGTCCAAACTCTGAGGGGTCTGACCCCTTTTTGATTGGAGCGAGGGAGAGGGGGAAAGCTCACATTCATTTGTCGCTACCGGTTGCTTAAAGGTTTTAATTTGCACCCCGTTTGCGTGGGAGTTATATGCCCACTGACGGGACGAAGTGACAACAAAATCAGAGTGGGAAACAGAAATTGCTGGAGCAAGTCAGCATCTGGAGTGGGGGTGGGGGAAGGGGAAGAAAGCAGACAAGGTTTCTGGTCCGGTGAGCCTTCTTGAGGACGGCAGTTTTCATTTGTCGCCGAAAAAGGAGGAAGTCTCAAATGATCATCTCCTTGGTAGATGAAAGGACAAGTTGGCCTGGGAGAGCAGAATTGAGAGTATCGTAGGTTTTGTTTGTTGACAAGAGCAGACCGCTCGGCCCTGGGAACGCATGGGACTTGAAATCGGCACTCCTGCATTGAGATATGGAGCTGGCCTCTCAAAATGCCGCAGACTCCCCGGCGGGGAATTGAACCCCGGTCTCCCGCGTGACAGGCGGGGATACTAACCACTATACTACCGAGGATTGGGCGACAGCGCACTCTGTCGCATCCGTATTAGGTAGAATGTTCTTATGTGAAATTTGGATTTTGTTGTCAATTTGAGTTCTCCTTTAGATCATCTTCTACCTCTGTGGAGATGATTAAGAGAATAGTTATTGTTGTTTTCATGTTTTATTATTCGACTATCTATCTTTCAAGTAATCCGCCGCTGCTGCTGCTGCTGCTGTAAAACAGCCTTTTCGTTGTGCCCTACCGTCTGCGTTAAACTTCGTCTGCTGCTGATCCACGCGCGCTCTCCCATTACCTGCTTCTAACAAACTGATTTGTGTACGACAGCACAAATCCAACAGCCTGGCTTCAATTCCCACTGCCAAATGGACTCAGCACGAAAGCTTCCCTTTTTCAAGCTCGTCCCCTCAGGTTCTACTACCACCCATCAATCGCTTCCTCATCAGAGAGCAGTGCTCCTGGAGGACGGTGGGGTGACTTTACTGTACGCTGCATCAGATCTCTCAGCCATGCATTTAACATCGAAACGTAGAAATTAAGTGCAGGAGTAGGCCATTCAGCCCTTCAAGTCAGGCAGAATCCGAGGAGCAGGAAAATCAGGATGCTGCCTGACTTGCTTTGCGTTTCCAGCGCCACTCTGATCGAGACTCGGATTTCCAGCAACTGCAGTCCTCACTTGTTCCATTCAGCCCTTCAAGACACCGCCACCGTTCAATGTGATCATGATTGAACATGTAATTTCAGTAAGCACTCCAGCTTCCTCTCCGTACCCCTGGATCCCTTTAGCTGCAAGGTCTACGTCCGGCTCCCTCTTGGAGTGTATCTCACAAACCGGCATAGCCGCATCTTCCTGTGGGAGACAAGTCCACAGGTTCACCACTCTCTGAGAGAAAAAATCTTCCTGGATCGCTTGCCCTTCGTTCGGAGACTGTGAGCCCTGGTTCTGGACGTCCCCAACATTGGGAACCGGTGAACTTTTGCTGGGATCCCTCAGTACCAAGCATGGATCTGCACGGGTTTCTCTTCAGAAGGGTCAGTGTGAATGGCCTGCTTCCACACTGTGGTGCTCCTATGATGCCAACAGTGTCGGTTGAGTACCTGCACGTGCTTTCTCAAGCTTGCCTCTGTGTTGACCTTCATGTTAACCCAGGCACTGGGCTTTGTCCTTCTATCGAGAAGAGCAGACGATGCCACTCAGATGACTTTGACTTTCCACTGTGGGTGTAGTACAGTCTGCCAGCAGCAGGGGATGGTGTTGCATCACCTTGATGGCAGGATCGGGTCCAAACTCTGAGGGGTCTGACCCCTTTTTGATTGGAGCGAGGGAGAGGGGGAAAGCTCACATTCATTTGTCGCTACCGGTTGCTTAAAGGTTTTAATTTGCACCCCGTTTGCGTGGGAGTTATATGCCCACTGACGGGACGAAGTGACAACAAAATCAGAGTGGGAAACAGAAATTGCTGGAGCAAGTCAGCATCTGGAGTGGGGGTGGGGGAAGGGGAAGAAAGCAGACAAGGTTTCTGGTCCGGTGAGCCTTCTTGAGGACGGCAGTTTTCATTTGTCGCCGAAAAAGGAGGAAGTCTCAAATGATCATCTCCTTGGTAGATGAAAGGACAAGTTGGCCTGGGAGAGCAGAATTGAGAGTATCGTAGGTTTTGTTTGTTGACAAGAGCAGACCGCTCGGCCCTGGGAACGCATGGGACTTGAAATCGGCACTCCTGCATTGAGATATGGAGCTGGCCTCTCAAAATGCCGCAGACTCCCCGGCGGGGAATTGAACCCCGGTCTCCCGCGTGACAGGCGGGGATACTAACCACTATACTACCGAGGATTGGGCGACAGCGCACTCTGTCGCATCCGTATTAGGTAGAATGTTCTTATGTGAAATTTGGATTTTGTTGTCAATTTGAGTTCTCCTTTAGATCATCTTCTACCTCTGTGGAGATGATTAAGAGAATAGTTATTGTTGTTTTCATGTTTTATTATTCGACTATCTATCTTTCAAGTAATCCGCCGCTGCTGCTGCTGCTGCTGTAAAACAGCCTTTTCGTTGTGCCCTACCGTCTGCGTTAAACTTCGTCTGCTGCTGATCCACGCGCGCTCTCCCATTACCTGCTTCTAACAAACTGATTTGTGTACGACAGCACAAATCCAACAGCCTGGCTTCAATTCCCACTGCCAAATGGACTCAGCACGAAAGCTTCCCTTTTTCAAGCTCGTCCCCTCAGGTTCTACTACCACCCATCAATCGCTTCCTCATCAGAGAGCAGTGCTCCTGGAGGACGGTGGGGTGACTTTACTGTACGCTGCATCAGATCTCTCAGCCATGCATTTAACATCGAAACGTAGAAATTAAGTGCAGGAGTAGGCCATTCAGCCCTTCAAGTCAGGCAGAATCCGAGGAGCAGGAAAATCAGGATGCTGCCTGACTTGCTTTGCGTTTCCAGCGCCACTCTGATCGAGACTCGGATTTCCAGCAACTGCAGTCCTCACTTGTTCCATTCAGCCCTTCAAGACACCGCCACCGTTCAATGTGATCATGATTGAACATGTAATTTCAGTAAGCACTCCAGCTTCCTCTCCGTACCCCTGGATCCCTTTAGCTGCAAGGTCTACGTCCGGCTCCCTCTTGGAGTGTATCTCACAAACCGGCATAGCCGCATCTTCCTGTGGGAGACAAGTCCACAGGTTCACCACTCTCTGAGAGAAAAAATCTTCCTGGATCGCTTGCCCTTCGTTCGGAGACTGTGAGCCCTGGTTCTGGACGTCCCCAACATTGGGAACCGGTGAACTTTTGCTGGGATCCCTCAGTACCAAGCATGGATCTGCACGGGTTTCTCTTCAGAAGGGTCAGTGTGAATGGCCTGCTTCCACACTGTGGTGCTCCTATGATGCCAACAGTGTCGGTTGAGTACCTGCACGTGCTTTCTCAAGCTTGCCTCTGTGTTGACCTTCATGTTAACCCAGGCACTGGGCTTTGTCCTTCTATCGAGAAGAGCAGACGATGCCACTCAGATGACTTTGACTTTCCACTGTGGGTGTAGTACAGTCTGCCAGCAGCAGGGGATGGTGTTGCATCACCTTGATGGCAGGATCGGGTCCAAACTCTGAGGGGTCTGACCCCTTTTTGATTGGAGCGAGGGAGAGGGGGAAAGCTCACATTCATTTGTCGCTACCGGTTGCTTAAAGGTTTTAATTTGCACCCCGTTTGCGTGGGAGTTATATGCCCACTGACGGGACGAAGTGACAACAAAATCAGAGTGGGAAACAGAAATTGCTGGAGCAAGTCAGCATCTGGAGTGGGGGTGGGGGAAGGGGAAGAAAGCAGACAAGGTTTCTGGTCCGGTGAGCCTTCTTGAGGACGGCAGTTTTCATTTGTCGCCGAAAAAGGAGGAAGTCTCAAATGATCATCTCCTTGGTAGATGAAAGGACAAGTTGGCCTGGGAGAGCAGAATTGAGAGTATCGTAGGTTTTGTTTGTTGACAAGAGCAGACCGCTCGGCCCTGGGAACGCATGGGACTTGAAATCGGCACTCCTGCATTGAGATATGGAGCTGGCCTCTCAAAATGCCGCAGACTCCCCGGCGGGGAATTGAACCCCGGTCTCCCGCGTGACAGGCGGGGATACTAACCACTATACTACCGAGGATTGGGCGACAGCGCACTCTGTCGCATCCGTATTAGGTAGAATGTTCTTATGTGAAATTTGGATTTTGTTGTCAATTTGAGTTCTCCTTTAGATCATCTTCTACCTCTGTGGAGATGATTAAGAGAATAGTTATTGTTGTTTTCATGTTTTATTATTCGACTATCTATCTTTCAAGTAATCCGCCGCTGCTGCTGCTGCTGCTGTAAAACAGCCTTTTCGTTGTGCCCTACCGTCTGCGTTAAACTTCGTCTGCTGCTGATCCACGCGCGCTCTCCCATTACCTGCTTCTAACAAACTGATTTGTGTACGACAGCACAAATCCAACAGCCTGGCTTCAATTCCCACTGCCAAATGGACTCAGCACGAAAGCTTCCCTTTTTCAAGCTCGTCCCCTCAGGTTCTACTACCACCCATCAATCGCTTCCTCATCAGAGAGCAGTGCTCCTGGAGGACGGTGGGGTGACTTTACTGTACGCTGCATCAGATCTCTCAGCCATGCATTTAACATCGAAACGTAGAAATTAAGTGCAGGAGTAGGCCATTCAGCCCTTCAAGTCAGGCAGAATCCGAGGAGCAGGAAAATCAGGATGCTGCCTGACTTGCTTTGCGTTTCCAGCGCCACTCTGATCGAGACTCGGATTTCCAGCAACTGCAGTCCTCACTTGTTCCATTCAGCCCTTCAAGACACCGCCACCGTTCAATGTGATCATGATTGAACATGTAATTTCAGTAAGCACTCCAGCTTCCTCTCCGTACCCCTGGATCCCTTTAGCTGCAAGGTCTACGTCCGGCTCCCTCTTGGAGTGTATCTCACAAACCGGCATAGCCGCATCTTCCTGTGGGAGACAAGTCCACAGGTTCACCACTCTCTGAGAGAAAAAATCTTCCTGGATCGCTTGCCCTTCGTTCGGAGACTGTGAGCCCTGGTTCTGGACGTCCCCAACATTGGGAACCGGTGAACTTTTGCTGGGATCCCTCAGTACCAAGCATGGATCTGCACGGGTTTCTCTTCAGAAGGGTCAGTGTGAATGGCCTGCTTCCACACTGTGGTGCTCCTATGATGCCAACAGTGTCGGTTGAGTACCTGCACGTGCTTTCTCAAGCTTGCCTCTGTGTTGACCTTCATGTTAACCCAGGCACTGGGCTTTGTCCTTCTATCGAGAAGAGCAGACGATGCCACTCAGATGACTTTGACTTTCCACTGTGGGTGTAGTACAGTCTGCCAGCAGCAGGGGATGGTGTTGCATCACCTTGATGGCAGGATCGGGTCCAAACTCTGAGGGGTCTGACCCCTTTTTGATTGGAGCGAGGGAGAGGGGGAAAGCTCACATTCATTTGTCGCTACCGGTTGCTTAAAGGTTTTAATTTGCACCCCGTTTGCGTGGGAGTTATATGCCCACTGACGGGACGAAGTGACAACAAAATCAGAGTGGGAAACAGAAATTGCTGGAGCAAGTCAGCATCTGGAGTGGGGGTGGGGGAAGGGGAAGAAAGCAGACAAGGTTTCTGGTCCGGTGAGCCTTCTTGAGGACGGCAGTTTTCATTTGTCGCCGAAAAAGGAGGAAGTCTCAAATGATCATCTCCTTGGTAGATGAAAGGACAAGTTGGCCTGGGAGAGCAGAATTGAGAGTATCGTAGGTTTTGTTTGTTGACAAGAGCAGACCGCTCGGCCCTGGGAACGCATGGGACTTGAAATCGGCACTCCTGCATTGAGATATGGAGCTGGCCTCTCAAAATGCCGCAGACTCCCCGGCGGGGAATTGAACCCCGGTCTCCCGCGTGACAGGCGGGGATACTAACCACTATACTACCGAGGATTGGGCGACAGCGCACTCTGTCGCATCCGTATTAGGTAGAATGTTCTTATGTGAAATTTGGATTTTGTTGTCAATTTGAGTTCTCCTTTAGATCATCTTCTACCTCTGTGGAGATGATTAAGAGAATAGTTATTGTTGTTTTCATGTTTTATTATTCGACTATCTATCTTTCAAGTAATCCGCCGCTGCTGCTGCTGCTGCTGTAAAACAGCCTTTTCGTTGTGCCCTACCGTCTGCGTTAAACTTCGTCTGCTGCTGATCCACGCGCGCTCTCCCATTACCTGCTTCTAACAAACTGATTTGTGTACGACAGCACAAATCCAACAGCCTGGCTTCAATTCCCACTGCCAAATGGACTCAGCACGAAAGCTTCCCTTTTTCAAGCTCGTCCCCTCAGGTTCTACTACCACCCATCAATCGCTTCCTCATCAGAGAGCAGTGCTCCTGGAGGACGGTGGGGTGACTTTACTGTACGCTGCATCAGATCTCTCAGCCATGCATTTAACATCGAAACGTAGAAATTAAGTGCAGGAGTAGGCCATTCAGCCCTTCAAGTCAGGCAGAATCCGAGGAGCAGGAAAATCAGGATGCTGCCTGACTTGCTTTGCGTTTCCAGCGCCACTCTGATCGAGACTCGGATTTCCAGCAACTGCAGTCCTCACTTGTTCCATTCAGCCCTTCAAGACACCGCCACCGTTCAATGTGATCATGATTGAACATGTAATTTCAGTAAGCACTCCAGCTTCCTCTCCGTACCCCTGGATCCCTTTAGCTGCAAGGTCTACGTCCGGCTCCCTCTTGGAGTGTATCTCACAAACCGGCATAGCCGCATCTTCCTGTGGGAGACAAGTCCACAGGTTCACCACTCTCTGAGAGAAAAAATCTTCCTGGATCGCTTGCCCTTCGTTCGGAGACTGTGAGCCCTGGTTCTGGACGTCCCCAACATTGGGAACCGGTGAACTTTTGCTGGGATCCCTCAGTACCAAGCATGGATCTGCACGGGTTTCTCTTCAGAAGGGTCAGTGTGAATGGCCTGCTTCCACACTGTGGTGCTCCTATGATGCCAACAGTGTCGGTTGAGTACCTGCACGTGCTTTCTCAAGCTTGCCTCTGTGTTGACCTTCATGTTAACCCAGGCACTGGGCTTTGTCCTTCTATCGAGAAGAGCAGACGATGCCACTCAGATGACTTTGACTTTCCACTGTGGGTGTAGTACAGTCTGCCAGCAGCAGGGGATGGTGTTGCATCACCTTGATGGCAGGATCGGGTCCAAACTCTGAGGGGTCTGACCCCTTTTTGATTGGAGCGAGGGAGAGGGGGAAAGCTCACATTCATTTGTCGCTACCGGTTGCTTAAAGGTTTTAATTTGCACCCCGTTTGCGTGGGAGTTATATGCCCACTGACGGGACGAAGTGACAACAAAATCAGAGTGGGAAACAGAAATTGCTGGAGCAAGTCAGCATCTGGAGTGGGGGTGGGGGAAGGGGAAGAAAGCAGACAAGGTTTCTGGTCCGGTGAGCCTTCTTGAGGACGGCAGTTTTCATTTGTCGCCGAAAAAGGAGGAAGTCTCAAATGATCATCTCCTTGGTAGATGAAAGGACAAGTTGGCCTGGGAGAGCAGAATTGAGAGTATCGTAGGTTTTGTTTGTTGACAAGAGCAGACCGCTCGGCCCTGGGAACGCATGGGACTTGAAATCGGCACTCCTGCATTGAGATATGGAGCTGGCCTCTCAAAATGCCGCAGACTCCCCGGCGGGGAATTGAACCCCGGTCTCCCGCGTGACAGGCGGGGATACTAACCACTATACTACCGAGGATTGGGCGACAGCGCACTCTGTCGCATCCGTATTAGGTAGAATGTTCTTATGTGAAATTTGGATTTTGTTGTCAATTTGAGTTCTCCTTTAGATCATCTTCTACCTCTGTGGAGATGATTAAGAGAATAGTTATTGTTGTTTTCATGTTTTATTATTCGACTATCTATCTTTCAAGTAATCCGCCGCTGCTGCTGCTGCTGCTGTAAAACAGCCTTTTCGTTGTGCCCTACCGTCTGCGTTAAACTTCGTCTGCTGCTGATCCACGCGCGCTCTCCCATTACCTGCTTCTAACAAACTGATTTGTGTACGACAGCACAAATCCAACAGCCTGGCTTCAATTCCCACTGCCAAATGGACTCAGCACGAAAGCTTCCCTTTTTCAAGCTCGTCCCCTCAGGTTCTACTACCACCCATCAATCGCTTCCTCATCAGAGAGCAGTGCTCCTGGAGGACGGTGGGGTGACTTTACTGTACGCTGCATCAGATCTCTCAGCCATGCATTTAACATCGAAACGTAGAAATTAAGTGCAGGAGTAGGCCATTCAGCCCTTCAAGTCAGGCAGAATCCGAGGAGCAGGAAAATCAGGATGCTGCCTGACTTGCTTTGCGTTTCCAGCGCCACTCTGATCGAGACTCGGATTTCCAGCAACTGCAGTCCTCACTTGTTCCATTCAGCCCTTCAAGACACCGCCACCGTTCAATGTGATCATGATTGAACATGTAATTTCAGTAAGCACTCCAGCTTCCTCTCCGTACCCCTGGATCCCTTTAGCTGCAAGGTCTACGTCCGGCTCCCTCTTGGAGTGTATCTCACAAACCGGCATAGCCGCATCTTCCTGTGGGAGACAAGTCCACAGGTTCACCACTCTCTGAGAGAAAAAATCTTCCTGGATCGCTTGCCCTTCGTTCGGAGACTGTGAGCCCTGGTTCTGGACGTCCCCAACATTGGGAACCGGTGAACTTTTGCTGGGATCCCTCAGTACCAAGCATGGATCTGCACGGGTTTCTCTTCAGAAGGGTCAGTGTGAATGGCCTGCTTCCACACTGTGGTGCTCCTATGATGCCAACAGTGTCGGTTGAGTACCTGCACGTGCTTTCTCAAGCTTGCCTCTGTGTTGACCTTCATGTTAACCCAGGCACTGGGCTTTGTCCTTCTATCGAGAAGAGCAGACGATGCCACTCAGATGACTTTGACTTTCCACTGTGGGTGTAGTACAGTCTGCCAGCAGCAGGGGATGGTGTTGCATCACCTTGATGGCAGGATCGGGTCCAAACTCTGAGGGGTCTGACCCCTTTTTGATTGGAGCGAGGGAGAGGGGGAAAGCTCACATTCATTTGTCGCTACCGGTTGCTTAAAGGTTTTAATTTGCACCCCGTTTGCGTGGGAGTTATATGCCCACTGACGGGACGAAGTGACAACAAAATCAGAGTGGGAAACAGAAATTGCTGGAGCAAGTCAGCATCTGGAGTGGGGGTGGGGGAAGGGGAAGAAAGCAGACAAGGTTTCTGGTCCGGTGAGCCTTCTTGAGGACGGCAGTTTTCATTTGTCGCCGAAAAAGGAGGAAGTCTCAAATGATCATCTCCTTGGTAGATGAAAGGACAAGTTGGCCTGGGAGAGCAGAATTGAGAGTATCGTAGGTTTTGTTTGTTGACAAGAGCAGACCGCTCGGCCCTGGGAACGCATGGGACTTGAAATCGGCACTCCTGCATTGAGATATGGAGCTGGCCTCTCAAAATGCCGCAGACTCCCCGGCGGGGAATTGAACCCCGGTCTCCCGCGTGACAGGCGGGGATACTAACCACTATACTACCGAGGATTGGGCGACAGCGCACTCTGTCGCATCCGTATTAGGTAGAATGTTCTTATGTGAAATTTGGATTTTGTTGTCAATTTGAGTTCTCCTTTAGATCATCTTCTACCTCTGTGGAGATGATTAAGAGAATAGTTATTGTTGTTTTCATGTTTTATTATTCGACTATCTATCTTTCAAGTAATCCGCCGCTGCTGCTGCTGCTGTAAAACAGCCTTTTCGTTGTGCCCTACCGTCTGCGTTAAACTTCGTCTGCTGCTGATCCACGCGCGCTCTCCCATTACCTGCTTCTAACAAACTGATTTGTGTACGACAGCACAAATCCAACAGCCTGGCTTCAATTCCCACTGCCAAATGGACTCAGCACGAAAGCTTCCCTTTTTCAAGCTCGTCCCCTCAGGTTCTACTACCACCCATCAATCGCTTCCTCATCAGAGAGCAGTGCTCCTGGAGGACGGTGGGGTGACTTTACTGTACGCTGCATCAGATCTCTCAGCCATGCATTTAACATCGAAACGTAGAAATTAAGTGCAGGAGTAGGCCATTCAGCCCTTCAAGTCAGGCAGAATCCGAGGAGCAGGAAAATCAGGATGCTGCCTGACTTGCTTTGCGTTTCCAGCGCCACTCTGATCGAGACTCGGATTTCCAGCAACTGCAGTCCTCACTTGTTCCATTCAGCCCTTCAAGACACCGCCACCGTTCAATGTGATCATGATTGAACATGTAATTTCAGTAAGCACTCCAGCTTCCTCTCCGTACCCCTGGATCCCTTTAGCTGCAAGGTCTACGTCCGGCTCCCTCTTGGAGTGTATCTCACAAACCGGCATAGCCGCATCTTCCTGTGGGAGACAAGTCCACAGGTTCACCACTCTCTGAGAGAAAAAATCTTCCTGGATCGCTTGCCCTTCGTTCGGAGACTGTGAGCCCTGGTTCTGGACGTCCCCAACATTGGGAACCGGTGAACTTTTGCTGGGATCCCTCAGTACCAAGCATGGATCTGCACGGGTTTCTCTTCAGAAGGGTCAGTGTGAATGGCCTGCTTCCACACTGTGGTGCTCCTATGATGCCAACAGTGTCGGTTGAGTACCTGCACGTGCTTTCTCAAGCTTGCCTCTGTGTTGACCTTCATGTTAACCCAGGCACTGGGCTTTGTCCTTCTATCGAGAAGAGCAGACGATGCCACTCAGATGACTTTGACTTTCCACTGTGGGTGTAGTACAGTCTGCCAGCAGCAGGGGATGGTGTTGCATCACCTTGATGGCAGGATCGGGTCCAAACTCTGAGGGGTCTGACCCCTTTTTGATTGGAGCGAGGGAGAGGGGGAAAGCTCACATTCATTTGTCGCTACCGGTTGCTTAAAGGTTTTAATTTGCACCCCGTTTGCGTGGGAGTTATATGCCCACTGACGGGACGAAGTGACAACAAAATCAGAGTGGGAAACAGAAATTGCTGGAGCAAGTCAGCATCTGGAGTGGGGGTGGGGGAAGGGGAAGAAAGCAGACAAGGTTTCTGGTCCGGTGAGCCTTCTTGAGGACGGCAGTTTTCATTTGTCGCCGAAAAAGGAGGAAGTCTCAAATGATCATCTCCTTGGTAGATGAAAGGACAAGTTGGCCTGGGAGAGCAGAATTGAGAGTATCGTAGGTTTTGTTTGTTGACAAGAGCAGACCGCTCGGCCCTGGGAACGCATGGGACTTGAAATCGGCACTCCTGCATTGAGATATGGAGCTGGCCTCTCAAAATGCCGCAGACTCCCCGGCGGGGAATTGAACCCCGGTCTCCCGCGTGACAGGCGGGGATACTAACCACTATACTACCGAGGATTGGGCCTCAGCGCACTCTGTCGCATCCGTATTAGGTAGAATGTTCTTATGTGAAATTTGGATTTTGTTGTCAATTTGAGTTCTCCTTTAGATCATCTTCTACCTCTGTGGAGATGATTAAGAGAATAGTTATTGTTGTTTTCATGTTTTATTATTCGACTATCTATCTTTCAAGTAATCCGCCGCTGCTGCTGCTGCTGCTGTAAAACAGCCTTTTCGTTGTGCCCTACCGTCTGCGTTAAACTTCGTCTGCTGCTGATCCACGCGCGCTCTCCCATTACCTGCTTCTAACAAACTGATTTGTGTACGACAGCACAAATCCAACAGCCTGGCTTCAGTTCCCACTGCCAAATGGACTCAGCACGAAAGCTTCCCTTTTTCAAGCTCGTCCCCTCAGGTTCTACTACCACCCATCAATCGCTTCCTCATCAGAGAGCAGTGCTCCTGGAGGACGGTGGGGTGACTTTACTGTACGCTGCATCAGATCTCTCAGCCATGCATTTAACATCGAAACGTAGAAATTAAGTGCAGGAGTAGGCCATTCAGCCCTTCAAGTCAGGCAGAATCCGAGGAGCAGGAAAATCAGGATGCTGCCTGACTTGCTTTGCGTTTCCAGCGCCACTCTGATCGAGACTCGGATTTCCAGCAACTGCAGTCCTCACTTGTTCCATTCAGCCCTTCAAGACACCGCCACCGTTCAATGTGATCATGATTGAACATGTAATTTCAGTAAGCACTCCAGCTTCCTCTCCGTACCCCTGGATCCCTTTAGCTGCAAGGTCTACGTCCGGCTCCCTCTTGGAGTGTATCTCACAAACCGGCATAGCCGCATCTTCCTGTGGGAGACAAGTCCACAGGTTCACCACTCTCTGAGAGAAAAAATCTTCCTGGATCGCTTGCCCTTCGTTCGGAGACTGTGAGCCCTGGTTCTGGACGTCCCCAACATTGGGAACCGGTGAACTTTTGCTGGGATCCCTCAGTACCAAGCATGGATCTGCACGGGTTTCTCTTCAGAAGGGTCAGTGTGAATGGCCTGCTTCCACACTGTGGTGCTCCTATGATGCCAACAGTGTCAGTTGAGTACCTGCACGTGCTTTCTCAAGCTTGCCTCTGTGTTGACCTTCATGTTAACCCAGGCACTGGGCTTTGTCCTTCTATCGAGAAGAGCAGACGATGCCACTCAGATGACTTTGACTTTCCACTGTGGGTGTAGTACAGTCTGCCAGCAGCAGGGGATGGTGTTGCATCACCTTGATGGCAGGATCGGGTCCAAACTCTGAGGGGTCTGACCCCTTTTTGATTGGAGCGAGGGAGAGGGGGAAAGCTCACATTCATTTGTCGCTACCGGTTGCTTAAAGGTTTTAATTTGCACCCCGTTTGCGTGGGAGTTATATGCCCACTGACGGGACGAAGTGACAACAAAATCAGAGTGGGAAACAGAAATTGCTGGAGCAAGTCAGCATCTGGAGTGGGGGTGGGGGAAGGGGAAGAAAGCAGACAAGGTTTCTGGTCCGGTGAGCCTTCTTGAGGACGGCAGTTTTCATTTGTCGCCGAAAAAGGAGAAAGTCTCAAATGATCATCTCCTTGGTAGATGAAAGGACAAGTTGGCCTGGGAGAGCAGAATTGAGAGTATCGTAGGTTTTGTTTGTTGACAAGAGCAGACCGCTCGGCCCTGGGAACGCATGGGACTTGAAATCGGCACTCCTGCATTGAGATATGGAGCTGGCCTCTCAAAATGCCGCAGACTCCCCGGCGGGGAATTGAACCCCGGTCTCCCGCGTGACAGGCGGGGATACTAACCACTATACTACCGAGGATTGGGCGACAGCGCACTCTGTCGCATCCGTATTAGGTAGAATGTTCTTATGTGAAATTTGGATTTTGTTGTCAATTTGAGTTCTCCTTTAGATCATCTTCTACCTCTGTGGAGATGATTAAGAGAATAGTTATTGTTGTTTTCATGTTTTATTATTCGACTATCTATCTTTCAAGTAATCCGCCGCTGCTGCTGCTGCTGCTGTAAAACAGCCTTTTCGTTGTGCCCTACCGTCTGCGTTAAACTTCGTCTGCTGCTGATCCACGCGCGCTCTCCCATTACCTGCTTCTAACAAACTGATTTGTGTACGACAGCACAAATCCAACAGCCTGGCTTCAGTTCCCACTGCCAAATGGACTCAGCACGAAAGCTTCCCTTTTTCAAGCTCGTCCCCTCAGGTTCTACTACCACCCATCAATCGCTTCCTCATCAGAGAGCAGTGCTCCTGGAGGACGGTGGGGTGACTTTACTGTACGCTGCATCAGATCTCTCAGCCATGCATTTAACATCGAAACGTAGAAATTAAGTGCAGGAGTAGGCCATTCAGCCCTTCAAGTCAGGCAGAATCCGAGGAGCAGGAAAATCAGGATGCTGCCTGACTTGCTTTGCGTTTCCAGCGCCACTCTGATCGAGACTCGGATTTCCAGCAACTGCAGTCCTCACTTGTTCCATTCAGCCCTTCAAGACACCGCCACCGTTCAATGTGATCATGATTGAACATGTAATTTCAGTAAGCACTCCAGCTTCCTCTCCGTACCCCTGGATCCCTTTAGCTGCAAGGTCTACGTCCGGCTCCCTCTTGGAGTGTATCTCACAAACCGGCATAGCCGCATCTTCCTGTGGGAGACAAGTCCACAGGTTCACCACTCTCTGAGAGAAAAAATCTTCCTGGATCGCTTGCCCTTCGTTCGGAGACTGTGAGCCCTGGTTCTGGACGTCCCCAACATTGGGAACCGGTGAACTTTTGCTGGGATCCCTCAGTACCAAGCATGGATCTGCACGGGTTTCTCTTCAGAAGGGTCAGTGTGAATGGCCTGCTTCCACACTGTGGTGCTCCTATGATGCCAACAGTGTCGGTTGAGTACCTGCACGTGCTTTCTCAAGCTTGCCTCTGTGTTGACCTTCATGTTAACCCAGGCACTGGGCTTTGTCCTTCTATCGAGAAGAGCAGACGATGCCACTCAGATGACTTTGACTTTCCACTGTGGGTGTAGTACAGTCTGCCAGCAGCAGGGGATGGTGTTGCATCACCTTGATGGCAGGATCGGGTCCAAACTCTGAGGGGTCTGACCCCTTTTTGATTGGAGCGAGGGAGAGGGGGAAAGCTCACATTCATTTGTCGCTACCGGTTGCTTAAAGGTTTTAATTTGCACCCCGTTTGCGTGGGAGTTATATGCCCACTGACGGGACGAAGTGACAACAAAATCAGAGTGGGAAACAGAAATTGCTGGAGCAAGTCAGCATCTGGAGTGGGGGTGGGGGAAGGGGAAGAAAGCAGACAAGGTTTCTGGTCCGGTGAGCCTTCTTGAGGACGGCAGTTTTCATTTGTCGCCGAAAAAGGAGGAAGTCTCAAATGATCATCTCCTTGGTAGATGAAAGGACAAGTTGGCCTGGGAGAGCAGAATTGAGAGTATCGTAGGTTTTGTTTGTTGACAAGAGCAGACCGCTCGGCCCTGGGAACGCATGGGACTTGAAATCGGCACTCCTGCATTGAGATATGGAGCTGGCCTCTCAAAATGCCGCAGACTCCCCGGCGGGGAATTGAACCCCGGTCTCCCGCGTGACAGGCGGGGATACTAACCACTATACTACCGAGGATTGGGCGACAGCGCACTCTGTCGCATCCGTATTAGGTAGAATGTTCTTATGTGAAATTTGGATTTTGTTGTCAATTTGAGTTCTCCTTTAGATCATCTTCTACCTCTGTGGAGATGATTAAGAGAATAGTTATTGTTGTTTTCATGTTTTATTATTCGACTATCTATCTTTCAAGTAATCCGCCGCTGCTGCTGCTGCTGTAAAACAGCCTTTTCGTTGTGCCCTACCGTCTGCGTTAAACTTCGTCTGCTGCTGATCCACGCGCGCTCTCCCATTACCTGCTTCTAACAAACTGATTTGTGTACGACAGCACAAATCCAACAGCCTGGCTTCAATTCCCACTGCCAAATGGACTCAGCACGAAAGCTTCCCTTTTTCAAGCTCGTCCCCTCAGGTTCTACTACCACCCATCAATCGCTTCCTCATCAGAGAGCAGTGCTCCTGGAGGACGGTGGGGTGACTTTACTGTACGCTGCATCAGATCTCTCAGCCATGCATTTAACATCGAAACGTAGAAATTAAGTGCAGGAGTAGGCCATTCAGCCCTTCAAGTCAGGCAGAATCCGAGGAGCAGGAAAATCAGGATGCTGCCTGACTTGCTTTGCGTTTCCAGCGCCACTCTGATCGAGACTCGGATTTCCAGCAACTGCAGTCCTCACTTGTTCCATTCAGCCCTTCAAGACACCGCCACCGTTCAATGTGATCATGATTGAACATGTAATTTCAGTAAGCACTCCAGCTTCCTCTCCGTACCCCTGGATCCCTTTAGCTGCAAGGTCTACGTCCGGCTCCCTCTTGGAGTGTATCTCACAAACCGGCATAGCCGCATCTTCCTGTGGGAGACAAGTCCACAGGTTCACCACTCTCTGAGAGAAAAAATCTTCCTGGATCGCTTGCCCTTCGTTCGGAGACTGTGAGCCCTGGTTCTGGACGTCCCCAACATTGGGAACCGGTGAACTTTTGCTGGGATCCCTCAGTACCAAGCATGGATCTGCACGGGTTTCTCTTCAGAAGGGTCAGTGTGAATGGCCTGCTTCCACACTGTGGTGCTCCTATGATGCCAACAGTGTCGGTTGAGTACCTGCACGTGCTTTCTCAAGCTTGCCTCTGTGTTGACCTTCATGTTAACCCAGGCACTGGGCTTTGTCCTTCTATCGAGAAGAGCAGACGATGCCACTCAGATGACTTTGACTTTCCACTGTGGGTGTAGTACAGTCTGCCAGCAGCAGGGGATGGTGTTGCATCACCTTGATGGCAGGATCGGGTCCAAACTCTGAGGGGTCTGACCCCTTTTTGATTGGAGCGAGGGAGAGGGGGAAAGCTCACATTCATTTGTCGCTACCGGTTGCTTAAAGGTTTTAATTTGCACCCCGTTTGCGTGGGAGTTATATGCCCACTGACGGGACGAAGTGACAACAAAATCAGAGTGGGAAACAGAAATTGCTGGAGCAAGTCAGCATCTGGAGTGGGGGTGGGGGAAGGGGAAGAAAGCAGACAAGGTTTCTGGTCCGGTGAGCCTTCTTGAGGACGGCAGTTTTCATTTGTCGCCGAAAAAGGAGGAAGTCTCAAATGATCATCTCCTTGGTAGATGAAAGGACAAGTTGGCCTGGGAGAGCAGAATTGAGAGTATCGTAGGTTTTGTTTGTTGACAAGAGCAGACCGCTCGGCCCTGGGAACGCATGGGACTTGAAATCGGCACTCCTGCATTGAGATATGGAGCTGGCCTCTCAAAATGCCGCAGACTCCCCGGCGGGGAATTGAACCCCGGTCTCCCGCGTGACAGGCGGGGATACTAACCACTATACTACCGAGGATTGGGCGACAGCGCACTCTGTCGCATCCGTATTAGGTAGAATGTTCTTATGTGAAATTTGGATTTTGTTGTCAATTTGAGTTCTCCTTTAGATCATCTTCTACCTCTGTGGAGATGATTAAGAGAATAGTTATTGTTGTTTTCATGTTTTATTATTCGACTATCTATCTTTCAAGTAATCCGCCGCTGCTGCTGCTGCTGCTGTAAAACAGCCTTTTCGTTGTGCCCTACCGTCTGCGTTAAACTTCGTCTGCTGCTGATCCACGCGCGCTCTCCCATTACCTGCTTCTAACAAACTGATTTGTGTACGACAGCACAAATCCAACAGCCTGGCTTCAATTCCCACTGCCAAATGGACTCAGCACGAAAGCTTCCCTTTTTCAAGCTCGTCCCCTCAGGTTCTACTACCACCCATCAATCGCTTCCTCATCAGAGAGCAGTGCTCCTGGAGGACGGTGGGGTGACTTTACTGTACGCTGCATCAGATCTCTCAGCCATGCATTTAACATCGAAACGTAGAAATTAAGTGCAGGAGTAGGCCATTCAGCCCTTCAAGTCAGGCAGAATCCGAGGAGCAGGAAAATCAGGATGCTGCCTGACTTGCTTTGCGTTTCCAGCGCCACTCTGATCGAGACTCGGATTTCCAGCAACTGCAGTCCTCACTTGTTCCATTCAGCCCTTCAAGACACCGCCACCGTTCAATGTGATCATGATTGAACATGTAATTTCAGTAAGCACTCCAGCTTCCTCTCCGTACCCCTGGATCCCTTTAGCTGCAAGGTCTACGTCCGGCTCCCTCTTGGAGTGTATCTCACAAACCGGCATAGCCGCATCTTCCTGTGGGAGACAAGTCCACAGGTTCACCACTCTCTGAGAGAAAAAATCTTCCTGGATCGCTTGCCCTTCGTTCGGAGACTGTGAGCCCTGGTTCTGGACGTCCCCAACATTGGGAACCGGTGAACTTTTGCTGGGATCCCTCAGTACCAAGCATGGATCTGCACGGGTTTCTCTTCAGAAGGGTCAGTGTGAATGGCCTGCTTCCACACTGTGGTGCTCCTATGATGCCAACAGTGTCGGTTGAGTACCTGCACGTGCTTTCTCAAGCTTGCCTCTGTGTTGACCTTCATGTTAACCCAGGCACTGGGCTTTGTCCTTCTATCGAGAAGAGCAGACGATGCCACTCAGATGACTTTGACTTTCCACTGTGGGTGTAGTACAGTCTGCCAGCAGCAGGGGATGGTGTTGCATCACCTTGATGGCAGGATCGGGTCCAAACTCTGAGGGGTCTGACCCCTTTTTGATTGGAGCGAGGGAGAGGGGGAAAGCTCACATTCATTTGTCGCTACCGGTTGCTTAAAGGTTTTAATTTGCACCCCGTTTGCGTGGGAGTTATATGCCCACTGACGGGACGAAGTGACAACAAAATCAGAGTGGGAAACAGAAATTGCTGGAGCAAGTCAGCATCTGGAGTGGGGGTGGGGGAAGGGGAAGAAAGCAGACAAGGTTTCTGGTCCGGTGAGCCTTCTTGAGGACGGCAGTTTTCATTTGTCGCCGAAAAAGGAGGAAGTCTCAAATGATCATCTCCTTGGTAGATGAAAGGACAAGTTGGCCTGGGAGAGCAGAATTGAGAGTATCGTAGGTTTTGTTTGTTGACAAGAGCAGACCGCTCGGCCCTGGGAACGCATGGGACTTGAAATCGGCACTCCTGCATTGAGATATGGAGCTGGCCTCTCAAAATGCCGCAGACTCCCCGGCGGGGAATTGAACCCCGGTCTCCCGCGTGACAGGCGGGGATACTAACCACTATACTACCGAGGATTGGGCCTCAGCGCACTCTGTCGCATCCGTATTAGGTAGAATGTTCTTATGTGAAATTTGGATTTTGTTGTCAATTTGAGTTCTCCTTTAGATCATCTTCTACCTCTGTGGAGATGATTAAGAGAATAGTTATTGTTGTTTTCATGTTTTATTATTCGACTATCTATCTTTCAAGTAATCCGCCGCTGCTGCTGCTGCTGCTGTAAAACAGCCTTTTCGTTGTGCCCTACCGTCTGCGTTAAACTTCGTCTGCTGCTGATCCACGCGCGCTCTCCCATTACCTGCTTCTAACAAACTGATTTGTGTACGACAGCACAAATCCAACAGCCTGGCTTCAGTTCCCACTGCCAAATGGACTCAGCACGAAAGCTTCCCTTTTTCAAGCTCGTCCCCTCAGGTTCTACTACCACCCATCAATCGCTTCCTCATCAGAGAGCAGTGCTCCTGGAGGACGGTGGGGTGACTTTACTGTACGCTGCATCAGATCTCTCAGCCATGCATTTAACATCGAAACGTAGAAATTAAGTGCAGGAGTAGGCCATTCAGCCCTTCAAGTCAGGCAGAATCCGAGGAGCAGGAAAATCAGGATGCTGCCTGACTTGCTTTGCGTTTCCAGCGCCACTCTGATCGAGACTCGGATTTCCAGCAACTGCAGTCCTCACTTGTTCCATTCAGCCCTTCAAGACACCGCCACCGTTCAATGTGATCATGATTGAACATGTAATTTCAGTAAGCACTCCAGCTTCCTCTCCGTACCCCTGGATCCCTTTAGCTGCAAGGTCTACGTCCGGCTCCCTCTTGGAGTGTATCTCACAAACCGGCATAGCCGCATCTTCCTGTGGGAGACAAGTCCACAGGTTCACCACTCTCTGAGAGAAAAAATCTTCCTGGATCGCTTGCCCTTCGTTCGGAGACTGTGAGCCCTGGTTCTGGACGTCCCCAACATTGGGAACCGGTGAACTTTTGCTGGGATCCCTCAGTACCAAGCATGGATCTGCACGGGTTTCTCTTCAGAAGGGTCAGTGTGAATGGCCTGCTTCCACACTGTGGTGCTCCTATGATGCCAACAGTGTCGGTTGAGTACCTGCACGTGCTTTCTCAAGCTTGCCTCTGTGTTGACCTTCATGTTAACCCAGGCACTGGGCTTTGTCCTTCTATCGAGAAGAGCAGACGATGCCACTCAGATGACTTTGACTTTCCACTGTGGGTGTAGTACAGTCTGCCAGCAGCAGGGGATGGTGTTGCATCACCTTGATGGCAGGATCGGGTCCAAACTCTGAGGGGTCTGACCCCTTTTTGATTGGAGCGAGGGAGAGGGGGAAAGCTCACATTCATTTGTCGCTACCGGTTGCTTAAAGGTTTTAATTTGCACCCCGTTTGAGTGGGAGTTATATGCCCACTGACGGGACGAAGTGACAACAAAATCAGAGTGGGAAACAGAAATTGCTGGAGCAAGTCAGCATCTGGAGTGGGGGTGGGGGAAGGGGAAGAAAGCAGACAAGGTTTCTGGTCCGGTGAGCCTTCTTGAGGACGGCAGTTTTCATTTGTCGCCGAAAAAGGAGGAAGTCTCAAATGATCATCTCCTTGGTAGATGAAAGGACAAGTTGGCCTGGGAGAGCAGAATTGAGAGTATCGTAGGTTTTGTTTGTTGACAAGAGCAGACCGCTCGGCCCTGGGAACGCATGGGACTTGAAATCGGCACTCCTGCATTGAGATATGGAGCTGGCCTCTCAAAATGCCGCAGACTCCCCGGCGGGGAATTGAACCCCGGTCTCCCGCGTGACAGGCGGGGATACTAACCACTATACTACCGAGGATTGGGCAACAGCGCACTCTGTCGCATCCGTATTAGGTAGAATGTTCTTATGTGAAATTTGGATTTTGTTGTCAATTTGAGTTCTCCTTTAGATCATCTTCTACCTCTGTGGAGATGATTAAGAGAATAGTTATTGTTGTTTTCATGTTTTATTATTCGACTATCTATCTTTCAAGTAATCCGCCGCTGCTGCTGCTGCTGCTGTAAAACAGCTTTTTCGTTGTGCCCTACCGTCTGCGTTAAACTTCGTCTGCTGCTGATCCACGCGCGCTCTCCCATTACCTGCTTCTAACAAACTGATTTGTGTACGACAGCACAAATCCAACAGCCTGGCTTCAATTCCCACTGCCAAATGGACTCAGCACGAAAGCTTCCCTTTTTCAAGCTCGTCCCCTCAGGTTCTACTACCACCCATCAATCGCTTCCTCATCAGAGAGCAGTGCTCCTGGAGGACGGTGGGGTGACTTTACTGTACGCTGCATCAGATCTCTCAGCCATGCATTTAACATCGAAACGTAGAAATTAAGTGCAGGAGTAGGCCATTCAGCCCTTCAAGTCAGGCAGAATCCGAGGAGCAGGAAAATCAGGATGCTGCCTGACTTGCTTTGCGTTTCCAGCGCCACTCTGATCGAGACTCTGATTTCCAGCAACTGCAGTCCTCACTTGTTCCATTCAGCCCTTCAAGACACCGCCACCGTTCAATGTGATCATGATTGAACATGTAATTTCAGTAAGCACTCCAGCTTCCTCTCCGTACCCCTGGATCCCTTTAGCTGCAAGGTCTACGTCCGGCTCCCTCTTGGAGTGTATCTCACAAACCGGCATAGCCGCATCTTCCTGTGGGAGACAAGTCCACAGGTTCACCACTCTCTGAGAGAAAAAATCTTCCTGGATCGCTTGCCCTTCGTTCGGAGACTGTGAGCCCTGGTTCTGGACGTCCCCAACATTGGGAACCGGTGAACTTTTGCTGGGATCCCTCAGTACCAAGCATGGATCTGCACGGGTTTCTCTTCAGAAGGGTCAGTGTGAATGGCCTGCTTCCACACTGTGGTGCTCCTATGATGCCAACAGTGTCGGTTGAGTACCTGCACGTGCTTTCTCAAGCTTGCCTCTGTGTTGACCTTCATGTTAACCCAGGCACTGGGCTTTGTCCTTCTATCGAGAAGAGCAGACGATGCCACTCAGATGACTTTGACTTTCCACTGTGGGTGTAGTACAGTCTGCCAGCAGCAGGGGATGGTGTTGCATCACCTTGATGGCAGGATCGGGTCCAAACTCTGAGGGGTCTGACCCCTTTTTGATTGGAGCGAGGGAGAGGGGGAAAGCTCACATTCATTTGTCGCTACCGGTTGCTTAAAGGTTTTAATTTGCACCCCGTTTGCGTGGGAGTTATATGCCCACTGACGGGACGAAGTGACAACAAAATCAGAGTGGGAAACAGAAATTGCTGGAGCAAGTCAGCATCTGGAGTGGGGGTGGGGGAAGGGGAAGAAAGCAGACAAGGTTTCTGGTCCGGTGAGCCTTCTTGAGGACGGCAGTTTTCATTTGTCGCCGAAAAAGGAGGAAGTCTCAAATGATCATCTCCTTGGTAGATGAAAGGACAAGTTGGCCTGGGAGAGCAGAATTGAGAGTATCGTAGGTTTTGTTTGTTGACAAGAGCAGACCGCTCGGCCCTGGGAACGCATGGGACTTGAAATCGGCACTCCTGCATTGAGATATGGAGCTGGCCTCTCAAAATGCCGCAGACTCCCCGGCGGGGAATTGAACCCCGGTCTCCCGCGTGACAGGCGGGGATACTAACCACTATACTACCGAGGATTGGGCGACAGCGCACTCTGTCGCATCCGTATTAGGTAGAATGTTCTTATGTGAAATTTGGATTTTGTTGTCAATTTGAGTTCTCCTTTAGATCATCTTCTACCTCTGTGGAGATGATTAAGAGAATAGTTATTGTTGTTTTCATGTTTTATTATTCGACTATCTATCTTTCAAGTAATCCGCCGCTGCTGCTGCTGCTGCTGTAAAACAGCCTTTTCGTTGTGCCCTACCGTCTGCGTTAAACTTCGTCTGCTGCTGATCCACGCGCGCTCTCCCATTACCTGCTTCTAACAAACTGATTTGTGTACGACAGCACAAATCCAACAGCCTGGCTTCAATTCCCACTGCCAAATGGACTCAGCACGAAAGCTTCCCTTTTTCAAGCTCGTCCCCTCAGGTTCTACTACCACCCATCAATCGCTTCCTCATCAGAGAGCAGTGCTCCTGGAGGACGGTGGGGTGACTTTACTGTACGCTGCATCAGATCTCTCAGCCATGCATTTAACATCGAAACGTAGAAATTAAGTGCAGGAGTAGGCCATTCAGCCCTTCAAGTCAGGCAGAATCCGAGGAGCAGGAAAATCAGGATGCTGCCTGACTTGCTTTGCGTTTCCAGCGCCACTCTGATCGAGACTCGGATTTCCAGCAACTGCAGTCCTCACTTGTTCCATTCAGCCCTTCAAGACACCGCCACCGTTCAATGTGATCATGATTGAACATGTAATTTCAGTAAGCACTCCAGCTTCCTCTCCGTACCCCTGGATCCCTTTAGCTGCAAGGTCTACGTCCGGCTCCCTCTTGGAGTGTATCTCACAAACCGGCATAGCCGCATCTTCCTGTGGGAGACAAGTCCACAGGTTCACCACTCTCTGAGAGAAAAAATCTTCCTGGATCGCTTGCCCTTCGTTCGGAGACTGTGAGCCCTGGTTCTGGACGTCCCCAACATTGGGAACCGGTGAACTTTTGCTGGGATCCCTCAGTACCAAGCATGGATCTGCACGGGTTTCTCTTCAGAAGGGTCAGTGTGAATGGCCTGCTTCCACACTGTGGTGCTCCTATGATGCCAACAGTGTCGGTTGAGTACCTGCACGTGCTTTCTCAAGCTTGCCTCTGTGTTGACCTTCATGTTAACCCAGCCACTGGGCTTTGTCCTTCTATCGAGAAGAGCAGACGATGCCACTCAGATGACTTTGACTTTCCACTGTGGGTGTAGTACAGTCTGCCAGCAGCAGGGGATGGTGTTGCATCACCTTGATGGCAGGATCGGGTCCAAACTCTGAGGGGTATGACCCCTTTTTGATTGGAGCGAGGGAGAGGGGGAAAGCTCACATTCATTTGTCGCTACCGGTTGCTTAAAGGTTTTAATTTGCACCCCGTTTGCGTGGGAGTTATATGCCCACTGACGGGACGAAGTGACAACAAAATCAGAGTGGGAAACAGAAATTGCTGGAGCAAGTCAGCATCTGGAGTGGGGGTGGGGGAAGGGGAAGAAAGCAGACAAGGTTTCTGGTCCGGTGAGCCTTCTTGAGGACGGCAGTTTTCATTTGTCGCCGAAAAAGGAGGAAGTCTCAAATGATCATCTCCTTGGTAGATGAAAGGACAAGTTGGCCTGGGAGAGCAGAATTGAGAGTATCGTAGGTTTTGTTTGTTGACAAGAGCAGACCGCTCGGCCCTGGGAACGCATGGGACTTGAAATCGGCACTCGTGCATTGACATATGGAGCTGGCCTCTCAAAATGCCGCAGACTCCCCGGCGGGGAATTGAACCCCGGTCTCCCGCGTGACAGGCGGGGATACTAACCACTATACTACCGAGGATTGGGCGACAGCGCACTCTGTCGCATCCGTATTAGGTAGAATGTTCTTATGTGAAATTTGGATTTTGTTGTCAATTTGAGTTCTCCTTTAGATCATCTTCTACCTCTGTGGAGATGATTAAGAGAATAGTTATTGTTGTTTTCATGTTTTATTATTCGACTATCTATCTTTCAAGTAATCCGCCGCTGCTGCTGCTGCTGCTGTAAAACAGCCTTTTCGTTGTGCCCTACCGTCTGCGTTAAACTTCGTCTGCTGCTGATCCACGCGCGCTCTCCCATTACCTGCTTCTAACAAACTGATTTGTGTACGACAGCACAAATCCAACAGCCTGGCTTCAATTCCCACTGCCAAATGGACTCAGCACGAAAGCTTCCCTTTTTCAAGCTCGTCCCCTCAGGTTCTACTACCACCCATCAATCGCTTCCTCATCAGAGAGCAGTGCTCCTGGAGGACGGTGGGGTGACTTTACTGTACGCTGCATCAGATCTCTCAGCCATGCATTTAACATCGAAACGTAGAAATTAAGTGCAGGAGTAGGCCATTCAGCCCTTCAAGTCAGGCAGAATCCGAGGAGCAGGAAAATCAGGATGCTGCCTGACTTGCTTTGCGTTTCCAGCGCCACTCTGATCGAGACTCTGATTTCCAGCAACTGCAGTCCTCACTTGTTCCATTCAGCCCTTCAAGACACCGCCACCGTTCAATGTGATCATGATTGAACATGTAATTTCAGTAAGCACTCCAGCTTCCTCTCCGTACCCCTGGATCCCTTTAGCTGCAAGGTCTACGTCCGGCTCCCTCTTGGAGTGTATCTCACAAACCGGCATAGCCGCATCTTCCTGTGGGAGACAAGTCCACAGGTTCACCACTCTCTGAGAGAAAAAATCTTCCTGGATCGCTTGCCCTTCGTTCGGAGACTGTGAGCCCTGGTTCTGGACGTCCCCAACATTGGGAACCGGTGAACTTTTGCTGGGATCCCTCAGTACCAAGCATGGATCTGCACGGGTTTCTCTTCAGAAGGGTCAGTGTGAATGGCCTGCTTCCACACTGTGGTGCTCCTATGATGCCAACAGTGTCGGTTGAGTACCTGCACGTGCTTTCTCAAGCTTGCCTCTGTGTTGACCTTCATGTTAACCCAGGCACTGGGCTTTGTCCTTCTATCGAGAAGAGCAGACGATGCCACTCAGATGACTTTGACTTTCCACTGTGGGTGTAGTACAGTCTGCCAGCAGCAGGGGATGGTGTTGCATCACCTTGATGGCAGGATCGGGTCCAAACTCTGAGGGGTCTGACCCCTTTTTGATTGGAGCGAGGGAGAGGGGGAAAGCTCACATTCATTTGTCGCTACCGGTTGCTTAAAGGTTTTAATTTGCACCCCGTTTGCGTGGGAGTTATATGCCCACTGACGGGACGAAGTGACAACAAAATCAGAGTGGGAAACAGAAATTGCTGGAGCAAGTCAGCATCTGGAGTGGGGGTGGGGGAAGGGGAAGAAAGCAGACAAGGTTTCTGGTCCGGTGAGCCTTCTTGAGGACGGCAGTTTTCATTTGTCGCCGAAAAAGGAGGAAGTCTCAAATGATCATCTCCTTGGTAGATGAAAGGACAAGTTGGCCTGGGAGAGCAGAATTGAGAGTATCGTAGGTTTTGTTTGTTGACAAGAGCAGACCGCTCGGCCCTGGGAACGCATGGGACTTGAAATCGGCACTCCTGCATTGAGATATGGAGCTGGCCTCTCAAAATGCCGCAGACTCCCCGGCGGGGAATTGAACCCCGGTCTCCCGCGTGACAGGCGGGGATACTAACCACTATACTACCGAGGATTGGGCGACAGCGCACTCTGTCGCATCCGTATTAGGTAGAATGTTCTTATGTGAAATTTGGATTTTGTTGTCAATTTGAGTTCTCCTTTAGATCATCTTCTACCTCTGTGGAGATGATTAAGAGAATAGTTATTGTTGTTTTCATGTTTTATTATTCGACTATCTATCTTTCAAGTAATCCGCCGCCGCTGCTGCTGCTGTAAAACAGCCTTTTCGTTGTGCCCTACCGTCTGCGTTAAACTTCGTCTGCTGCTGATCCACGCGCGCTCTCCCATTACCTGCTTCTAACAAACTGATTTGTGTACGACAGCACAAATCCAACAGCCTGGCTTCAATTCCCACTGCCAAATGGACTCAGCACGAAAGCTTCCCTTTTTCAAGCTCGTCCCCTCAGGTTCTACTACCACCCATCAATCGCTTCCTCATCAGAGAGCAGTGCTCCTGGAGGACGGTGGGGTGACTTTACTGTACGCTGCATCAGATCTCTCAGCCATGCATTTAACATCGAAACGTAGAAATTAAGTGCAGGAGTAGGCCATTCAGCCCTTCAAGTCAGGCAGAATCCGAGGAGCAGGAAAATCAGGATGCTGCCTGACTTGCTTTGCGTTTCCAGCGCCACTCTGGTCGAGACTCGGATTTCCAGCAACTGCAGTCCTCACTTGTTCCATTCAGCCCTTCAAGACACCGCCACCGTTCAATGTGATCATGATTGAACATGTAATTTCAGTAAGCACTCCAGCTTCCTCTCCGTGCCCCTGGATCCCTTTAGCTGCAAGGTCTACGTCCGGCTCCCTCTTGGAGTGTATCTCACAAACCGGCATAGCCGCATCTTCCTGTGGGAGACAAGTCCACAGGTTCACCACTCTCTGAGAGAAAAAATCTTCCTGGATCGCTTGCCCTTCGTTCGGAGACTGTGAGCCCTGGTTCTGGACGTCCCCAACATTGGGAACCGGTGAACTTTTGCTGGGATCCCTCAGTACCAAGCATGGATCTGCACGGGTTTCTCTTCAGAAGGGTCAGTGTGAATGGCCTGCTTCCACACTGTGGTGCTCCTATGATGCCAACAGTGTCGGTTGAGTACCTGCACGTGCTTTCTCAAGCTTGCCTCTGTGTTGACCTTCATGTTAACCCAGGCACTGGGCTTTGTCCTTCTATCGAGAAGAGCAGACGATGCCACTCAGATGACTTTGACTTTCCACTGTGGGTGTAGTACAGTCTGCCAGCAGCAGGGGATGGTGTTGCATCACCTTGATGGCAGGATCGGGTCCAAACTCTGAGGGGTCTGACCCCTTTTTGATTGGAGCGAGGGAGAGGGGGAAAGCTCACATTCATTTGTCGCTACCGGTTGCTTAAAGGTTTTAATTTGCACCCCGTTTGCGTGGGAGTTATATGCCCACTGACGGGACGAAGTGACAACAAAATCAGAGTGGGAAACAGAAATTGCTGGAGCAAGTCAGCATCTGGAGTGGGGGTGGGGGAAGGGGAAGAAAGCAGACAAGGTTTCTGGTCCGGTGAGCCTTCTTGAGGACGGCAGTTTTCATTTGTCGCCGAAAAAGGAGGAAGTCTCAAATGATCATCTCCTTGGTAGATGAAAGGACAAGTTGGCCTGGGAGAGCAGAATTGAGAGTATCGTAGATTTTGTTTGTTGACAAGAGCAGACCGCTCGGCCCTGGGAACGCATGGGACTTGAAATCGGCACTCCTGCATTGAGATATGGAGCTGGCCTCTCAAAATGCCGCAGACTCCCCGGCTGGGAATTGAACCCCGGTCTCCCGCGTGACAGGCGGGGATACTAACCACTATACTACCGAGGATTGGGCGACAGCGCACTCTGTCGCATCCGTATTAGGTAGAATGTTCTTATGTGAAATTTGGATTTTGTTGTCAATTTGAGTTCTCCTTTAGATCATCTTCTACCTCTGTGGAGATGATTAAGAGAATAGTTATTGTTGTTTTCATGTTTTATTATTCGACTATCTATCTTTCAAGTAATCCGCCGCTGCTGCTGCTGCTGCTGTAAAACAGCCTTTTCGTTGTGCCCTACCGTCTGCGTTAAACTTCGTCTGCTGCTGATCCACGCGCGCTCTCCCATTACCTGCTTCTAACAAACTGATTTGTGTACGACAGCACAAATCCAACAGCCTGGCTTCAATTCCCACTGCCAAATGGACTCAGCACGAAAGCTTCCCTTTTTCAAGCTCGTCCCCTCAGGTTCTACTACCACCCATCAATCGCTTCCTCATCAGAGAGCAGTGCTCCTGGAGGACGGTGGGGTGACTTTACTGTACGCTGCATCAGATCTCTCAGCCATGCATTTAACATCGAAACGTAGAAATTAAGTGCAGGAGTAGGCCATTCAGCCCTTCAAGTCAGGCAGAATCCGAGGAGCAGGAAAATCAGGATGCTGCCTGACTTGCTTTGCGTTTCCAGCGCCACTCTGATCGAGACTCTGATTTCCAGCAACTGCAGTCCTCACTTGTTCCATTCAGCCCTTCAAGACACCGCCACCGTTCAATGTGATCATGATTGAACATGTAATTTCAGTAAGCACTCCAGCTTCCTCTCCGTGCCCCTGGATCCCTTTAGCTGCAAGGTCTACGTCCGGCTCCCTCTTGGAGTGTATCTCACAAACCGGCATAGCCGCATCTTCCTGTGGGAGACAAGTCCACAGGTTCACCACTCTCTGAGAGAAAAAATCTTCCTGGATCGCTTGCCCTTCGTTCGGAGACTGTGAGCCCTGGTTCTGGACGTCCCCAACATTGGGAACCGGTGAACTTTTGCTGGGATCCCTCAGTACCAAGCATGGATCTGCACGGGTTTCTCTTCAGAAGGGTCAGTGTGAATGGCCTGCTTCCACACTGTGGTGCTCCTATGATGCCAACAGTGTCGGTTGAGTACCTGCACGTGCTTTCTCAAGCTTGCCTCTGTGTTGACCTTCATGTTAACCCAGCCACTGGGCTTTGTCCTTCTATCGAGAAGAGCAGACGATGCCACTCAGATGACTTTGACTTTCCACTGTGGGTGTAGTACAGTCTGCCAGCAGCAGGGGATGGTGTTGCATCACCTTGATGGCAGGATCGGGTCCAAACTCTGAGGGGTCTGACCCCTTTTTGATTGGAGCGAGGGAGAGGGGGAAAGCTCACATTCATTTGTCGCTACCGGTTGCTTAAAGGTTTTAATTTGCACCCCGTTTGCGTGGGAGTTATATGCCCACTGACGGGACGAAGTGACAACAAAATCAGAGTGGGAAACAGAAATTGCTGGAGCAAGTCAGCATCTGGAGTGGGGGTGGGGGAAGGGGAAGAAAGCAGACAAGGTTTCTGGTCCGGTGAGCCTTCTTGAGGACGGCAGTTTTCATTTGTCGCCGAAAAAGGAGGAAGTCTCAAATGATCATCTCCTTGGTAGATGAAAGGACAAGTTGGCCTGGGAGAGCAGAATTGAGAGTATCGTAGGTTTTGTTTGTTGACAAGAGCAGACCGCTCGGCCCTGGGAACGCATGGGACTTGAAATCGGCACTCGTGCATTGACATATGGAGCTGGCCTCTCAAAATGCCGCAGACTCCCCGGCGGGGAATTGAACCCCGGTCTCCCGCGTGACAGGCGGGGATACTAACCACTATACTACCGAGGATTGGGCGACAGCGCACTCTGTCGCATCCGTATTAGGTAGAATGTTCTTATGTGAAATTTGGATTTTGTTGTCAATTTGAGTTCTCCTTTAGATCATCTTCTACCTCTGTGGAGATGATTAAGAGAATAGTTATTGTTGTTTTCATGTTTTATTATTCGACTATCTATCTTTCAAGTAATCCGCCGCTGCTGCTGCTGCTGTAAAACAGCCTTTTCGTTGTGCCCTACCGTCTGCGTTAAACTTCGTCTGCTGCTGATCCACGCGCGCTCTCCCATTACCTGCTTCTAACAAACTGATTTGTGTACGACAGCACAAATCCAACAGCCTGGCTTCAATTCCCACTGCCAAATGGACTCAGCACGAAAGCTTCCCTTTTTCAAGCTCGTCCCCTCAGGTTCTACTACCACCCATCAATCGCTTCCTCATCAGAGAGCAGTGCTCCTGGAGGACGGTGGGGTGACTTTACTGTACGCTGCATCAGATCTCTCAGCCATGCATTTAACATCGAAACGTAGAAATTAAGTGCAGGAGTAGGCCATTCAGCCCTTCAAGTCAGGCAGAATCCGAGGAGCAGGAAAATCAGGATGCTGCCTGACTTGCTTTGCGTTTCCAGCGCCACTCTGATCGAGACTCTGATTTCCAGCAACTGCAGTCCTCACTTGTTCCATTCAGCCCTTCAAGACACCGCCACCGTTCAATGTGATCATGATTGAACATGTAATTTCAGTAAGCACTCCAGCTTCCTCTCCGTACCCCTGGATCCCTTTAGCTGCAAGGTCTACGTCCGGCTCCCTCTTGGAGTGTATCTCACAAACCGGCATAGCCGCATCTTCCTGTGGGAGACAAGTCCACAGGTTCACCACTCTCTGAGAGAAAAAATCTTCCTGGATCGCTTGCCCTTCGTTCGGAGACTGTGAGCCCTGGTTCTGGACGTCCCCAACATTGGGAACCGGTGAACTTTTGCTGGGATCCCTCAGTACCAAGCATGGATCTGCACGGGTTTCTCTTCAGAAGGGTCAGTGTGAATGGCCTGCTTCCACACTGTGGTGCTCCTATGATGCCAACAGTGTCGGTTGAGTACCTGCACGTGCTTTCTCAAGCTTGCCTCTGTGTTGACCTTCATGTTAACCCAGGCACTGGGCTTTGTCCTTCTATCGAGAAGAGCAGACGATGCCACTCAGATGACTTTGACTTTCCACTGTGGGTGTAGTACAGTCTGCCAGCAGCAGGGGATGGTGTTGCATCACCTTGATGGCAGGATCGGGTCCAAACTCTGAGGGGTCTGACCCCTTTTTGATTGGAGCGAGGGAGAGGGGGAAAGCTCACATTCATTTGTCGCTACCGGTTGCTTAAAGGTTTTAATTTGCACCCCGTTTGCGTGGGAGTTATATGCCCACTGACGGGACGAAGTGACAACAAAATCAGAGTGGGAAACAGAAATTGCTGGAGCAAGTCAGCATCTGGAGTGGGGGTGGGGGAAGGGGAAGAAAGCAGACAAGGTTTCTGGTCCGGTGAGCCTTCTTGAGGACGGCAGTTTTCATTTGTCGCCGAAAAAGGAGGAAGTCTCAAATGATCATCTCCTTGGTAGATGAAAGGACAAGTTGGCCTGGGAGAGCAGAATTGAGAGTATCGTAGGTTTTGTTTGTTGACAAGAGCAGACCGCTCGGCCCTGGGAACGCATGGGACTTGAAATCGGCACTCGTGCATTGACATATGGAGCTGGCCTCTCAAAATGCCGCAGACTCCCCGGCGGGGAATTGAACCCCGGTCTCCCGCGTGACAGGCGGGGATACTAACCACTATACTACCGAGGATTGGGCGACAGCGCACTCTGTCGCATCCGTATTAGGTAGAATGTTCTTATGTGAAATTTGGATTTTGTTGTCAATTTGAGTTCTCCTTTAGATCATCTTCTACCTCTGTGGAGATGATTAAGAGAATAGTTATTGTTGTTTTCATGTTTTATTATTCGACTATCTATCTTTCAAGTAATCCGCCGCTGCTGCTGCTGCTGTAAAACAGCCTTTTCGTTGTGCCCTACCGTCTGCGTTAAACTTCGTCTGCTGCTGATCCACGCGCGCTCTCCCATTACCTGCTTCTAACAAACTGATTTGTGTACGACAGCACAAATCCAACAGCCTGGCTTCAATTCCCACTGCCAAATGGACTCAGCACGAAAGCTTCCCTTTTTCAAGCTCGTCCCCTCAGGTTCTACTACCACCCATCAATCGCTTCCTCATCAGAGAGCAGTGCTCCTGGAGGACGGTGGGGTGACTTTACTGTACGCTGCATCAGATCTCTCAGCCATGCATTTAACATCGAAACGTAGAAATTAAGTGCAGGAGTAGGCCATTCAGCCCTTCAAGTCAGGCAGAATCCGAGGAGCAGGAAAATCAGGATGCTGCCTGACTTGCTTTGCGTTTCCAGCGCCACTCTGATCGAGACTCGGATTTCCAGCAACTGCAGTCCTCACTTGTTCCATTCAGCCCTTCAAGACACCGCCACCGTTCAATGTGATCATGATTGAACATGTAATTTCAGTAAGCACTCCAGCTTCCTCTCCGTACCCCTGGATCCCTTTAGCTGCAAGGTCTACGTCCGGCTCCCTCTTGGAGTGTATCTCACAAACCGGCATAGCCGCATCTTCCTGTGGGAGACAAGTCCACAGGTTCACCACTCTCTGAGAGAAAAAATCTTCCTGGATCGCTTGCCCTTCGTTCGGAGACTGTGAGCCCTGGTTCTGGACGTCCCCAACATTGGGAACCGGTGAACTTTTGCTGGGATCCCTCAGTACCAAGCATGGATCTGCACGGGTTTCTCTTCAGAAGGGTCAGTGTGAATGGCCTGCTTCCACACTGTGGTGCTCCTATGATGCCAACAGTGTCGGTTGAGTACCTGCACGTGCTTTCTCAAGCTTGCCTCTGTGTTGACCTTCATGTTAACCCAGGCACTGGGCTTTGTCCTTCTATCGAGAAGAGCAGACGATGCCACTCAGATGACTTTGACTTTCCACTGTGGGTGTAGTACAGTCTGCCAGCAGCAGGGGATGGTGTTGCATCACCTTGATGGCAGGATCGGGTCCAAACTCTGAGGGGTCTGACCCCTTTTTGATTGGAGCGAGGGAGAGGGGGAAAGCTCACATTCATTTGTCGCTACCGGTTGCTTAAAGGTTTTAATTTGCACCCCGTTTGCGTGGGAGTTATATGCCCACTGACGGGACGAAGTGACAACAAAATCAGAGTGGGAAACAGAAATTGCTGGAGCAAGTCAGCATCTGGAGTGGGGGTGGGGGAAGGGGAAGAAAGCAGACAAGGTTTCTGGTCCGGTGAGCCTTCTTGAGGACGGCAGTTTTCATTTGTCGCCGAAAAAGGAGGAAGTCTCAAATGATCATCTCCTTGGTAGATGAAAGGACAAGTTGGCCTGGGAGAGCAGAATTGAGAGTATCGTAGATTTTGTTTGTTGACAAGAGCAGACCGCTCGGCCCTGGGAACGCATGGGACTTGAAATCGGCACTCCTGCATTGAGATATGGAGCTGGCCTCTCAAAATGCCGCAGACTCCCCGGCGGGGAATTGAACCCCGGTCTCCCGCGTGACAGGCGGGGATACTAACCACTATACTACCGAGGATTGGGCGACAGCGCACTCTGTCGCATCCGTATTAGGTAGAATGTTCTTATGTGAAATTTGGATTTTGTTGTCAATTTGAGTTCTCCTTTAGATCATCTTCTACCTCTGTGGAGATGATTAAGAGAATAGTTATTGTTGTTTTCATGTTTTATTATTCGACTATCTATCTTTGAAGTAATCCGCCGCCGCTGCTGCTGCTGCTGCTGTAAAACAGCCTTTTCGTTGTGCCCTACCGTCTGCGTTAAACTTCGTCTGCTGCTGATCCACGCGCGCTCTCCCATTACCTGCTTCTAACAAACTGATTTGTGTACGACAGCACAAATCCAACAGCCTGGCTTCAATTCCCACTGCCAAATGGACTCAGCACGAAAGCTTCCCTTTTTCAAGCTCGTCCCCTCAGGTTCTACTACCACCCATCAATCGCTTCCTCATCAGAGAGCAGTGCTCCTGGAGGACGGTGGGGTGACTTTACTGTACGCTGCATCAGATCTCTCAGCCATGCATTTAACATCGAAACGTAGAAATTAAGTGCAGGAGTAGGCCATTCAGCCCTTCAAGTCAGGCAGAATCCGAGGAGCAGGAAAATCAGGATGCTGCCTGACTTGCTTTGCGTTTCCAGCGCCACTCTGATCGAGACTCGGATTTCCAGCAACTGCAGTCCTCACTTGTTCCATTCAGCCCTTCAAGACACCGCCACCGTTCAATGTGATCATGATTGAACATGTAATTTCAGTAAGCACTCCAGCTTCCTCTCCGTGCCCCTGGATCCCTTTAGCTGCAAGGTCTACGTCCGGCTCCCTCTTGGAGTGTATCTCACAAACCGGCATAGCCGCATCTTCCTGTGGGAGACAAGTCCACAGGTTCACCACTCTCTGAGAGAAAAAATCTTCCTGGATCGCTTGCCCTTCGTTCGGAGACTGTGAGCCCTGGTTCTGGACGTCCCCAACATTGGGAACCGGTGAACTTTTGCTGGGATCCCTCAGTACCAAGCATGGATCTGCACGGGTTTCTCTTCAGAAGGGTCAGTGTGAATGGCCTGCTTCCACACTGTGGTGCTCCTATGATGCCAACAGTGTCGGTTGAGTACCTGCACGTGCTTTCTCAAGCTTGCCTCTGTGTTGACCTTCATGTTAACCCAGGCACTGGGCTTTGTCCTTCTATCGAGAAGAGCAGACGATGCCACTCAGATGACTTTGACTTTCCACTGTGGGTGTAGTACAGTCTGCCAGCAGCAGGGGATGGTGTTGCATTACCTTGATGGCAGGATCGGGTCCAAACTCTGAGGGGTCTGACCCCTTTTTGATTGGAGCGAGGGAGAGGGGGAAAGCTCACATTCATTTGTCGCTACCGGTTGCTTAAAGGTTTTAATTTGCACCCCGTTTGCGTGGGAGTTATATGCCCACTGACGGGACTAAGTGACAACAAAATCAGAGTGGGAAACAGAAATTGCTGGAGCAAGTCAGCATCTGGAGTGGGGGTGGGGGAAGGGGAAGAAAGCAGACAAGGTTTCTGGTCCGGTGAGCCTTCTTGAGGACGGCAGTTTTCATTTGTCGCCGAAAAAGGAGGAAGTCTCAAATGATCATCTCCTTGGAAGATGAAAGGACAAGTTGGCCTGGGAGAGCAGAATTGAGAGTATCGTAGGTTTTGTTTGTTGACAAGAGCAGACCGCTCGGCCCTGGGAACGCATGGGACTTGAAATCGGCACTCCTGCATTGAGATATGGAGCTGGCCTCTCAAAATGCCGCAGACTCCCCGGCGGGGAATTGAACCCCGGTCTCCCGCGTGACAGGCGGGGATACTAACCACTATACTACCGAGGATTGGGCGACAGCGCGCTCTGTCGCATCCGTATTAGGTAGAATGTTCTTATGTGAAATTTGGATTTTGTTGTCAATTTGAGTTCTCCTTTAGATCATCTTCTACCTCTGTGGAGATGATTAAGAGAATAGTTATTGTTGTTTTCATGTTTTATTATTCGACTATCTATCTTTCAAGTAATCCGCCGCTGCTGCTGCTGCTGCTGTAAAACAGCCTTTTCGTTGTGCCCTACCGTCTGCGTTAAACTTCGTCTGCTGCTGATCCACGCGCGCTCTCCCATTACCTGCTTCTAACAAACTGATTTGTGTACGACAGCACAAATCCAACAGCCTGGCTTCAGTTCCCACTGCCAAATGGACTCAGCACGAAAGCTTCCCTTTTTCAAGCTCGTCCCCTCAGGTTCTACTACCACCCATCAATCGCTTCCTCATCAGAGAGCAGTGCTCCTGGAGGACGGTGGGGTGACTTTACTGTACGCTGCATCAGATCTCTCAGCCATGCATTTAACATCGAAACGTAGAAATTAAGTGCAGGAGTAGGCCATTCAGCCCTTCAAGTCAGGCAGAATCCGAGGAGCAGGAAAATCAGGATGCTGCCTGACTTGCTTTGCGTTTCCAGCGCCACTCTGATCGAGACTCTGATTTCCAGCAACTGCAGTCCTCACTTGTTCCATTCAGCCCTTCAAGACACCGCCACCGTTCAATGTGATCATGATTGAACATGTAATTTCAGTAAGCACTCCAGCTTCCTCTCCGTACCCCTGGATCCCTTTAGCTGCAAGGTCTACGTCCGGCTCCCTCTTGGAGTGTATCTCACAAACCGGCATAGCCGCATCTTCCTGTGGGAGACAAGTCCACAGGTTCACCACTCTCGGAGAGAAAAAATCTTCCTGGATCGCTTGCCCTTCGTTCGGAGACTGTGAGCCCTGGTTCTGGACGTCCCCAACATTGGGAACCGGTGAACTTTTGCTGGGATCCCTCAGTACCAAGCATGGATCTGCACGGGTTTCTCTTCAGAAGGGTCGGTGTGAATGGCCTGCTTCCACACTGTGGTGCTCCTATGATGCCAACAGTGTCGGTTGAGTACCTGCACGTGCTTTCTCAAGCTTGCCTCTGTGTTGACCTTCATGTTAACCCAGGCACTGGGCTTTGTCCTTCTATCGAGAAGAGCAGACGATGCCACTCAGATGACTTTGACTTTCCACTGTGGGTGTAGTACAGTCTGCCAGCAGCAGGGGATGGTGTTGCATCACCTTGATGGCAGGATCGGGTCCAAACTCTGAGGGGTCTGACCCCTTTTTGATTGGAGCGAGGGAGAGGGGGAAAGCTCACATTCATTTGTCGCTACCGGTTGCTTAAAGGTTTTAATTTGCACCCCGTTTGCGTGGGAGTTATATGCCCACTGACGGGACGAAGTGACAACAAAATCAGAGTGGGAAACAGAAATTGCTGGAGCAAGTCAGCATCTGGAGTGGGGGTGGGGGAAGGGGAAGAAAGCAGACAAGGTTTCTGGTCCGGTGAGCCTTCTTGAGGACGGCAGTTTTCATTTGTCGCCGAAAAAGGAGGAAGTCTCAAATGATCATCTCCTTGGAAGATGAAAGGACAAGTTGGCCTGGGAGAGCAGAATTGAGAGTATCGTAGGTTTTGTTTGTTGACAAGAGCAGACCGCTCGGCCCTGGGAACGCATGGGACTTGAAATCGGCACTCCTGCATTGAGATATGGAGCTGGCCTCTCAAAATGCCGCAGACTCCCCGGCGGGGAATTGAACCCCGGTCTCCCGCGTGACAGGCGGGGATACTAACCACTATACTACCGAGGATTGGGCGACAGCGCGCTCTGTCGCATCCGTATTAGGTAGAATGTTCTTATGTGAAATTTGGATTTTGTTGTCAATTTGAGTTCTCCTTTAGATCATCTTCTACCTCTGTGGAGATGATTAAGAGAATAGTTATTGTTGTTTTCATGTTTTATTATTCGACTATCTATCTTTCAAGTAATCCGCCGCTGCTGCTGCTGCTGCTGTAAAACAGCCTTTTCGTTGTGCCCTACCGTCTGCGTTAAACTTCGTCTGCTGCTGATCCACGCGCGCTCTCCCATTACCTGCTTCTAACAAACTGATTTGTGTACGACAGCACAAATCCAACAGCCTGGCTTCAGTTCCCACTGCCAAATGGACTCAGCACGAAAGCTTCCCTTTTTCAAGCTCGTCCCCTCAGGTTCTACTACCACCCATCAATCGCTTCCTCATCAGAGAGCAGTGCTCCTGGAGGACGGTGGGGTGACTTTACTGTACGCTGCATCAGATCTCTCAGCCATGCATTTAACATCGAAACGTAGAAATTAAGTGCAGGAGTAGGCCATTCAGCCCTTCAAGTCAGGCAGAATCCGAGGAGCAGGAAAATCAGGATGCTGCCTGACTTGCTTTGCGTTTCCAGCGCCACTCTGATCGAGACTCTGATTTCCAGCAACTGCAGTCCTCACTTGTTCCATTCAGCCCTTCAAGACACCGCCACCGTTCAATGTGATCATGATTGAACATGTAATTTCAGTAAGCACTCCAGCTTCCTCTCCGTACCCCTGGATCCCTTTAGCTGCAAGGTCTACGTCCGGCTCCCTCTTGGAGTGTATCTCACAAACCGGCATAGCCGCATCTTCCTGTGGGAGACAAGTCCACAGGTTCACCACTCTCGGAGAGAAAAAATCTTCCTGGATCGCTTGCCCTTCGTTCGGAGACTGTGAGCCCTGGTTCTGGACGTCCCCAACATTGGGAACCGGTGAACTTTTGCTGGGATCCCTCAGTACCAAGCATGGATCTGCACGGGTTTCTCTTCAGAAGGGTCGGTGTGAATGGCCTGCTTCCACACTGTGGTGCTCCTATGATGCCAACAGTGTCGGTTGAGTACCTGCACGTGCTTTCTCAAGCTTGCCTCTGTGTTGACCTTCATGTTAACCCAGGCACTGGGCTTTGTCCTTCTATCGAGAAGAGCAGACGATGCCACTCAGATGACTTTGACTTTCCACTGTGGGTGTAGTACAGTCTGCCAGCAGCAGGGGATGGTGTTGCATCACCTTGATGGCAGGATCGGGTCCAAACTCTGAGGGGTCTGACCCCTTTTTGATTGGAGCGAGGGAGAGGGGGAAAGCTCACATTCATTTGTCGCTACCGGTTGCTTAAAGGTTTTAATTTGCACCCCGTTTGCGTGGGAGTTATATGCCCACTGACGGGACGAAGTGACAACAAAATCAGAGTGGGAAACAGAAATTGCTGGAGCAAGTCAGCATCTGGAGTGGGGGTGGGGGAAGGGGAAGAAAGCAGACAAGGTTTCTGGTCCGGTGAGCCTTCTTGAGGACGGCAGTTTTCATTTGTCGCCGAAAAAGGAGGAAGTCTCAAATGATCATCTCCTTGGAAGATGAAAGGACAAGTTGGCCTGGGAGAGCAGAATTGAGAGTATCGTAGGTTTTGTTTGTTGACAGGAGCAGACCGCTCGGCCCTGGGAACGCATGGGACTTGAAATCGGCACTCCTGCATTGAGATATGGAGCTGGCCTCTCAAAATGCCGCAGACTCCCCGGCGGGGAATTGAACCCCGGTCTCCCGCGTGACAGGCGGGGATACTAACCACTATACTACCGAGGATTGGGCGACAGCGCACTCTGTCGCATCCGTATTAGGTAGAATGTTCTTATGTGAAATTTGGATTTTGTTGTCAATTTGAGTTCTCCTTTAGATCATCTTCTACCTCTGTGGAGATGATTAAGAGAATAGTTATTGTTGTTTTCATGTTTTATTATTCGACTATCTATCTTTCAAGTAATCCGCCGCTGCTGCTGCTGCTGCTGTAAAACAGCCTTTTCGTTGTGCCCTACCGTCTGCGTTAAACTTCGTCTGCTGCTGATCCACGCGCGCTCTCCCATTACCTGCTTCTAACAAACTGATTTGTGTACGACAGCACAAATCCAACAGCCTGGCTTCAATTCCCACTGCCAAATGGACTCAGCACGAAAGCTTCCCTTTTTCAAGCTCGTCCCCTCAGGTTCTACTACCACCCATCAATCGCTTCCTCATCAGAGAGCAGTGCTCCTGGAGGACGGTGGGGTGACTTTACTGTACGCTGCATCAGATCTCTCAGCCATGCATTTAACATCGAAACGTAGAAATTAAGTGCAGGAGTAGGCCATTCAGCCCTTCAAGTCAGGCAGAATCCGAGGAGCAGGAAAATCAGGATGCTGCCTGACTTGCTTTGCGTTTCCAGCGCCACTCTGATCGAGACTCTGATTTCCAGCAACTGCAGTCCTCACTTGTTCCATTCAGCCCTTCAAGACACCGCCACCGTTCAATGTGATCATGATTGAACATGTAATTTCAGTAAGCACTCCAGCTTCCTCTCCGTACCCCTGGATCCCTTTAGCTGCAAGGTCTACGTCCGGCTCCCTCTTGGAGTGTATCTCACAAACCGGCATAGCCGCATCTTCCTGTGGGAGACAAGTCCACAGGTTCACCACTCTCGGAGAGAAAAAATCTTCCTGGATCGCTTGCCCTTCGTTCGGAGACTGTGAGCCCTGGTTCTGGACGTCCCCAACATTGGGAACCGGTGAACTTTTGCTGGGATCCCTCAGTACCAAGCATGGATCTGCATGGGTTTCTCTTCAGAAGGGTCAGTGTGAATGGCCTGCTTCCACACTGTGGTGCTCCTATGATGCCAACAGTGTCGGTTGAGTACCTGCACGTGCTTTCTCAAGCTTGCCTCTGTGTTGACCTTCATGTTAACCCAGCCACTGGGCTTTGTCCTTCTATCGAGAAGAGCAGACGATGCCACTCAGATGACTTTGACTTTCCACTGTGGGTGTAGTACAGTCTGCCAGCAGCAGGGGATGGTGTTGCATCACCTTGATGGCAGGATCGGGTCCAAACTCTGAGGGGTCTGACCCCTTTTTGATTGGAGCGAGGGAGAGGGGGAAAGCTCACATTCATTTGTCGCTACCGGTTGCTTAAAGGTTTTAATTTGCACCCCGTTTGCGTGGGAGTTATATGCCCACTGACGGGACGAAGTGACAACAAAATCAGAGTGGGAAACAGAAATTGCTGGAGCAAGTCAGCATCTGGAGTGGGGGTGGGGGAAGAAAGCAGACAAGGTTTCTGGTCCGGTGAGCCTTCTTGAGGACGGCAGTTTTCATTTGTCGCCGAAAAAGGAGGAAGTCTCAAATGATCATCTCCTTGGTAGATGAAAGGACAAGTTGGCCTGGGAGAGCAGAATTGAGAGTATCGTAGGTTTTGTTTGTTGACAAGAGCAGACCGCTCGGCCCTGGGAACGCATGGGACTTGAAATCGGCACTCGTGCATTGACATATGGAGCTGGCCTCTCAAAATGCCGCAGACTCCCCGGCGGGGAATTGAACCCCGGTCTCCCGCGTGACAGGCGGGGATACTAACCACTATACTACCGAGGATTGGGCGACAGCGCACTCTGTCGCATCCGTATTAGGTAGAATGTTCTTATGTGAAATTTGGATTTTGTTGTCAATTTGAGTTCTCCTTTAGATCATCTTCTACCTCTGTGGAGATGATTAAGAGAATAGTTATTGTTGTTTTCATGTTTTATTATTCGACTATCTATCTTTCAAGTAATCCGCCGCCGCTGCTGCTGCTGCTGTAAAACAGCCTTTTCGTTGTGCCCTACCGTCTGCGTTAAACTTCGTCTGCTGCTGATCCACGCGCGCTCTCCCATTACCTGCTTCTAACAAACTGATTTGTGTACGACAGCACAAATCCAACAGCCTGGCTTCAATTCCCACTGCCAAATGGACTCAGCACGAAAGCTTCCCTTTTTCAAGCTCGTCCCCTCAGGTTCTACTACCACCCATCAATCGCTTCCTCATCAGAGAGCAGTGCTCCTGGAGGACGGTGGGGTGACTTTACTGTACGCTGCATCAGATCTCTCAGCCATGCATTTAACATCGAAACGTAGAAATTAAGTGCAGGAGTAGGCCATTCAGCCCTTCAAGTCAGGCAGAATCCGAGGAGCAGGAAAATCAGGATGCTGCCAGACTTGCTTGGCGTTTCCAGCGCCACTCTGATCGAGACTCTGATTTCCAGCAACTGCATTCCTCACTTGTTCCATTCAGCCCTTCAAGACACCGCCACCGTTCAATGTGATCATGATTGAACATGTAATTTCAGTAAGCACTCCAGCTTCCTCTCCGTACCCCTGGATCCCTTTAGCTGCAAGGTCTACGTCCGGCTCCCTCTTGGAGTGTATCTCACAAACCGGCATAGCCGCATCTTCCTGTGGGAGACAAGTCCACAGGTTCACCACTCTCTGAGAGAAAAAATCTTCCTGGATCGCTTGCCCTTCGTTCGGAGACTGTGAGCCCTGGTTCTGGACGTCCCCAACATTGGGAACCGGTGAACTTTTGCTGGGATCCCTCAGTACCAAGCATGGATCTGCATGGGTTTCTCTTCAGAAGAGTCAGTGTGAATGGCCTGCTTCCACACTGTGGTGCTCCTATGATGCCAACAGTGTCGGTTGAGTACCTGCACGTGCTTTCTCAAGCTTGCCTCTGTGTTGACCTTCATGTTAACCCAGGCACTGGGCTTTGTCCTTCTATCGAGAAGAGCAGACGATGCCACTCAGATGACTTTGACTTTCCACTGTGGGTGTAGTACAGTCTGCCAGCAGCAGGGGATGGTGTTGCATCACCTTGATGGCAGGATCGGGTCCAAACTCTGAGGGGTCTGACCCCTTTTTGATTGGAGCGAGGGAGAGGGGGAAAGCTCACATTCATTTGTCGCTACCGGTTGCTTAAAGGTTTTAATTTGCACCCCGTTTGCGTGGGAGTTATATGCCCACTGACGGGACGAAGTGACAACAAAATCAGAGTGGGAAACAGAAATTGCTGGAGCAAGTCAGCATCTGGAGTGGGGGTGGGGGAAGGGGAAGAAAGCAGACAAGGTTTCTGGTCCGGTGAGCCTTCTTGAGGACGGCAGTTTTCATTTGTCGCCGAAAAAGGAGGAAGTCTCAAATGATCATCTCCTTGGAAGATGAAAGGACAAGTTGGCCTGGGAGAGCAGAATTGAGAGTATCGTGGGTTTTGTTTGTTGACAAGAGCAGACCGCTCGGCCCTGGGAACGCATGGGACTTGAAATCGGCACTCCTGCATTGAGATATGGAGCTGGCCTCTCAAAATGCCGCAGACTCCCCGGCGGGGAATTGAACCCCGGTCTCCCGCGTGACAGGCGGGGATACTAACCACTATACTACCGAGGATTGGGCGACAGCGCACTCTGTCGCATCCGTATTAGGTAGAATGTTCTTATGTGAAATTTGGATTTTGTTGTCAATTTGAGTTCTCCTTTAGATCATCTTCTACCTCTGTGGAGATGATTAAGAGAATAGTTATTGTTGTTTTCATGTTTTATTATTCGACTATCTATCTTTCAAGTAATCCGCCGCTGCTGCTGCTGCTGCTGTAAAACAGCCTTTTCGTTGTGCCCTACCGTCTGCGTTAAACTTCGTCTGCTGCTGATCCACGCGCGCTCTCCCATTACCTGCTTCTAACAAACTGATTTGTGTACGACAGCACAAATCCAACAGCCTGGCTTCAATTCCCACTGCCAAATGGACTCAGCACGAAAGCTTCCCTTTTTCAAGCTCGTCCCCTCAGGTTCTACTACCACCCATCAATCGCTTCCTCATCAGAGAGCAGTGCTCCTGGAGGACGGTGGGGTGACTTTACTGTACGCTGCATCAGATCTCTCAGGCATGCATTTAACATCGAAACATAGAAATTAAGTGCAGGAGTAGGCCATTCAGCCCTCCAAGTCAGGCAGAATCCGAGGAGCAGGAAAATCAGGATGCTGCCTGACTTGCTTGGCGTTTCCAGCGCCACTCTGATCGAGACTCGGATTTCCAGCAACTGCAGTCCTCACTTGTTCCATTCAGCCCTTCAAGACACCGCCACCGTTCAATGTGATCATGATTGAACATGTAATTTCAGTAAGCACTCCAGCTTCCTCTCCGTACCCCTGGATCCCTTTAGCTGCAAGGTCTACGTCCGGCTCCCTCTTGGAGTGTATCTCACAAACCGGCATAGCCGCATCTTCCTGTGGGAGACAAGTCCACAGGTTCACCACTCTCGGAGAGAAAAAATCTTCCTGGATCGCTTGCCCTTCGTTCGGAGACTGTGAGCCCTGGTTCTGGACGTCCCCAACATTGGGAACCGGTGAACTTTTGCTGGGATCCCTCAGTACCAAGCATGGATCTGCACGGGTTTCTCTTCAGAAGGGTCAGTGTGAATGGCCTGCTTCCACACTGTGGTGCTCCTATGATGCCAACAGTGTCGGTTGAGTACCTGCACGTGCTTTCTCAAGCTTGCCTCTGTGTTGACCTTCATGTTAACCCAGGCACTGGGCTTTGTCCTTCTATCGAGAAGAGCAGACGATGCCACTCAGATGACTTTGACTTTCCACTGTGGGTGTAGTACAGTCTGCCAGCAGCAGGGGATGGTGTTGCATCACCTTGATGGCAGGATCGGGTCCAAACTCTGAGGGGTCTGACCCCTTTTTGATTGGAGCGAGGGAGAGGGGGAAAGCTCACATTCATTTGTCGCTACCGGTTGCTTAAAGGTTTTAATTTGCACCCCGTTTGCGTGGGAGTTATATGCCCACTGACGGGACGAAGTGACAACAAAATCAGAGTGGGAAACAGAAATTGCTGGAGCAAGTCAGCATCTGGAGTGGGGGTGGGGGAAGGGGAAGAAAGCAGACAAGGTTTCTGGTCCGGTGAGCCTTCTTGAGGACGGCAGTTTTCATTTGTCGCCGAAAAAGGAGGAAGTCTCAAATGATCATCTCCTTGGTAGATGAAAGGACAAGTTGGCCTGGGAGAGCAGAATTGAGAGTATCGTAGGTTTTGTTTGTTGACAAGAGCAGACCGCTCGGCCCTGGGAACGCATGGGACTTGAAATCGGCACTCCTGCATTGAGATATGGAGCTGGCCTCTCAAAATGCCGCAGACTCCCCGGCGGGGAATTGAACCCCGGTCTCCCGCGTGACAGGCGGGGATACTAACCACTATACGACCGAGGATTGGGCGACAGCGCACTCTGTCGCATGCGTATTAGGTAGAATGTTCTTATGTGAAATTTGGATTTTGTTGTCAATTTGAGTTCTCCTTTAGATCATCTTCTACCTCTGTGGAGATGATTAAGAGAATAGTTATTGTTGTTTTCATGTTTTATTATTCGACTATCTATCTTTGAAGTAATCCGCCGCCGCTGCTGCTGCTGCTGCTGTAAAACAGCCTTTTCGTTGTGCCCTACCGTCTGCGTTAAACTTCGTCTGCTGCTGATCCACGCGCGCTCTCCCATTACCTGCTTCTAACAAACTGATTTGTGTACGACAGCACAAATCCAACAGCCTGGCTTCAATTCCCACTGCCAAATGGACTCAGCACGAAAGCTTCCCTTTTTCAAGCTCGTCCCCTCAGGTTCTACTACCACCCATCAATCGCTTCCTCATCAGAGAGCAGTGCTCCTGGAGGACGGTGGGGTGACTTTACTGTACGCTGCATCAGATCTCTCAGCCATGCATTTAACATCGAAACGTAGAAATTAAGTGCAGGAGTAGGCCATTCAGCCCTTCAAGTCAGGCAGAATCCGAGGAGCAGGAAAATCAGGATGCTGCCTGACTTGCTTTGCGTTTCCAGCGCCACTCTGATCGAGACTCTGATTTCCAGCAACTGCAGTCCTCACTTGTTCCATTCAGCCCTTCAAGACACCGCCACCGTTCAATGTGATCATGATTGAACATGTAATTTCAGTAAGCACTCCAGCTTCCTCTCCGTACCCCTGGATCCCTTTAGCTGCAAGGTCTACGTCCGGCTCCCTCTTGGAGTGTATCTCACAAACCGGCATAGCCGCATCTTCCTGTGGGAGACAAGTCCACAGGTTCACCACTCTCGGAGAGAAAAAATCTTCCTGGATCGCTTGCCCTTCGTTCGGAGACTGTGAGCCCTGGTTCTGGACGTCCCCAACATTGGGAACCGGTGAACTTTTGCTGGGATCCCTCAGTACCAAGCATGGATCTGCACGGGTTTCTCTTCAGAAGGGTCAGTGTGAATGGCCTGCTTCCACACTGTGGTGCTCCTATGATGCCAACAGTGTCGGTTGAGTACCTGCACGTGCTTTCTCAAGCTTGCCTCTGTGTTGACCTTCATGTTAACCCAGCCACTGGGCTTTGTCCTTCTATCGAGAAGAGCAGACGATGCCACTCAGATGACTTTGACTTTCCACTGTGGGTGTAGTACAGTCTGCCAGCAGCAGGGGATGGTGTTGCATCACCTTGATGGCAGGATCGGGTCCAAACTCTGAGGGGTCTGACCCCTTTTTGATTGGAGCGAGGGAGAGGGGGAAAGCTCACATTCATTTGTCGCTACCGGTTGCTTAAAGGTTTTAATTTGCACCCCGTTTGCGTGGGAGTTATATGCCCACTGACGGGACGAAGTGACAACAAAATCAGAGTGGGAAACAGAAATTGCTGGAGCAAGTCAGCATCTGGAGTGGGGGTGGGGGAAGGGGAAGAAAGCAGACAAGGTTTCTGGTCCGGTGAGCCTTCTTGAGGACGGCAGTTTTCATTTGTCGCCGAAAAAGGAGGAAGTCTCAAATGATCATCTCCTTGGAAGATGAAAGGACAAGTTGGCCTGGGAGAGCAGAATTGAGAGTATCGTAGGTTTTGTTTGTTGACAAGAGCAGACCGCTCGGCCCTGGGAACGCATGGGACTTGAAATCGGCACTCCTGCATTGAGATATGGAGCTGGCCTCTCAAAATGCCGCAGACTCCCCGGCGGGGAATTGAACCCCGGTCTCCCGCGTGACAGGCGGGGATACTAACCACTATACTACCGAGGATTGGGCGACAGCGCGCTCTGTCGCATCCGTATTAGGTAGAATGTTCTTATGTGAAATTTGGATTTTGTTGTCAATTTGAGTTCTCCTTTAGATCATCTTCTACCTCTGTGGAGATGATTAAGAGAATAGTTATTGTTGTTTTCATGTTTTATTATTCGACTATCTATCTTTCAAGTAATCCGCCGCCGCTGCTGCTGCTGCTGTAAAACAGCCTTTTCGTTGTGCCCTACCGTCTGCGTTAAACTTCGTCTGCTGCTGATCCACGCGCGCTCTCCCATTACCTGCTTCTAACAAACTGATTTGTGTACGACAGCACAAATCCAACAGCCTGGCTTCAATTCCCACTGCCAAATGGACTCAGCACGAAAGCTTCCCTTTTTCAAGCTCGTCCCCTCAGGTTCTACTACCACCCATCAATCGCTTCCTCATCAGAGAGCAGTGCTCCTGGAGGACGGTGGGGTGACTTTACTGTACGCTGCATCAGATCTCTCAGCCATGCATTTAACATCGAAACGTAGAAATTAAGTGCAGGAGTAGGCCATTCAGCCCTTCAAGTCAGGCAGAATCCGAGGAGCAGGAAAATCAGGATGCTGCCTGACTTGCTTTGCGTTTCCAGCGCCACTCTGATCGAGACTCTGATTTCCAGCAACTGCAGTCCTCACTTGTTCCATTCAGCCCTTCAAGACACCGCCACCGTTCAATGTGATCATGATTGAACATGTAATTTCAGTAAGCACTCCAGCTTCCTCTCCGTACCCCTGGATCCCTTTAGCTGCAAGGTCTACGTCCGGCTCCCTCTTGGAGTGTATCTCACAAACCGGCATAGCCGCATCTTCCTGTGGGAGACAAGTCCACAGGTTCACCACTCTCGGAGAGAAAAAATCTTCCTGGATCGCTTGCCCTTCGTTCGGAGACTGTGAGCCCTGGTTCTGGACGTCCCCAACATTGGGAACCGGTGAACTTTTGCTGGGATCCCTCAGTACCAAGCATGGATCTGCACGGGTTTCTCTTCAGAAGGGTCAGTGTGAATGGCCTGCTTCCACACTGTGGTGCTCCTATGATGCCAACAGTGTCGGTTGAGTACCTGCACGTGCTTTCTCAAGCTTGCCTCTGTGTTGACCTTCATGTTAACCCAGGCACTGGGCTTTGTCCTTCTATCGAGAAGAGCAGACGATGCCACTCAGATGACTTTGACTTTCCACTGTGGGTGTAGTACAGTCTGCCAGCAGCAGGGGATGGTGTTGCATCACCTTGATGGCAGGATCGGGTCCAAACTCTGAGGGGTCTGACCCCTTTTTGATTGGAGCGAGGGAGAGGGGGAAAGCTCACATTCATTTGTCGCTACCGGTTGCTTAAAGGTTTTAATTTGCACCCCGTTTGCGTGGGAGTTATATGCCCACTGACGGGACGAAGTGACAACAAAATCAGAGTGGGAAACAGAAATTGCTGGAGCAAGTCAGCATCTGGAGTGGGGGTGGGGGAAGGGGAAGAAAGCAGACAAGGTTTCTGGTCCGGTGAGCCTTCTTGAGGACGGCAGTTTTCATTTGTCGCCGAAAAAGGAGGAAGTCTCAAATGATCATCTCCTTGGAAGATGAAAGGACAAGTTGGCCTGGGAGAGCAGAATTGAGAGTATCGTGGGTTTTGTTTGTTGACAAGAGCAGACCGCTCGGCCCTGGGAACGCATGGGACTTGAAATCGGCACTCCTGCATTGAGATATGGAGCTGGCCTCTCAAAATGCCGCAGACTCCCCGGCGGGGAATTGAACCCCGGTCTCCCGCGTGACAGGCGGGGATACTAACCACTATACTACCGAGGATTGGGCGACAGCGCACTCTGTCGCATCCGTATTAGGTAGAATGTTCTTATGTGAAATTTGGATTTTGTTGTCAATTTGAGTTCTCCTTTAGATCATCTTCTACCTCTGTGGAGATGATTAAGAGAATAGTTATTGTTGTTTTCATGTTTTATTATTCGACTATCTATCTTTCAAGTAATCCGCCGCTGCTGCTGCTGCTGCTGTAAAACAGCCTTTTCGTTGTGCCCTACCGTCTGCGTTAAACTTCGTCTGCTGCTGATCCACGCGCGCTCTCCCATTACCTGCTTCTAACAAACTGATTTGTGTACGACAGCACAAATCCAACAGCCTGGCTTCAATTCCCACTGCCAAATGGACTCAGCACGAAAGCTTCCCTTTTTCAAGCTCGTCCCCTCAGGTTCTACTACCACCCATCAATCGCTTCCTCATCAGAGAGCAGTGCTCCTGGAGGACGGTGGGGTGACTTTACTGTACGCTGCATCAGATCTCTCAGGCATGCATTTAACATCGAAACATAGAAATTAAGTGCAGGAGTAGGCCATTCAGCCCTTCAAGTCAGGCAGAATCCGAGGAGCAGGAAAATCAGGATGCTGCCTGACTTGCTTGGCGTTTCCAGCGCCACTCTGATCGAGACTCTGATTTCCAGCAACTGCAGTCCTCACTTGTTCCATTCAGCCCTTCAAGACACCGCCACCGTTCAATGTGATCATGATTGAACATGTAATTTCAGTAAGCACTCCAGCTTCCTCTCCGTACCCCTGGATCCCTTTAGCTGCAAGGTCTACGTCCGGCTCCCTCTTGGAGTGTATCTCACAAACCGGCATAGCCGCATCTTCCTGTGGGAGACAAGTCCACAGGTTCACCACTCTCGGAGAGAAAAAATCTTCCTGGATCGCTTGCCCTTCGTTCGGAGACTGTGAGCCCTGGTTCTGGACGTCCCCAACATTGGGAACCGGTGAACTTTTGCTGGGATCCCTCAGTACCAAGCATGGATCTGCACGGGTTTCTCTTCAGAAGGGTCAGTGTGAATGGCCTGCTTCCACACTGTGGTGCTCCTATGATGCCAACAGTGTCGGTTGAGTACCTGCACGTGCTTTCTCAAGCTTGCCTCTGTGTTGACCTTCATGTTAACCCAGGCACTGGGCTTTGTCCTTCTATCGAGAAGAGCAGACGATGCCACTCAGATGACTTTGACTTTCCACTGTGGGTGTAGTACAGTCTGCCAGCAGCAGGGGATGGTGTTGCATAACCTTGATGGCAGGATCGGGTCCAAACTCTGAGGGGTCTGACCCCTTTTTGATTGGAGCGAGGGAGAGGGGGAAAGCTCACATTCATTTGTCGCTACCGGTTGCTTAAAGGTTTTAATTTGCACCCCGTTTGCGTGGGAGTTATATGCCCACTGACGGGACGAAGTGACAACAAAATCAGAGTGGGAAACAGAAATTGCTGGAGCAAGTCAGCATCTGGAGTGGGGGTGGGGGAAGGGGAAGAAAGCAGACAAGGTTTCTGGTCCGGTGAGCCTTCTTGAGGACGGCAGTTTTCATTTGTCGCCGAAAAAGGAGGAAGTCTCAAATGATCATCTCCTTGGTAGATGAAAGGACAAGTTGGCCTGGGAGAGCAGAATTGAGAGTATCGTAGGTTTTGTTTGTTGACAAGAGCAGACCGCTCGGCCCTGGGAACGCATGGGACTTGAAATCGGCACTCCTGCATTGAGATATGGAGCTGGCCTCTCAAAATGCCGCAGACTCCCCGGCGGGGAATTGAACCCCGGTCTCCCGCGTGACAGGCGGGGATACTAACCACTATACTACCGAGGATTGGGCGACAGCGCACTCTGTCGCATCCGTATTAGGTAGAATGTTCTTATGTGAAATTTGGATTTTGTTGTCAATTTGAGTTCTCCTTTAGATCATCTTCTACCTCTGTGGAGATGATTAAGAGAATAGTTATTGTTGTTTTCATGTTTTATTATTCGACTATCTATCTTTCAAGTAATCCGCCGCTGCTGCTGCTGCTGCTGTAAAACAGCCTTTTCGTTGTGCCCTACCGTCTGCGTTAAACTTCGTCTGCTGCTGATCCACGCGCGCTCTCCCATTACCTGCTTCTAACAAACTGATTTGTGTACGACAGCACAAATCCAACAGCCTGGCTTCAATTCCCACTGCCAAATGGACTCAGCACGAAAGCTTCCCTTTTTCAAGCTCGTCCCCTCAGGTTCTACTACCACCCATCAATCGCTTCCTCATCAGAGAGCAGTGCTCCTGGAGGACGGTGGGGTGACTTTACTGTACGCTGCATCAGATCTCTCAGCCATGCATTTAACATCGAAACGTAGAAATTAAGTGCAGGAGTAGGCCATTCAGCCCTTCAAGTCAGGCAGAATCCGAGGAGCAGGAAAATCAGGATGCTGCCTGACTTGCTTTGCGTTTCCAGCGCCACTCTGATCGAGACTCTGATTTCCAGCAACTGCAGTCCTCACTTGTTCCATTCAGCCCTTCAAGACACCGCCACCGTTCAATGTGATCATGATTGAACATGTAATTTCAGTAAGCACTCCAGCTTCCTCTCCGTACCCCTGGATCCCTTTAGCTGCAAGGTCTACGTCCGGCTCCCTCTTGGAGTGTATCTCACAAACCGGCATAGCCGCATCTTCCTGTGGGAGACAAGTCCACAGGTTCACCACTCTCTGAGAGAAAAAATCTTCCTGGATCGCTTGCCCTTCGTTCGGAGACTGTGAGCCCTGGTTCTGGACGTCCCCAACATTGGGAACCGGTGAACTTTTGCTGGGATCCCTCAGTACCAAGCATGGATCTGCACGGGTTTCTCTTCAGAAGGGTCAGTGTGAATGGCCTGCTTCCACACTGTGGTGCTCCTATGATGCCAACAGTGTCGGTTGAGTACCTGCACGTGCTTTCTCAAGCTTGCCTCTGTGTTGACCTTCATGTTAACCCAGGCACTGGGCTTTGTCCTTCTATCGAGAAGAGCAGACGATGCCACTCAGATGACTTTGACTTTCCACTGTGGGTGTAGTACAGTCTGCCAGCAGCAGGGGATGGTGTTGCATCACCTTGATGGCAGGATCGGGTCCAAACTCTGAGGGGTCTGACCCCTTTTTGATTGGAGCGAGGGAGAGGGGGAAAGCTCACATTCATTTGTCGCTACCGGTTGCTTAAAGGTTTTAATTTGCACCCCGTTTGCGTGGGAGTTATATGCCCACTGACGGGACGAAGTGACAACAAAATCAGAGTGGGAAACAGAAATTGCTGGAGCAAGTCAGCATCTGGAGTGGGGGTGGGGGAAGGGGAAGAAAGCAGACAAGGTTTCTGGTCCGGTGAGCCTTCTTGAGGACGGCAGTTTTCATTTGTCGCCGAAAAAGGAGGAAGTCTCAAATGATCATCTCCTTGGTAGATGAAAGGACAAGTTGGCCTGGGAGAGCAGAATTGAGAGTATCGTAGGTTTTGTTTGTTGACAAGAGCAGACCGCTCGGCCCTGGGAACGCATGGGACTTGAAATCGGCACTCCTGCATTGAGATATGGAGCTGGCCTCTCAAAATGCCGCAGACTCCCCGGCGGGGAATTGAACCCCGGTCTCCCGCGTGACAGGCGGGGATACTAACCACTATACTACCGAGGATTGGGCGACAGCGCACTCTGTCGCATCCGTATTAGGTAGAATGTTCTTATGTGAAATTTGGATTTTGTTGTCAATTTGAGTTCTCCTTTAGATCATCTTCTACCTCTGTGGAGATGATTAAGAGAATAGTTATTGTTGTTTTCATGTTTTATTATTCGACTATCTATCTTTCAAGTAATCCGCCGCCGCTGCTGCTGCTGTAAAACAGCCTTTTCGTTGTGCCCTACCGTCTGCGTTAAACTTCGTCTGCTGCTGATCCACGCGCGCTCTCCCATTACCTGCTTCTAACAAACTGATTTGTGTACGACAGCACAAATCCAACAGCCTGGCTTCAATTCCCACTGCCAAATGGACTCAGCACGAAAGCTTCCCTTTTTCAAGCTCGTCCCCTCAGGTTCTACTACCACCCATCAATCGCTTCCTCATCAGAGAGCAGTGCTCCTGGAGGACGGTGGGGTGACTTTACTGTACGCTGCATCAGATCTCTCAGCCATGCATTTAACATCGAAACGTAGAAATTAAGTGCAGGAGTAGGCCATTCAGCCCTTCAAGTCAGGCAGAATCCGAGGAGCAGGAAAATCAGGATGCTGCCTGACTTGCTTTGCGTTTCCAGCGCCACTCTGGTCGAGACTCGGATTTCCAGCAACTGCAGTCCTCACTTGTTCCATTCAGCCCTTCAAGACACCGCCACCGTTCAATGTGATCATGATTGAACATGTAATTTCAGTAAGCACTCCAGCTTCCTCTCCGTGCCCCTGGATCCCTTTAGCTGCAAGGTCTACGTCCGGCTCCCTCTTGGAGTGTATCTCACAAACCGGCATAGCCGCATCTTCCTGTGGGAGACAAGTCCACAGGTTCACCACTCTCTGAGAGAAAAAATCTTCCTGGATCGCTTGCCCTTCGTTCGGAGACTGTGAGCCCTGGTTCTGGACGTCCCCAACATTGGGAACCGGTGAACTTTTGCTGGGATCCCTCAGTACCAAGCATGGATCTGCACGGGTTTCTCTTCAGAAGGGTCAGTGTGAATGGCCTGCTTCCACACTGTGGTGCTCCTATGATGCCAACAGTGTCGGTTGAGTACCTGCACGTGCTTTCTCAAGCTTGCCTCTGTGTTGACCTTCATGTTAACCCAGGCACTGGGCTTTGTCCTTCTATCGAGAAGAGCAGACGATGCCACTCAGATGACTTTGACTTTCCACTGTGGGTGTAGTACAGTCTGCCAGCAGCAGGGGATGGTGTTGCATCACCTTGATGGCAGGATCGGGTCCAAACTCTGAGGGGTCTGACCCCTTTTTGATTGGAGCGAGGGAGAGGGGGAAAGCTCACATTCATTTGTCGCTACCGGTTGCTTAAAGGTTTTAATTTGCACCCCGTTTGCGTGGGAGTTATATGCCCACTGACGGGACGAAGTGACAACAAAATCAGAGTGGGAAACAGAAATTGCTGGAGCAAGTCAGCATCTGGAGTGGGGGTGGGGGAAGGGGAAGAAAGCAGACAAGGTTTCTGGTCCGGTGAGCCTTCTTGAGGACGGCAGTTTTCATTTGTCGCCGAAAAAGGAGGAAGTCTCAAATGATCATCTCCTTGGTAGATGAAAGGACAAGTTGGCCTGGGAGAGCAGAATTGAGAGTATCGTAGATTTTGTTTGTTGACAAGAGCAGACCGCTCGGCCCTGGGAACGCATGGGACTTGAAATCGGCACTCCTGCATTGAGATATGGAGCTGGCCTCTCAAAATGCCGCAGACTCCCCGGCTGGGAATTGAACCCCGGTCTCCCGCGTGACAGGCGGGGATACTAACCACTATACTACCGAGGATTGGGCGACAGCGCACTCTGTCGCATCCGTATTAGGTAGAATGTTCTTATGTGAAATTTGGATTTTGTTGTCAATTTGAGTTCTCCTTTAGATCATCTTCTACCTCTGTGGAGATGATTAAGAGAATAGTTATTGTTGTTTTCATGTTTTATTATTCGACTATCTATCTTTCAAGTAATCCGCCGCTGCTGCTGCTGCTGCTGTAAAACAGCCTTTTCGTTGTGCCCTACCGTCTGCGTTAAACTTCGTCTGCTGCTGATCCACGCGCGCTCTCCCATTACCTGCTTCTAACAAACTGATTTGTGTACGACAGCACAAATCCAACAGCCTGGCTTCAATTCCCACTGCCAAATGGACTCAGCACGAAAGCTTCCCTTTTTCAAGCTCGTCCCCTCAGGTTCTACTACCACCCATCAATCGCTTCCTCATCAGAGAGCAGTGCTCCTGGAGGACGGTGGGGTGACTTTACTGTACGCTGCATCAGATCTCTCAGCCATGCATTTAACATCGAAACGTAGAAATTAAGTGCAGGAGTAGGCCATTCAGCCCTTCAAGTCAGGCAGAATCCGAGGAGCAGGAAAATCAGGATGCTGCCTGACTTGCTTTGCGTTTCCAGCGCCACTCTGATCGAGACTCTGATTTCCAGCAACTGCAGTCCTCACTTGTTCCATTCAGCCCTTCAAGACACCGCCACCGTTCAATGTGATCATGATTGAACATGTAATTTCAGTAAGCACTCCAGCTTCCTCTCCGTGCCCCTGGATCCCTTTAGCTGCAAGGTCTACGTCCGGCTCCCTCTTGGAGTGTATCTCACAAACCGGCATAGCCGCATCTTCCTGTGGGAGACAAGTCCACAGGTTCACCACTCTCTGAGAGAAAAAATCTTCCTGGATCGCTTGCCCTTCGTTCGGAGACTGTGAGCCCTGGTTCTGGACGTCCCCAACATTGGGAACCGGTGAACTTTTGCTGGGATCCCTCAGTACCAAGCATGGATCTGCACGGGTTTCTCTTCAGAAGGGTCAGTGTGAATGGCCTGCTTCCACACTGTGGTGCTCCTATGATGCCAACAGTGTCGGTTGAGTACCTGCACGTGCTTTCTCAAGCTTGCCTCTGTGTTGACCTTCATGTTAACCCAGGCACTGGGCTTTGTCCTTCTATCGAGAAGAGCAGACGATGCCACTCAGATGACTTTGACTTTCCACTGTGGGTGTAGTACAGTCTGCCAGCAGCAGGGGATGGTGTTGCATCACCTTGATGGCAGGATCGGGTCCAAACTCTGAGGGGTCTGACCCCTTTTTGATTGGAGCGAGGGAGAGGGGGAAAGCTCACATTCATTTGTCGCTACCGGTTGCTTAAAGGTTTTAATTTGCACCCCGTTTGCGTGGGAGTTATATGCCCACTGACGGGACGAAGTGACAACAAAATCAGAGTGGGAAACAGAAATTGCTGGAGCAAGTCAGCATCTGGAGTGGGGGTGGGGGAAGGGGAAGAAAGCAGACAAGGTTTCTGGTCCGGTGAGCCTTCTTGAGGACGGCAGTTTTCATTTGTCGCCGAAAAAGGAGGAAGTCTCAAATGATCATCTCCTTGGTAGATGAAAGGACAAGTTGGCCTGGGAGAGCAGAATTGAGAGTATCGTAGGTTTTGTTTGTTGACAAGAGCAGACCGCTCGGCCCTGGGAACGCATGGGACTTGAAATCGGCACTCGTGCATTGACATATGGAGCTGGCCTCTCAAAATGCCGCAGACTCCCCGGCGGGGAATTGAACCCCGGTCTCCCGCGTGACAGGCGGGGATACTAACCACTATACTACCGAGGATTGGGCGACAGCGCACTCTGTCGCATCCGTATTAGGTAGAATGTTCTTATGTGAAATTTGGATTTTGTTGTCAATTTGAGTTCTCCTTTAGATCATCTTCTACCTCTGTGGAGATGATTAAGAGAATAGTTATTGTTGTTTTCATGTTTTATTATTCGACTATCTATCTTTCAAGTAATCCGCCGCTGCTGCTGCTGCTGTAAAACAGCCTTTTCGTTGTGCCCTACCGTCTGCGTTAAACTTCGTCTGCTGCTGATCCACGCGCGCTCTCCCATTACCTGCTTCTAACAAACTGATTTGTGTACGACAGCACAAATCCAACAGCCTGGCTTCAATTCCCACTGCCAAATGGACTCAGCACGAAAGCTTCCCTTTTTCAAGCTCGTCCCCTCAGGTTCTACTACCACCCATCAATCGCTTCCTCATCAGAGAGCAGTGCTCCTGGAGGACGGTGGGGTGACTTTACTGTACGCTGCATCAGATCTCTCAGCCATGCATTTAACATCGAAACGTAGAAATTAAGTGCAGGAGTAGGCCATTCAGCCCTTCAAGTCAGGCAGAATCCGAGGAGCAGGAAAATCAGGATGCTGCCTGACTTGCTTTGCGTTTCCAGCGCCACTCTGATCGAGACTCGGATTTCCAGCAACTGCAGTCCTCACTTGTTCCATTCAGCCCTTCAAGACACCGCCACCGTTCAATGTGATCATGATTGAACATGTAATTTCAGTAAGCACTCCAGCTTCCTCTCCGTACCCCTGGATCCCTTTAGCTGCAAGGTCTACGTCCGGCTCCCTCTTGGAGTGTATCTCACAAACCGGCATAGCCGCATCTTCCTGTGGGAGACAAGTCCACAGGTTCACCACTCTCTGAGAGAAAAAATCTTCCTGGATCGCTTGCCCTTCGTTCGGAGACTGTGAGCCCTGGTTCTGGACGTCCCCAACATTGGGAACCGGTGAACTTTTGCTGGGATCCCTCAGTACCAAGCATGGATCTGCACGGGTTTCTCTTCAGAAGGGTCAGTGTGAATGGCCTGCTTCCACACTGTGGTGCTCCTATGATGCCAACAGTGTCGGTTGAGTACCTGCACGTGCTTTCTCAAGCTTGCCTCTGTGTTGACCTTCATGTTAACCCAGGCACTGGGCTTTGTCCTTCTATCGAGAAGAGCAGACGATGCCACTCAGATGACTTTGACTTTCCACTGTGGGTGTAGTACAGTCTGCCAGCAGCAGGGGATGGTGTTGCATCACCTTGATGGCAGGATCGGGTCCAAACTCTGAGGGGTCTGACCCCTTTTTGATTGGAGCGAGGGAGAGGGGGAAAGCTCACATTCATTTGTCGCTACCGGTTGCTTAAAGGTTTTAATTTGCACCCCGTTTGCGTGGGAGTTATATGCCCACTGACGGGACGAAGTGACAACAAAATCAGAGTGGGAAACAGAAATTGCTGGAGCAAGTCAGCATCTGGAGTGGGGGTGGGGGAAGGGGAAGAAAGCAGACAAGGTTTCTGGTCCGGTGAGCCTTCTTGAGGACGGCAGTTTTCATTTGTCGCCGAAAAAGGAGGAAGTCTCAAATGATCATCTCCTTGGTAGATGAAAGGACAAGTTGGCCTGGGAGAGCAGAATTGAGAGTATCGTAGATTTTGTTTGTTGACAAGAGCAGACCGCTCGGCCCTGGGAACGCATGGGACTTGAAATCGGCACTCCTGCATTGAGATATGGAGCTGGCCTCTCAAAATGCCGCAGACTCCCCGGCGGGGAATTGAACCCCGGTCTCCCGCGTGACAGGCGGGGATACTAACCACTATACTACCGAGGATTGGGCGACAGCGCACTCTGTCGCATCCGTATTAGGTAGAATGTTCTTATGTGAAATTTGGATTTTGTTGTCAATTTGAGTTCTCCTTTAGATCATCTTCTACCTCTGTGGAGATGATTAAGAGAATAGTTATTGTTGTTTTCATGTTTTATTATTCGACTATCTATCTTTGAAGTAATCCGCCGCCGCTGCTGCTGCTGCTGCTGTAAAACAGCCTTTTCGTTGTGCCCTACCGTCTGCGTTAAACTTCGTCTGCTGCTGATCCACGCGCGCTCTCCCATTACCTGCTTCTAACAAACTGATTTGTGTACGACAGCACAAATCCAACAGCCTGGCTTCAATTCCCACTGCCAAATGGACTCAGCACGAAAGCTTCCCTTTTTCAAGCTCGTCCCCTCAGGTTCTACTACCACCCATCAATCGCTTCCTCATCAGAGAGCAGTGCTCCTGGAGGACGGTGGGGTGACTTTACTGTACGCTGCATCAGATCTCTCAGCCATGCATTTAACATCGAAACGTAGAAATTAAGTGCAGGAGTAGGCCATTCAGCCCTTCAAGTCAGGCAGAATCCGAGGAGCAGGAAAATCAGGATGCTGCCTGACTTGCTTTGCGTTTCCAGCGCCACTCTGATCGAGACTCGGATTTCCAGCAACTGCAGTCCTCACTTGTTCCATTCAGCCCTTCAAGACACCGCCACCGTTCAATGTGATCATGATTGAACATGTAATTTCAGTAAGCACTCCAGCTTCCTCTCCGTGCCCCTGGATCCCTTTAGCTGCAAGGTCTACGTCCGGCTCCCTCTTGGAGTGTATCTCACAAACCGGCATAGCCGCATCTTCCTGTGGGAGACAAGTCCACAGGTTCACCACTCTCTGAGAGAAAAAATCTTCCTGGATCGCTTGCCCTTCGTTCGGAGACTGTGAGCCCTGGTTCTGGACGTCCCCAACATTGGGAACCGGTGAACTTTTGCTGGGATCCCTCAGTACCAAGCATGGATCTGCACGGGTTTCTCTTCAGAAGGGTCAGTGTGAATGGCCTGCTTCCACACTGTGGTGCTCCTATGATGCCAACAGTGTCGGTTGAGTACCTGCACGTGCTTTCTCAAGCTTGCCTCTGTGTTGACCTTCATGTTAACCCAGGCACTGGGCTTTGTCCTTCTATCGAGAAGAGCAGACGATGCCACTCAGATGACTTTGACTTTCCACTGTGGGTGTAGTACAGTCTGCCAGCAGCAGGGGATGGTGTTGCATTACCTTGATGGCAGGATCGGGTCCAAACTCTGAGGGGTCTGACCCCTTTTTGATTGGAGCGAGGGAGAGGGGGAAAGCTCACATTCATTTGTCGCTACCGGTTGCTTAAAGGTTTTAATTTGCACCCCGTTTGCGTGGGAGTTATATGCCCACTGACGGGACGAAGTGACAACAAAATCAGAGTGGGAAACAGAAATTGCTGGAGCAAGTCAGCATCTGGAGTGGGGGTGGGGGAAGGGGAAGAAAGCAGACAAGGTTTCTGGTCCGGTGAGCCTTCTTGAGGACGGCAGTTTTCATTTGTCGCCGAAAAAGGAGGAAGTCTCAAATGATCATCTCCTTGGAAGATGAAAGGACAAGTTGGCCTGGGAGAGCAGAATTGAGAGTATCGTAGGTTTTGTTTGTTGACAAGAGCAGACCGCTCGGCCCTGGGAACGCATGGGACTTGAAATCGGCACTCCTGCATTGAGATATGGAGCTGGCCTCTCAAAATGCCGCAGACTCCCCGGCGGGGAATTGAACCCCGGTCTCCCGCGTGACAGGCGGGGATACTAACCACTATACTACCGAGGATTGGGCGACAGCGCGCTCTGTCGCATCCGTATTAGGTAGAATGTTCTTATGTGAAATTTGGATTTTGTTGTCAATTTGAGTTCTCCTTTAGATCATCTTCTACCTCTGTGGAGATGATTAAGAGAATAGTTATTGTTGTTTTCATGTTTTATTATTCGACTATCTATCTTTCAAGTAATCCGCCGCTGCTGCTGCTGCTGCTGTAAAACAGCCTTTTCGTTGTGCCCTACCGTCTGCGTTAAACTTCGTCTGCTGCTGATCCACGCGCGCTCTCCCATTACCTGCTTCTAACAAACTGATTTGTGTACGACAGCACAAATCCAACAGCCTGGCTTCAGTTCCCACTGCCAAATGGACTCAGCACGAAAGCTTCCCTTTTTCAAGCTCGTCCCCTCAGGTTCTACTACCACCCATCAATCGCTTCCTCATCAGAGAGCAGTGCTCCTGGAGGACGGTGGGGTGACTTTACTGTACGCTGCATCAGATCTCTCAGCCATGCATTTAACATCGAAACGTAGAAATTAAGTGCAGGAGTAGGCCATTCAGCCCTTCAAGTCAGGCAGAATCCGAGGAGCAGGAAAATCAGGATGCTGCCTGACTTGCTTTGCGTTTCCAGCGCCACTCTGATCGAGACTCTGATTTCCAGCAACTGCAGTCCTCACTTGTTCCATTCAGCCCTTCAAGACACCGCCACCGTTCAATGTGATCATGATTGAACATGTAATTTCAGTAAGCACTCCAGCTTCCTCTCCGTACCCCTGGATCCCTTTAGCTGCAAGGTCTACGTCCGGCTCCCTCTTGGAGTGTATCTCACAAACCGGCATAGCCGCATCTTCCTGTGGGAGACAAGTCCACAGGTTCACCACTCTCGGAGAGAAAAAATCTTCCTGGATCGCTTGCCCTTCGTTCGGAGACTGTGAGCCCTGGTTCTGGACGTCCCCAACATTGGGAACCGGTGAACTTTTGCTGGGATCCCTCAGTACCAAGCATGGATCTGCACGGGTTTCTCTTCAGAAGGGTCGGTGTGAATGGCCTGCTTCCACACTGTGGTGCTCCTATGATGCCAACAGTGTCGGTTGAGTACCTGCACGTGCTTTCTCAAGCTTGCCTCTGTGTTGACCTTCATGTTAACCCAGGCACTGGGCTTTGTCCTTCTATCGAGAAGAGCAGACGATGCCACTCAGATGACTTTGACTTTCCACTGTGGGTGTAGTACAGTCTGCCAGCAGCAGGGGATGGTGTTGCATCACCTTGATGGCAGGATCGGGTCCAAACTCTGAGGGGTCTGACCCCTTTTTGATTGGAGCGAGGGAGAGGGGGAAAGCTCACATTCATTTGTCGCTACCGGTTGCTTAAAGGTTTTAATTTGCACCCCGTTTGCGTGGGAGTTATATGCCCACTGACGGGACGAAGTGACAACAAAATCAGAGTGGGAAACAGAAATTGCTGGAGCAAGTCAGCATCTGGAGTGGGGGTGGGGGAAGGGGAAGAAAGCAGACAAGGTTTCTGGTCCGGTGAGCCTTCTTGAGGACGGCAGTTTTCATTTGTCGCCGAAAAAGGAGGAAGTCTCAAATGATCATCTCCTTGGTAGATGAAAGGACAAGTTGGCCTGGGAGAGCAGAATTGAGAGTATCGTAGGTTTTGTTTGTTGACAAGAGCAGACCGCTCGGCCCTGGGAACGCATGGGACTTGAAATCGGCACTCCTGCATTGAGATATGGAGCTGGCCTCTCAAAATGCCGCAGACTCCCCGGCGGGGAATTGAACCCCGGTCTCCCGCGTGACAGGCGGGGATACTAACCACTATACGACCGAGGATTGGGCGACAGCGCACTCTGTCGCATGCGTATTAGGTAGAATGTTCTTATGTGAAATTTGGATTTTGTTGTCAATTTGAGTTCTCCTTTAGATCATCTTCTACCTCTGTGGAGATGATTAAGAGAATAGTTATTGTTGTTTTCATGTTTTATTATTCGACTATCTATCTTTGAAGTAATCCGCCGCCGCTGCTGCTGCTGCTGCTGTAAAACAGCCTTTTCGTTGTGCCCTACCGTCTGCGTTAAACTTCGTCTGCTGCTGATCCACGCGCGCTCTCCCATTACCTGCTTCTAACAAACTGATTTGTGTACGACAGCACAAATCCAACAGCCTGGCTTCAATTCCCACTGCCAAATGGACTCAGCACGAAAGCTTCCCTTTTTCAAGCTCGTCCCCTCAGGTTCTACTACCACCCATCAATCGCTTCCTCATCAGAGAGCAGTGCTCCTGGAGGACGGTGGGGTGACTTTACTGTACGCTGCATCAGATCTCTCAGCCATGCATTTAACATCGAAACGTAGAAATTAAGTGCAGGAGTAGGCCATTCAGCCCTTCAAGTCAGGCAGAATCCGAGGAGCAGGAAAATCAGGATGCTGCCTGACTTGCTTTGCGTTTCCAGCGCCACTCTGATCGAGACTCTGATTTCCAGCAACTGCAGTCCTCACTTGTTCCATTCAGCCCTTCAAGACACCGCCACCGTTCAATGTGATCATGATTGAACATGTAATTTCAGTAAGCACTCCAGCTTCCTCTCCGTACCCCTGGATCCCTTTAGCTGCAAGGTCTACGTCCGGCTCCCTCTTGGAGTGTATCTCACAAACCGGCATAGCCGCATCTTCCTGTGGGAGACAAGTCCACAGGTTCACCACTCTCGGAGAGAAAAAATCTTCCTGGATCGCTTGCCCTTCGTTCGGAGACTGTGAGCCTGGTTCTGGACGTCCCCAACATTGGGAACCGGTGAACTTTTGCTGGGATCCCTCAGTACCAAGCATGGATCTGCACGGGTTTCTCTTCAGAAGGGTCAGTGTGAATGGCCTGCTTCCACACTGTGGTGCTCCTATGATGCCAACAGTGTCGGTTGAGTACCTGCACGTGCTTTCTCAAGCTTGCCTCTGTGTTGACCTTCATGTTAACCCAGCCACTGGGCTTTGTCCTTCTATCGAGAAGAGCAGACGATGCCACTCAGATGACTTTGACTTTCCACTGTGGGTGTAGTACAGTCTGCCAGCAGCAGGGGATGGTGTTGCATCACCTTGATGGCAGGATCGGGTCCAAACTCTGAGGGGTCTGACCCCTTTTTGATTGGAGCGAGGGAGAGGGGGAAAGCTCACATTCATTTGTCGCTACCGGTTGCTTAAAGGTTTTAATTTGCACCCCGTTTGCGTGGGAGTTATATGCCCACTGACGGGACGAAGTGACAACAAAATCAGAGTGGGAAACAGAAATTGCTGGAGCAAGTCAGCATCTGGAGTGGGGGTGGGGGAAGGGGAAGAAAGCAGACAAGGTTTCTGGTCCGGTGAGCCTTCTTGAGGACGGCAGTTTTCATTTGTCGCCGAAAAAGGAGGAAGTCTCAAATGATCATCTCCTTGGAAGATGAAAGGACAAGTTGGCCTGGGAGAGCAGAATTGAGAGTATCGTAGGTTTTGTTTGTTGACAAGAGCAGACCGCTCGGCCCTGGGAACGCATGGGACTTGAAATCGGCACTCCTGCATTGAGATATGGAGCTGGCCTCTCAAAATGCCGCAGACTCCCCGGCGGGGAATTGAACCCCGGTCTCCCGCGTGACAGGCGGGGATACTAACCACTATACTACCGAGGATTGGGCGACAGCGCGCTCTGTCGCATCCGTATTAGGTAGAATGTTCTTATGTGAAATTTGGATTTTGTTGTCAATTTGAGTTCTCCTTTAGATCATCTTCTACCTCTGTGGAGATGATTAAGAGAATAGTTATTGTTGTTTTCATGTTTTATTATTCGACTATCTATCTTTCAAGTAATCCGCCGCCGCTGCTGCTGCTGCTGTAAAACAGCCTTTTCGTTGTGCCCTACCGTCTGCGTTAAACTTCGTCTGCTGCTGATCCACGCGCGCTCTCCCATTACCTGCTTCTAACAAACTGATTTGTGTACGACAGCACAAATCCAACAGCCTGGCTTCAATTCCCACTGCCAAATGGACTCAGCACGAAAGCTTCCCTTTTTCAAGCTCGTCCCCTCAGGTTCTACTACCACCCATCAATCGCTTCCTCATCAGAGAGCAGTGCTCCTGGAGGACGGTGGGGTGACTTTACTGTACGCTGCATCAGATCTCTCAGCCATGCATTTAACATCGAAACGTAGAAATTAAGTGCAGGAGTAGGCCATTCAGCCCTTCAAGTCAGGCAGAATCCGAGGAGCAGGAAAATCAGGATGCTGCCTGACTTGCTTTGCGTTTCCAGCGCCACTCTGATCGAGACTCTGATTTCCAGCAACTGCAGTCCTCACTTGTTCCATTCAGCCCTTCAAGACACCGCCACCGTTCAATGTGATCATGATTGAACATGTAATTTCAGTAAGCACTCCAGCTTCCTCTCCGTACCCCTGGATCCCTTTAGCTGCAAGGTCTACGTCCGGCTCCCTCTTGGAGTGTATCTCACAAACCGGCATAGCCGCATCTTCCTGTGGGAGACAAGTCCACAGGTTCACCACTCTCGGAGAGAAAAAATCTTCCTGGATCGCTTGCCCTTCGTTCGGAGACTGTGAGCCCTGGTTCTGGACGTCCCCAACATTGGGAACCGGTGAACTTTTGCTGGGATCCCTCAGTACCAAGCATGGATCTGCACGGGTTTCTCTTCAGAAGGGTCAGTGTGAATGGCCTGCTTCCACACTGTGGTGCTCCTATGATGCCAACAGTGTCGGTTGAGTACCTGCACGTGCTTTCTCAAGCTTGCCTCTGTGTTGACCTTCATGTTAACCCAGGCACTGGGCTTTGTCCTTCTATCGAGAAGAGCAGACGATGCCACTCAGATGACTTTGACTTTCCACTGTGGGTGTAGTACAGTCTGCCAGCAGCAGGGGATGGTGTTGCATCACCTTGATGGCAGGATCGGGTCCAAACTCTGAGGGGTCTGACCCCTTTTTGATTGGAGCGAGGGAGAGGGGGAAAGCTCACATTCATTTGTCGCTACCGGTTGCTTAAAGGTTTTAATTTGCACCCCGTTTGCGTGGGAGTTATATGCCCACTGACGGGACGAAGTGACAACAAAATCAGAGTGGGAAACAGAAATTGCTGGAGCAAGTCAGCATCTGGAGTGGGGGTGGGGGAAGGGGAAGAAAGCAGACAAGGTTTCTGGTCCGGTGAGCCTTCTTGAGGACGGCAGTTTTCATTTGTCGCCGAAAAAGGAGGAAGTCTCAAATGATCATCTCCTTGGAAGATGAAAGGACAAGTTGGCCTGGGAGAGCAGAATTGAGAGTATCGTGGGTTTTGTTTGTTGACAAGAGCAGACCGCTCGGCCCTGGGAACGCATGGGACTTGAAATCGGCACTCCTGCATTGAGATATGGAGCTGGCCTCTCAAAATGCCGCAGACTCCCCGGCGGGGAATTGAACCCCGGTCTCCCGCGTGACAGGCGGGGATACTAACCACTATACTACCGAGGATTGGGCGACAGCGCACTCTGTCGCATCCGTATTAGGTAGAATGTTCTTATGTGAAATTTGGATTTTGTTGTCAATTTGAGTTCTCCTTTAGATCATCTTCTACCTCTGTGGAGATGATTAAGAGAATAGTTATTGTTGTTTTCATGTTTTATTATTCGACTATCTATCTTTCAAGTAATCCGCCGCTGCTGCTGCTGCTGCTGTAAAACAGCCTTTTCGTTGTGCCCTACCGTCTGCGTTAAACTTCGTCTGCTGCTGATCCACGCGCGCTCTCCCATTACCTGCTTCTAACAAACTGATTTGTGTACGACAGCACAAATCCAACAGCCTGGCTTCAATTCCCACTGCCAAATGGACTCAGCACGAAAGCTTCCCTTTTTCAAGCTCGTCCCCTCAGGTTCTACTACCACCCATCAATCGCTTCCTCATCAGAGAGCAGTGCTCCTGGAGGACGGTGGGGTGACTTTACTGTACGCTGCATCAGATCTCTCAGGCATGCATTTAACATCGAAACATAGAAATTAAGTGCAGGAGTAGGCCATTCAGCCCTTCAAGTCAGGCAGAATCCGAGGAGCAGGAAAATCAGGATGCTGCCTGACTTGCTTGGCGTTTCCAGCGCCACTCTGATCGAGACTCTGATTTCCAGCAACTGCAGTCCTCACTTGTTCCATTCAGCCCTTCAAGACACCGCCACCGTTCAATGTGATCATGATTGAACATGTAATTTCAGTAAGCACTCCAGCTTCCTCTCCGTACCCCTGGATCCCTTTAGCTGCAAGGTCTACGTCCGGCTCCCTCTTGGAGTGTATCTCACAAACCGGCATAGCCGCATCTTCCTGTGGGAGACAAGTCCACAGGTTCACCACTCTCGGAGAGAAAAAATCTTCCTGGATCGCTTGCCCTTCGTTCGGAGACTGTGAGCCCTGGTTCTGGACGTCCCCAACATTGGGAACCGGTGAACTTTTGCTGGGATCCCTCAGTACCAAGCATGGATCTGCACGGGTTTCTCTTCAGAAGGGTCAGTGTGAATGGCCTGCTTCCACACTGTGGTGCTCCTATGATGCCAACAGTGTCGGTTGAGTACCTGCACGTGCTTTCTCAAGCTTGCCTCTGTGTTGACCTTCATGTTAACCCAGGCACTGGGCTTTGTCCTTCTATCGAGAAGAGCAGACGATGCCACTCAGATGACTTTGACTTTCCACTGTGGGTGTAGTACAGTCTGCCAGCAGCAGGGGATGGTGTTGCATCACCTTGATGGCAGGATCGGGTCCAAACTCTGAGGGGTCTGACCCCTTTTTGATTGGAGCGAGGGAGAGGGGGAAAGCTCACATTCATTTGTCGCTACCGGTTGCTTAAAGGTTTTAATTTGCACCCCGTTTGCGTGGGAGTTATATGCCCACTGACGGGACGAAGTGACAACAAAATCAGAGTGGGAAACAGAAATTGCTGGAGCAAGTCAGCATCTGGAGTGGGGGTGGGGGAAGGGGAAGAAAGCAGACAAGGTTTCTGGTCCGGTGAGCCTTCTTGAGGACGGCAGTTTTCATTTGTCGCCGAAAAAGGAGGAAGTCTCAAATGATCATCTCCTTGGTAGATGAAAGGACAAGTTGGCCTGGGAGAGCAGAATTGAGAGTATCGTAGGTTTTGTTTGTTGACAAGAGCAGACCGCTCGGCCCTGGGAACGCATGGGACTTGAAATCGGCACTCCTGCATTGAGATATGGAGCTGGCCTCTCAAAATGCCGCAGACTCCCCGGCGGGGAATTGAACCCCGGTCTCCCGCGTGACAGGCGGGGATACTAACCACTATACGACCGAGGATTGGGCTACAGCGCACTCTGTCGCATCCGTATTAGGTAGAATGTTCTTATGTGAAATTTGGATTTTGTTGTCAATTTGAGTTCTCCTTTAGATCATCTTCTACCTCTGTGGAGATGATTAAGAGAATAGTTATTGTTGTTTTCATGTTTTATTATTCGACTATCTATCTTTCAAGTAATCCGCCGCTGCTGCTGCTGCTGCTGTAAAACAGCCTTTTCGTTGTGCCCTACCGTCTGCGTTAAACTTCGTCTGCTGCTGATCCACGCGCGCTCTCCCATTACCTGCTTCTAACAAACTGATTTGTGTACGACAGCACAAATCCAACAGCCTGGCTTCAATTCCCACTGCCAAATGGACTCAGCACGAAAGCTTCCCTTTTTCAAGCTCGTCCCCTCAGGTTCTACTACCACCCATCAATCGCTTCCTCATCAGAGAGCAGTGCTCCTGGAGGACGGTGGGGTGACTTTACTGTACGCTGCATCAGATCTCTCAGCCATGCATTTAACATCGAAACGTAGAAATTAAGTGCAGGAGTAGGCCATTCAGCCCTTCAAGTCAGGCAGAATCCGAGGAGCAGGAAAATCAGGATGCTGCCTGACTTGCTTTGCGTTTCCAGCGCCACTCTGATCGAGACTCTGATTTCCAGCAACTGCAGTCCTCACTTGTTCCATTCAGCCCTTCAAGACACCGCCACCGTTCAATGTGATCATGATTGAACATGTAATTTCAGTAAGCACTCCAGCTTCCTCTCCGTACCCCTGGATCCCTTTAGCTGCAAGGTCTACGTCCGGCTCCCTCTTGGAGTGTATCTCACAAACCGGCATAGCCGCATCTTCCTGTGGGAGACAAGTCCACAGGTTCACCACTCTCGGAGAGAAAAAATCTTCCTGGATCGCTTGCCCTTCGTTCGGAGAATGTGAGCCCTGGTTCTGGACGTCCCCAACATTGGGAACCGGTGAACTTTTGCTGGGATCCCTCAGTACCAAGCATGGATCTGCACGGGTTTCTCTTCAGAAGGGTCAGTGTGAATGGCCTGCTTCCACACTGTGGTGCTCCTATGATGCCAACAGTGTCGGTTGAGTACCTGCACGTGCTTTCTCAAGCTTGCCTCTGTGTTGACCTTCATGTTAACCCAGGCACTGGGCTTTGTCCTTCTATCGAGAAGAGCAGACGATGCCACTCAGATGACTTTGACTTTCCACTGTGGGTGTAGTACAGTCTGCCAGCAGCAGGGGATGGTGTTGCATCACCTTGATGGCAGGATCGGGTCCAAACTCTGAGGGGTCTGACCCCTTTTTGATTGGAGCGAGGGAGAGGGGGAAAGCTCACATTCATTTGTCGCTACCGGTTGCTAAAAGGTTTTAATTTGCACCCCGTTTGCGTGGGAGTTATATGCCCACTGACGGGACGAAGTGACAACAAAATCAGAGTGGGAAACAGAAATTGCTGGAGCAAGTCAGCATCTGGAGTGGGGGTGGGGGAAGGGGAAGAAAGCAGACAAGGTTTCTGGTCCGGTGAGCCTTCTTGAGGACGGCAGTTTTCATTTGTCGCCGAAAAAGGAGGAAGTCTCAAATGATCATCTCCTTGGAAGATGAAAGGACAAGTTGGCCTGGGAGAGCAGAATTGAGAGTATCGTAGGTTTTGTTTGTTGACAAGAGCAGACCGCTCGGCCCTGGGAACGCATGGGACTTGAAATCGGCACTCCTGCATTGAGATATGGAGCTGGCCTCTCAAAATGCCGCAGACTCCCCGGCGGGGAATTGAACCCCGGTCTCCCGCGTGACAGGCGGGGATACTAACCACTATACTACCGAGGATTGGGCGACAGCGCACTCTGTCGCATCCGTATTAGGTAGAATGTTCTTATGTGAAATTTGGATTTTGTTGTCAATTTGAGTTCTCCTTTAGATCATCTTCTACCTCTGTGGAGATGATTAAGAGAATAGTTATTGTTGTTTTCATGTTTTATTATTCGACTATCTATCTTTCAAGTAATCCGCCGCTGCTGCTGCTGCTGCTGTAAAACAGCCTTTTCGTTGTGCCCTACCGTCTGCGTTAAACTTCGTCTGCTGCTGATCCACGCGCGCTCTCCCATTACCTGCTTCTAACAAACTGATTTGTGTACGACAGCACAAATCCAACAGCCTGGCTTCAATTCCCACTGCCAAATGGACTCAGCACGAAAGCTTCCCTTTTTCAAGCTCGTCCCCTCAGGTTCTACTACCACCCATCAATCGCTTCCTCATCAGAGAGCAGTGCTCCTGGAGGACGGTGGGGTGACTTTACTGTACGCTGCATCAGATCTCTCAGCCATGCATTTAACATCGAAACGTAGAAATTAAGTGCAGGAGTAGGCCATTCAGCCCTTCAAGTCAGGCAGAATCCGAGGAGCAGGAAAATCAGGATGCTGCCTGACTTGCTTTGCGTTTCCAGCGCCACTCTGATCGAGACTCTGATTTCCAGCAACTGCAGTCCTCACTTGTTCCATTCAGCCCTTCAAGACACCGCCACCGTTCAATGTGATCATGATTGAACATGTAATTTCAGTAAGCACTCCAGCTTCCTCTCCGTACCCCTGGATCCCTTTAGCTGCAAGGTCTACGTCCGGCTCCCTCTTGGAGTGTATCTCACAAACCGGCATAGCCGCATCTTCCTGTGGGAGACAAGTCCACAGGTTCACCACTCTCGGAGAGAAAAAATCTTCCTGGATCGCTTGCCCTTCGTTCGGAGACTGTGAGCCCTGGTTCTGGACGTCCCCAACATTGGGAACCGGTGAACTTTTGCTGGGATCCCTCAGTACCAAGCATGGATCTGCACGGGTTTCTCTTCAGAAGGGTCAGTGTGAATGGCCTGCTTCCACACTGTGGTGCTCCTATGATGCCAACAGTGTCGGTTGAGTACCTGCACGTGCTTTCTCAAGCTTGCCTCTGTGTTGACCTTCATGTTAACCCAGGCACTGGGCTTTGTCCTTCTATCGAGAAGAGCAGACGATGCCACTCAGATGACTTTGACTTTCCACTGTGGGTGTAGTACAGTCTGCCAGCAGCAGGGGATGGTGTTGCATCACCTTGATGGCAGGATCGGGTCCAAACTCTGAGGGGTCTGACCCCTTTTTGATTGGAGCGAGGGAGAGGGGGAAAGCTCACATTCATTTGTCGCTACCGGTTGCTTAAAGGTTTTAATTTGCACCCCGTTTGCGTGGGAGTTATATGCCCACTGACGGGACGAAGTGACAACAAAATCAGAGTGGGAAACAGAAATTGCTGGAGCAAGTCAGCATCTGGAGTGGGGGTGGGGGAAGGGGAAGAAAGCAGACAAGGTTTCTGGTCCGGTGAGCCTTCTTGAGGACGGCAGTTTTCATTTGTCGCCGAAAAAGGAGGAAGTCTCAAATGATCATCTCCTTGGAAGATGAAAGGACAAGTTGGCCTGGGAGAGCAGAATTGAGAGTATCGTAGGTTTTGTTTGTTGACAAGAGCAGACCGCTCGGCCCTGGGAACGCATGGGACTTGAAATCGGCACTCCTGCATTGAGATATGGAGCTGGCCTCTCAAAATGCCGCAGACTCCCCGGCGGGGAATTGAACCCCGGTCTCCCGCGTGACAGGCGGGGATACTAACCACTATACTACCGAGGATTGGGCGACAGCGCACTCTGTCGCATCCGTATTAGGTAGAATGTTCTTATGTGAAATTTGGATTTTGTTGTCAATTTGAGTTCTCCTTTAGATCATCTTCTACCTCTGTGGAGATGATTAAGAGAATAGTTATTGTTGTTTTCATGTTTTATTATTCGACTATCTATCTTTCAAGTAATCCGCCGCTGCTGCTGCTGTAAAACAGCCTTTTCGTTGTGCCCTACCGTCTGCGTTAAACTTCGTCTGCTGCTGATCCACGCGCGCTCTCCCATTACCTGCTTCTAACAAACTGATTTGTGTACGACAGCACAAATCCAACTGCCTGGCTTCAATTCCCACTGCCAAATGGACTCAGCACGAAAGCTTCCCTTTTTCAAGCTCGTCCCCTCAGGTTCTACTACCACCCATCAATCGCTTCCTCATCAGAGAGCAGTGCTCCTGGAGGACGGTGGGGTGACTTTACTGTACGCTGCATCAGATCTCTCAGCCATGCATTTAACATCGAAACGTAGAAATTAAGTGCAGGAGTAGGCCATTCAGCCCTTCAAGTCAGGCAGAATCCGAGGAGCAGGAAAATCAGGATGCTGCCTGACTTGCTTTGCGTTTCCAGCGCCACTCTGATCGAGACTCTGATTTCCAGCAACTGCAGTCCTCACTTGTTCCATTCAGCCCTTCAAGACACCGCCACCGTTCAATGTGATCATGATTGAACATGTAATTTCAGTAAGCACTCCAGCTTCCTCTCCGTACCCCTGGATCCCTTTAGCTGCAAGGTCTACGTCCGGCTCCCTCTTGGAGTGTATCTCACAAACCGGCATAGCCGCATCTTCCTGTGGGAGACAAGTCCACAGGTTCACCACTCTCGGAGAGAAAAAATCTTCCTGGATCGCTTGCCCTTCGTTCGGAGACTGTGAGCCCTGGTTCTGGACGTCCCCAACATTGGGAACCGGTGAACTTTTGCTGGGATCCCTCAGTACCAAGCATGGATCTGCACGGGTTTCTCTTCAGAAGGGTCAGTGTGAATGGCCTGCTTCCACACTGTGGTGCTCCTATGATGCCAACAGTGTCGGTTGAGTACCTGCACGTGCTTTCTCAAGCTTGCCTCTGTGTTGACCTTCATGTTAACCCAGCCACTGGGCTTTGTCCTTCTATCGAGAAGAGCAGACGATGCCACTCAGATGACTTTGACTTTCCACTGTGGGTGTAGTACAGTCTGCCAGCAGCAGGGGATGGTGTTGCATCACCTTGATGGCAGGATCGGGTCCAAACTCTGAGGGGTCTGACCCCTTTTTGATTGGAGCGAGGGAGAGGGGGAAAGCTCACATTCATTTGTCGCTACCGGTTGCTTAAAGGTTTTAATTTGCACCCCGTTTGCGTGGGAGTTATATGCCCACTGACGGGACGAAGTGACAACAAAATCAGAGTGGGAAACAGAAATTGCTGGAGCAAGTCAGCATCTGGAGTGGGGGTGGGGGAAGGGGAAGAAAGCAGACAAGGTTTCTGGTCCGGTGAGCCTTCTTGAGGACGGCAGTTTTCATTTGTCGCCGAAAAAGGAGGAAGTCTCAAATGATCATCTCCTTGGAAGATGAAAGGACAAGTTGGCCTGGGAGAGCAGAATTGAGAGTATCGTAGGTTTTGTTTGTTGACAAGAGCAGACCGCTCGGCCCTGGGAACGCATGGGACTTGAAATCGGCACTCCTGCATTGAGATATGGAGCTGGCCTCTCAAAATGCCGCAGACTCCCCGGCGGGGAATTGAACCCCGGTCTCCCGCGTGACAGGCGGGGATACTAACCACTATACTACCGAGGATTGGGCGACAGCGCTCTCTGTCGCATCCGTATTAGGTAGAATGTTCTTATGTGGAATTTGGATTTTGTTGTCAATTTGAGTTCTCCTTTAGATCATCTTCTACCTCTGTGGAGATGATTAAGAGAATAGTTATTGTTGTTTTCATGTTTTATTATTCGACTATCTATCTTTCAAGTAATCCGCCGCTGCTGCTGCTGCTGCTGTAAAACAGCCTTTTCGTTGTGCCCTACCGTCTGCGTTAAACTTCGTCTGCTGCTGATCCACGCGCGCTCTCCCATTACCTGCTTCTAACAAACTGATTTGTGTACGACAGCACAAATCCAACAGCCTGGCTTCAATTCCCACTGCCAAATGGACTCAGCACGAAAGCTTCCCTTTTTCAAGCTCGTCCCCTCAGGTTCTACTACCACCCATCAATCGCTTCCTCATCAGAGAGCAGTGCTCCTGGAGGACGGTGGGGTGACTTTACTGTACGCTGCATCAGATCTCTCAGCCATGCATTTAACATCGAAACGTAGAAATTAAGTGCAGGAGTAGGCCATTCAGCCCTTCAAGTCAGGCAGAATCCGAGGAGCAGGAAAATCAGGATGCTGCCTGACTTGCTTTGCGTTTCCAGCGCCACTCTGATCGAGACTCTGATTTCCAGCAACTGCAGTCCTCACTTGTTCCATTCAGCCCTTCAAGACACCGCCACCGTTCAATGTGATCATGATTGAACATGTAATTTCAGTAAGCACTCCAGCTTCCTCTCCGTACCCCTGGATCCCTTTAGCTGCAAGGTCTACGTCCGGCTCCCTCTTGGAGTGTATCTCACAAACCGGCATAGCCGCATCTTCCTGTGGGAGACAAGTCCACAGGTTCACCACTCTCGGAGAGAAAAAATCTTCCTGGATCGCTTGCCCTTCGTTCGGAGACTGTGAGCCCTGGTTCTGGACGTCCCCAACATTGGGAACCGGTGAACTTTTGCTGGGATCCCTCAGTACCAAGCATGGATCTGCACGGGTTTCTCTTCAGAAGGGTCAGTGTGAATGGCCTGCTTCCACACTGTGGTGCTCCTATGATGCCAACAGTGTCGGTTGAGTACCTGCACGTGCTTTCTCAAGCTTGCCTCTGTGTTGACCTTCATGTTAACCCAGGCACTGGGCTTTGTCCTTCTATCGAGAAGAGCAGACGATGCCACTCAGATGACTTTGACTTTCCACTGTGGGTGTAGTACAGTCTGCCAGCAGCAGGGGATGGTGTTGCATCACCTTGATGGCAGGATCGGGTCCAAACTCTGAGGGGTCTGACCCCTTTTTGATTGGAGCGAGGGAGAGGGGGAAAGCTCACATTCATTTGTCGCTACCGGTTGCTTAAAGGTTTTAATTTGCACCCCGTTTGCGTGGGAGTTATATGCCCACTGACGGGACGAAGTGACAACAAAATCAGAGTGGGAAACAGAAATTGCTGGAGCAAGTCAGCATCTGGAGTGGGGGTGGGGGAAGGGGAAGAAAGCAGACAAGGTTTCTGGTCCGGTGAGCCTTCTTGAGGACGGCAGTTTTCATTTGTCGCCGAAAAAGGAGGAAGTCTCAAATGATCATCTCCTTGGAAGATGAAAGGACAAGTTGGCCTGGGAGAGCAGAATTGAGAGTATCGTAGGTTTTGTTTGTTGACAAGAGCAGACCGCTCGGCCCTGGGAACGCATGGGACTTGAAATCGGCACTCCTGCATTGAGATATGGAGCTGGCCTCTCAAAATGCCGCAGACTCCCCGGCGGGGAATTGAACCCCGTGACAGGCGGGGATACTAACCACGATACTACCGAGGATTGGGCGACAGCGCACTCTTTCGCATCCGTATTAGGTAGAATGTTCTTATGTGAAATTTGGATTTTGTTGTCAATTTGAGTTCTCCTTTAGATCATCTTCTACCTCTGTGGAGATGATTAAGAGAATAGTTATTGTTGTTTTCATGTTTTATTATTCGACTATCTATCTTTCAAGTAATCCGCCGCTGCTGCTGCTGCTGCTGTAAAACAGCCTTTTCGTTGTGCCCTACCGTCTGCGTTAAACTTCGTCTGCTGCTGATCCACGCGCGCTCTCCCATTACCTGCTTCTAACAAACTGATTTGTGTACGACAGCACAAATCCAACAGCCTGGCTTCAATTCCCACTGCCAAATGGACTCAGCACGAAAGCTTCCCTTTTTCAAGCTCGTCCCCTCAGGTTCTACTACCACCCATCAATCGCTTCCTCATCAGAGAGCAGTGCTCCTGGAGGACGGTGGGGTGACTTTACTGTACGCTGCATCAGATCTCTCAGCCATGCATTTAACATCGAAACGTAGAAATTAAGTGCAGGAGTAGGCCATTCAGCCCTTCAAGTCAGGCAGAATCCGAGGAGCAGGAAAATCAGGATGCTGCCTGACTTGCTTTGCGTTTCCAGCGCCACTCTGATCGAGACTCTGATTTCCAGCAACTGCAGTCCTCACTTGTTCCATTCAGCCCTTCAAGACACCGCCACCGTTCAATGTGATCATGATTGAACATGTAATTTCAGTAAGCACTCCAGCTTCCTCTCCGTACCCCTGGATCCCTTTAGCTGCAAGGTCTACGTCCGGCTCCCTCTTGGAGTGTATCTCACAAACCGGCATAGCCGCATCTTCCTGTGGGAGACAAGTCCACAGGTTCACCACTCTCTGAGAGAAAAAATCTTCCTGGATCGCTTGCCCTTCGTTCGGAGACTGTGAGCCCTGGTTCTGGACGTCCCCAACATTGGGAACCGGTGAACTTTTGCTGGGATCCCTCAGTACCAAGCATGGATCTGCACGGGTTTCTCTTCAGAATGGTCAGTGTGAATGGCCTGCTTCCACACTGTGGTGCTCCTATGATGCCAACAGTGTCGGTTGAGTACCTGCACGTGCTTTCTCAAGCTTGCCTCTGTGTTGACCTTCATGTTAACCCAGGCACTGGGCTTTGTCCTTCTATCGAGAAGAGCAGACGATGCCACTCAGATGACTTTGACTTTCCACTGTGGGTGTAGTATAGTCTGCCAGCAGCAGGGGATGGTGTTGCATCACCTTGATGGCAGGATCGGGTCCAAACTCTGAGGGGTCTGACCCCTTTTTGATTGGAGCGAGGGAGAGGGGGAAAGCTCACATTCATTTGTCGCTACCGGTTGCTTAAAGGTTTTAATTTGCACCCCGTTTGCGTGGGAGTTATATGCCCACTGACGGGACGAAGTGACAACAAAATCAGAGTGGGAAACAGAAATTGCTGGAGCAAGTCAGCATCTGGAGTGGGGGTGGGGGAAGGGGAAGAAAGCAGACAAGGTTTCTGGTCCGGTGAGCCTTCTTGAGGACGGCAGTTTTCATTTGTCGCCGAAAAAGGAGGAAGTCTCAAATGATCATCTCCTTGGTAGATGAAAGGACAAGTTGGCCTGGGAGAGCAGAATTGAGAGTATCGTAGGTTTTGTTTGTTGACAAGAGCAGACCGCTCGGCCCTGGGAACGCATGGGACTTGAAATCGGCACTCCGGCATTGAGATATGGAGCTGGCCTCTCAAAATGCCGCAGACTCCCCGGCGGGGAATTGAACCCCGGTCTCCCGCGTGACAGGCGGGGATACTAACCACTATACTACCGAGGATTGGGCGACAGCGCACTCTGTCGCATCCGTATTAGGTAGAATGTTCTTATGTGAAATTTGGATTTTGTTGTCAATTTGAGTTCTCCTTTAGATCATCTTCTACCTCTGTGGAGATGATTAAGAGAATAGTTATTGTTGTTTTCATGTTTTATTATTCGACTATCTATCTTTCAAGTAATCCGCCGCTGCTGCTGCTGCTGCTGTAAAACAGCCTTTTCGTTGTGCCCTACCGTCTGCGTTAAACTTCGTCTGCTGCTGATCCACGCGCGCTCTCCCATTACCTGCTTCTAACAAACTGATTTGTGTACGACAGCACAAATCCAACAGCCTGGCTTCAATTCCCACTGCCAAATGGACTCAGCACGAAAGCTTCCCTTTTTCAAGCTCGTCCCCTCAGGTTCTACTACCACCCATCAATCGCTTCCTCATCAGAGAGCAGTGCTCCTGGAGGACGGTGGGGTGACTTTACTGTACGCTGCATCAGATCTCTCAGCCATGCATTTAACATCGAAACGTAGAAATTAAGTGCAGGAGTAGGCCATTCAGCCCTTCAAGTCAGGCAGAATCCGAGGAGCAGGAAAATCAGGATGCTGCCTGACTTGCTTTGCGTTTCCAGCGCCACTCTGATCGAGACTCTGATTTCCAGCAACTGCAGTCCTCACTTGTTCCATTCAGCCCTTCAAGACACCGCCACCGTTCAATGTGATCATGATTGAACATGTAATTTCAGTAAGCACTCCAGCTTCCTCTCCGTACCCCTGGATCCCTTTAGCTGCAAGGTCTACGTCCGGCTCCCTCTTGGAGTGCATCTCACAAACCGGCATAGCCGCATCTTCCTGTGGGAGACAAGTCCACAGGTTCACCACTCTCGGAGAGAAAAAATCTTCCTGGATCGCTTGCCCTTCGTTCGGAGACTGTGAGCCCTGGTTCTGGACGTCCCCAACATTGGGAACCGGTGAACTTTTGCTGGGATCCCTCAGTACCAAGCATGGATCTGCACGGGTTTCTCTTCAGAAGGGTCAGTGTGAATGGCCTGCTTCCACACTGTGGTGCTCCTATGATGCCAACAGTGTCGGTTGAGTACCTGCACGTGCTTTCTCAAGCTTGCCTCTGTGTTGACCTTCATGTTAACCCAGGCACTGGGCTTTGTCCTTCTATCGAGAAGAGCAGACGATGCCACTCAGATGACTTTGACTTTCCACTGTGGGTGTAGTACAGTCTGCCAGCAGCAGGGGATGGTGTTGCATCACCTTGATGGCAGGATCGGGTCCAAACTCTGAGGGGTCTGACCCCTTTTTGATTGGAGCGAGGGAGAGGGGGAAAGCTCACATTCATTTGTCGCTACCGGTTGCTTAAAGGTTTTAATTTGCACCCCGTTTGCGTGGGAGTTATATGCCCACTGACGGGACGAAGTGACAACAAAATCAGAGTGGGAAACAGAAATTGCTGGAGCAAGTCAGCATCTGGAGTGGGGGTGGGGGAAGGGGAAGAAAGCAGACAAGGTTTCTGGTCCGGTGAGCCTTCTTGAGGACGGCAGTTTTCATTTGTCGCCGAAAAAGGAGGAAGTCTCAAATGATCATCTCCTTGGTAGATGAAAGGACAAGTTGGCCAGGGAGAACAGAATTGAGAGTGTCGTAGGTTTTGTTTGTTGACAAGAGCAGACCGCTCGGCCTTGGGAACGCATGGGACTTGAAATCGGCACTCCTGCATTGAGATATCTTTCTTTGAAGTATTCCGCCGCCGCTGCTGCTGCTGCTGCTGTAAAACAGCCTTTTCGTTGTGCCCTACCGTCTGCGTTAAACTTCGTCTGCTGCTGATCCACGCGCGCTCTCCCATTACCTGCTACCTCCCATTACCTCCCATTACCAAACGCGAAGCAAGTCAGGCAGCATCCTGATTTTCCTGCTCCTCGGATTCTGCCTGACTTGAAGGGCTGAATGGTCTACTCCTGCACTTAATTTCTATGTTTCGATGTTAAATGCATGGCTGAGAGATCTGATGCAGCGTACAGTAAAGTCACCCCACCGTCCTCCAGGAGCACTGCTCTCTGATGAGGAAGCGATTGATGGGTGGTAGTAGAACCTGAGGGGACGAGCTTGAAAAAGGGAAGCTTTCGTGCTGAGTCCATTTGGCAGTGGGAATTGAAGCCAGGCTGTTGGATTTGTGCGGTCGTACACAAATCAGTTTGTTAGAAGCAGGTAATGGGAGAGCGCGCGTGGATCAGCAGCAGACGAAGTTTAACGCAGACGGTAGGGCACAACGAAAAGGCTGTTTTACAGCAGCAGCAGCAGCGGCGGCGGATTACTTCAAAGATAGATAGTCGAATAATAAAACATGAAAACAACAATAACTATTCTCTTAATCATCTCCACAGAGGTAGAAGATGATCTCAAGGAGAACTCAAATTGACAACAAAATCCAAATTTCACATAAGAACATTCTACCTAATACGGATGCGACAGAGCGCGCTGTCGCCCGATCCTCGGTAGTATAGTGGTTAGTATCCCCGCCTGTCACGCGGGAGACCGGGGTTCAATTCCCCGCCGGGGAGTCTGCGGCATTTTGAGAGGCCAGCTCCATATCTCAATGCAGGAGTGCCGGTTCCCATGGCCGAGCGGTCTGCTCTTGTCAACAAACAAAACCTACGATACTCTCAATTCTGTTCTCCCTGGCCAACTTGTCCTTTCATCTACCAAGGAGATGATCATTTGAGACTTCCTCCTTTTTCGGCGACAAATGAAAACTGCCGTCCTCAAGAAGGCTCACCGGACCAGAAACCTTGTCTGCTTTCTTCCCCTTCCACCACCCCCACTCCAGATGCTGACTTGCTCCAGCAATTTCTGTTTCCCACTCTGATTTTGTTGTCACTTCGTCCCGTCAGTGGGCATATAACTCCCACGCAAACGGGGTGCAAATTAAAACCTTTAAGCAACCGGTAGCGACAAATGAATGTGAGCTTTCCCCCTCTCCCTCGCTCCAATCAAAAAGGGGTCAGACCCCTCAGAGTTTGGACCCGATCCTGCCATTAAGGTGATGCAACACCATCCCCGGCTGCTGGCAGACTGTACAACACCCACAGTGGAAAGTCAAAGTCATCTGAGTGGCATCGTCTGCTCTTCTCGATAGAAGGACAAAGCCCAGTGGCTGGGTTAACATGAAGGTCAACACAGAGGCAAGCTTGAGAAAGCACGTGCAGGTACTCAACCTACACTGTTGGCATCATAGGAGCACCACAGTGTGGAAGCAGGCCATTCACACTGACCCTTCTGAAGAGAAACCCATGCAGATCCATGCTTGGTACTGAGGGATCCCAGCAAAAGTTCACCGGTTCCCAATGTTGGGGACGTCCAGAACCAGGGCTCACAGTCTCCGAACGAAGGGCAAGCGATTCAGGAAGAATTTTTCTCTCCGAGAGTGGTGAACCTGTGGACTTGTCTCCCACAGGAAGATGCGGCTATGCCGGTTTGTGAGATACACTCCAAGAGGGAGCCGGACGTAGACCTTGCAGCTAAAAGGATCCAGGGGTACGGAGAGGAAGCTGGAGTGCTTACTGAAATTACATGTTCAATCATGATCACATTGAACGGTGGTGATGTCTTGAAGGGCTGAATGGAACAAGTGAGGACTGCAGTTGCTGGAAATCAGAGTCTCGATCAGAGTGGCGCTGGAAACGCGAAGCAAGTCAGGCAGCATCCTGATTTTCCTGCTCCTCGGATTCTGCCTGACTTGAAGGGCTGAATGGCCCACTCCTGCACTTAATTTCTATGTTTCGATGTTAAATGCATGGCTGAGAGATCTGATGCAGCGTACAGTAAAGTCACCCCACCGACCTCCAGGAGCACTGCTCTCTGATGAGGAAGCGATTGATGGGTGGTAGTAGAACCTGAGGGGACGAGCTTGAAAAAGGGAAGCTTTCGTGCTGAGTCCATTTGGCAGTGGGAATTGAAGCCAGGCTGTTGGATTTGTGCTGTCGTACACAAATCAGTTTGTTAGAAGCAGGTAATGGGAGAGCGCGCGTGGATCAGCAGCAGACGAAGTTTAACGCAGACGGTAGGGCACAACGAAAAGGCTGTTTTACAGCAGCAGCAGCAGCAGCGGCGGCGGATTACTTCAAAGATAGATAGTCGAATAATAAAACATGAAAACAACAATAACTATTCTCTTAATCATCTCCACAGAGGTAGAAGATGATCTCAAGGAGAACTCAAATTGACAACAAAATCCAAATTTCACATAAGAACATTCTACCTAATACGGATGCGACAGAGTGCGCTGTCGCCCGATCCTCGGTAGTATAGTGGTTAGTATCCCCGCCTGTCACGCGGGAGACCGGGGTTCAATTCCCCGCCGGGGAGTCTGCGGCATTTTGAGAGGCCAGCTCCATATCTCAATGCAGGAGTGCCGGTTCCCATGGCCGAGCGGTCTGCTCTTGTCAACAAACAAAACCTACGATACTCTCAATTCTGTTCTCCCTGGCCAACTTGTCCTTTCATCTACCAAGGAGATGATCATTTGAGACTTCCTCCTTTTTCGGCGACAAATGAAAACTGCCGTCCTCAAGAAGGCTCACCGGACCAGAAACCTTGTCTGCTTTCTTCTCCTTCCACCACCCCCACTCCAGATGCTGACTTGCTCCAGCAATTTCTGTTTCCCACTCTGATTTTGTTGTCACTTCGTCCCGTCAGTGGGCATATAACTCCCACGCAAACGGGGTGCAAATTAAAACCTTTAAGCAACCGGTAGCGACAAATGAATGTGAGCTTTCCCCCTCTCCCTCGCTCCAATCAAAAAGGGGTCAGACCCCTCAGAGTTTGGACCCGATCCTGCCATTAAGGTGATGCAACACCATCCCCAACACCCACAGTGGAAAGTCAAAGTCATCTGAGTGGCATCGTCTGCTCTTCTCGATAGAAGGACAAAGCCCAGTGGCTGGGTTAACATGAAGGTCAACACAGAGGCAAGCTTGAGAAAGCACGTGCAGGTACTCAACCGACACTGTTGGCATCATAGGAGCACCACAGTGTGGAAGCAGGCCATTCACACTGACCCTTCTGAAGAGAAACCCATGCAGATCCATGCTTGGTACTGAGGGATCCCAGCAAAAGTTCACCGGTTCCCAATGTTGGGGACGTCCAGAACCAGGGCTCACAGTCTCCGAACGAAGGGCAAGCGATTCAGGAAGAATTTTTCTCTCCGAGAGTGGTGAACCTGTGGACTTGTCTCCCACAGGAAGATGCGGCTATGCCGGTTTGTGAGATACACTCCAAGAGGGAGCCGGACGTAGACCTTGCAGCTAAAAGGATCCAGGGGTACGGAGAGGAAGCTGGAGTGCTTACTGAAATTACATGTTCAATCATGATCACATTGAACGGTGGTGATGTCTTGAAGGGCTGAATGGAACAAGTGAGGACTGCAGTTGCTGGAAATCAGAGTCTCGATCAGAGTGGCGCTGGAAACGCGAAGCAAGTCAGGCAGCATCCTGATTTTCCTGCTCCTCGGATTCTGCCTGACTTGAAGGGCTGAATGGCCTACTCCTGCACTTAATTTCTATGTTTCGATGTTAAATGCATGGCTGAGAGATCTGATGCAGCGTACAGTAAAGTCACCCCACCGTCCTCCAGGAGCACTGCTCTCTGATGAGGAAGCGATTGATGGGTGGTAGTAGAACCTGAGGGGACGAGCTTGAAAAAGGGAAGCTTTCGTGCTGAGTCCATTTGGCAGTGGGAATTGAAGCCAGGCTGTTGGATTTGTGCTGTCGTACACAAATCAGTTTGTTAGAAGCAGGTAATGGGAGAGCGCGCGTGGATCAGCAGCAGACGAAGTTTAACGCAGACGGTAGGGCACAACGAAAAGGCTGTTTTACAGCAGCAGCAGCAGCAGCGGCGGCGGATTACTTCAAAGATAGATAGTCGAATAATAAAACATGAAAACAACAATAACTATTCTCTTAATCATCTCCACAGAGGTAGAAGATGATCTCAAGGAGAACTCAAATTGACAACAAAATCCAAATTTCACATAAGAACATTCTACCTAATACGGATGCGACAGAGTGCGCTGTCGCCCGATCCTCGGTAGTATAGTGGTTAGTATCCCCGCCTGTCACGCGGGCGACCGGGGTTCAATTCCCCGCCGGGGAGTCTGCGGCATTTTGAGAGGCCAGCTCCATATCTCAATGCAGGAGTGCCGGTTCCCATGGCCGAGCGGTCTGCTCTTGTCAACAAACAAAACCTACGATACTCTCAATTCTGTTCTCCCTGGCCAACTTGTCCTTTCATCTACCAAGGAGATGATCATTTGAGACTTCCTCCTTTTTCGGCGACAAATGAAAACTGCCGTCCTCAAGAAGGCTCACCGGACCAGAAACCTTGTCTGCTTTCTTCTCCTTCCACCACCCCCACTCCAGATGCTGACTTGCTCCAGCAATTTCTGTTTCCCACTCTGATTTTGTTGTCACTTCGTCCCGTCAGTGGGCATATAACTCCCACGCAAACGGGGTGCAAATTAAAACCTTTAAGCAACCGGTAGCGACAAATGAATGTGAGCTTTCCCCCTCTCCCTCAGTCCAATCAAAAAGGGGTCAGACCCCTCAGAGTTTGGACCCGATCCTGCCATTAAGGTGATGCAACACCATCCCCAACACCCACAGTGGAAAGTCAAAGTCATCTGAGTGGCATCGTCTGCTCTTCTCGATAGAAGGACAAAGCCCAGTGGCTGGGTTAACATGAAGGTCAACACAGAGGCAAGCTTGAGAAAGCACGTGCAGGTACTCAACCGACACTGTTGGCATCATAGGAGCACCACAGTGTGGAAGCAAATCATTCACACTGACCCTTCTGAAGAGAAACCCATGCAGATCCATGCTTGGTACTGAGGGATCCCAGCAAAAGTTCACCGGTTCCCAATGTTGGGGACGTCCAGAACCAGGGCTCACAGTCTCCGAACGAAGGGCAAGCGATTCAGGAAGAATTTTTCTCTCCGAGAGTGGTGAACCTGTGGACTTGTCTCCCACAGGAAGATGCGGCTATGCCGGTTTGTGAGATACACTCCAAGAGGGAGCCGGACGTAGACCTTGCAGCTAAAAGGATCCAGGGGTACGGAGAGGAAGCTGGAGTGCTTACTGAAATTACATGTTCAATCATGATCACATTGAACGGTGGTGATGTCTTGAAGGGCTGAATGGAACAAGTGAGGACTGCAGTTGCTGGAAATCAGAGTCTCGATCAGAGTGGCGCTGGAAACGCGAAGCAAGTCAGGCAGCATCCTGATTTTCCTGCTCCTCGGATTCTGCCTGACTTGAAGGGCTGAATGGCCTACTCCTGCACTTAATTTCTACGTTTCGATGTTAAATGCATGGCTGAGAGATCTGATGCAGCGTACAGTAAAGTCACCCCACCGTCCTCCAGGAGCACTGCTCTCTGATGAGGAAGCGATTGATGGGTGGTAGTAGAACCTGAGGGGACGAGCTTGAAAAAGGGAAGCTTTCGTGCTGAGTCCATTTGGCAGTGGGAATTGAAGCCAGGCTGTTGGATTTGTGCTGTCGTACACAAATCAGTTTGTTAGAAGCAGGTAATGGGAGAGCGCGCGTGGATCAGCAGCAGACGAAGTTTAACGCAGACGGTAGGGCACAACGAAAAGGCTGTTTTACAGCAGCAGCAGCAGCAGCGGCGGCGGATTACTTCAAAGATAGATAGTCGAATAATAAAACATGAAAACAACAATAACTATTCTCTTAATCATCTCCACAGAGGTAGAAGATGATCTCAAGGAGAACTCAAATTGACAACAAAATCCAAATTTCACATAAGAACATTCTACCTAATACGGATGCGACAGAGTGCGCTGTCGCCCGATCCTCGGTAGTATAGTGGTTAGTATCCCCGCCTGTCACGCGGGAGACCGGGGTTTAATTCCCCGCCGGGGAGTCTGCGGCATTTTGAGAGGCCAGCTCCATATCTCAATGCAGGAGTGCCGGTTCCCATGGCCGAGCGGTCTGCTCTTGTCAACAAACAAAACCTACGATACTCTCAATTCTGTTCTCCCTGGCCAACTTGTCCTTTCATCTACCAAGGAGATGATCATTTGAGACTTCCTCCTTTTTCGGCGACAAATGAAAACTGCCGTCCTCAAGAAGGCTCACCGGACCAGAAACCTTGTCTGCTTTCTTCCCCTTCCCCCACCCCCACTCCAGATGCTGACTTGCTCCAGCAATTTCTGTTTCCTACTCTGATTTTGTTGTCACTTCGTCCCGTCAGTGGGCATATAACTCCCACGCAAACGGGGTGCAAATTAAAACCTTTAAGCAACCGGTAGCGACAAATGAATGTGAGCTTTCCCCCTCTCCCTCAGTCCAATCAAAAAGGGGTCAGACCCCTCAGAGTTTGGACCCGATCCTGCCATTAAGGTGATGCAACACCATCCCCAACACCCACAGTGGAAAGTCAAAGTCATCTGAGTGGCATCGTCTGCTCTTCTCGATAGAAGGACAAAGCCCAGTGGCTGGGTTAACATGAAGGTCAACACAGAGGCAAGCTTGAGAAAGCACGTGCAGGTACTCAACCGACACTGTTGGCATCATAGGAGCACCACAGTGTGGAAGCAGGCCATTCACACTGACCCTTCTGAAGAGAAACCCATGCAGATCCATGCTTGGTACTGAGGGATCCCAGCAAAAGTTCACCGGTTCCCAATGTTGGGGACGTCCAGAACCAGGGCTCACAGTCTCCGAACGAAGGGCAAGCGATTCAGGAAGAATTTTTCTCTCCGAGAGTGGTGAACCTGTGGACTTGTCTCCCACAGGAAGATGCGGCTATGCCGGTTTGTGAGATACACTCCAAGAGGGAGCCGGACGTAGACCTTGCAGCTAAAAGGATCCAGGGGTACGGAGAGGAAGCTGGAGTGCTTACTGAAATTACATGTTCAATCATGATCACATTGAACGGTGGTGATGTCTTGAAGGGCTGAATGGAACAAGTGAGGACTGCAGTTGCTGGAAATCAGAGTCTCGATCAGAGTGGCGCTGGAAACGCGAAGCAAGTCAGGCAGCATCCTGATTTTCCTGCTCCTCGGATTCTGCCTGACTTGAAGGGCTGAATGGCCTACTCCTGCACTTAATTTCTACGTTTCGATGTTAAATGCATGGCTGAGAGATCTGATGCAGCGTACAGTAAAGTCACCCCACCGTCCTCCAGGAGCACTGCTCTCTGATGAGGAAGCGATTGATGGGTGGTAGTAGAACCTGAGGGGACGAGCTTGAAAAAGGGAAGCTTTCGTGCTGAGTCCATTTGGCAGTGGGAATTGAAGCCAGGCTGTTGGATTTGTGCTGTCGTACACAAATCAGTTTGTTAGAAGCAGGTAATGGGAGAGCGCGCGTGGATCAGCAGCAGACGAAGTTTAACGCAGACGGTAGGGCACAACGAAAAGGCTGTTTTACAGCAGCAGCAGCAGCAGCGGCGGCGGATTACTTCAAAGATAGATAGTCGAATAATAAAACATGAAAACAACAATAACTATTCTCTTAATCATCTCCACAGAGGTAGAAGATGATCTCAAGGAGAACTCAAATTGACAACAAAATCCAAATTTCACATAAGAACATTCTACCTAATACGGATGCGACAGAGTGCGCTGTCGCCCAATCCTCGGTAGTATAGTGGTTAGTATCCCCGCCTGTCACGCGGGCGACCGGGGTTCAATTCCCCGCCGGGGAGTCTGCGGCATTTTGAGAGGCCAGCTCCATATCTCAATGCAGGAGTGCCGGTTCCCATGGCCGAGCGGTCTGCTCTTGTCAACAAACAAAACCTACGATACTCTCAATTCTGTTCTCCCTGGCCAACTTGTCCTTTCATCTACCAAGGAGATGATCATTTGAGACTTCCTCCTTTTTCGGCGACAAATGAAAACTGCCGTCCTCAAGAAGGCTCACCGGACCAGAAACCTTGTCTGCTTTCTTCCCCTTCCACCACCCCCACTCCAGATGCTGACTTGCTCCAGCAATTTCTGTTTCCCACTCTGATTTTGTTGTCACTTCGTCCCGTCAGTGGGCATATAACTCCCACGCAAACGGGGTGCAAATTAAAACCTTTAAGCAACCGGTAGCGACAAATGAATGTGAGCTTTCCCCCTCTCCCTCGCTCCAATCAAAAAGGGGTCAGACCCCTCAGAGTTTGGACCCGATCCTGCCATCAAGGTGATGCAACACCATCCCCTGCTGCTGGCAGACTGTACAACACCCACAGTGGAAAGTCAAAGTCATCTGAGTGGCATCGTCTGCTCTTCTCGATAGAAGGACAAAGCCCAGTGGCTGGGTTAACATGAAGGTCAACACAGAGGCAAGCTTGAGAAAGCACGTGCAGGTACTCAACCTACACTGTTGGCATCATAGGAGCACCACAGTGTGGAAGCAGGCCATTCACACTGACCCTTCTGAAGAGAAACCCATGCAGATCCATGCTTGGTACTGAGGGATCCCAGCAAAAGTTCACCGGTTCCCAATGTTGGGGACGTCCAGAACCAGGGCTCACAGTCTCCGAACGAAGGGCAAGCGATTCAGGAAGAATTTTTCTCTCCGAGAGTGGTGAACCTGTGGACTTGTCTCCCACAGGAAGATGCGGCTATGCCGGTTTGTGAGATACACTCCAAGAGGGAGCCGGACGTAGACCTTGCAGCTAAAAGGATCCAGGGGTACGGAGAGGAAGCTGGAGTGCTTACTGAAATTACATGTTCAATCATGATCACATTGAACGGTGGTGATGTCTTGAAGGGCTGAATGGAACAAGTGAGGACTGCAGTTGCTGGAAATCAGAGTCTCGATCAGAGTGGCGCTGGAAACGCGAAGCAAGTCAGGCAGCATCCTGATTTTCCTGCTCCTCGGATTCTGCCTGACTTGAAGGGCTGAATGGCCCACTCCTGCACTTAATTTCTATGTTTCGATGTTAAATGCATGGCTGAGAGATCTGATGCAGCGTACAGTAAAGTCACCCCACCGTCCTCCAGGAGCACTGCTCTCTGATGAGGAAGCGATTGATGGGTGGTAGTAGAACCTGAGGGGACGAGCTTGAAAAAGGGAAGCTTTCGTGCTGAGTCCATTTGGCAGTGGGAATTGAAGCCAGGCTGTTGGATTTGTGCTGTCGTACACAAATCAGTTTGTTAGAAGCAGGTAATGGGAGAGCGCGCGTGGATCAGCAGCAGACGAAGTTTAACGCAGACGGTAGGGCACAACGAAAAGGCTGTTTTACAGCAGCAGCAGCAGCAGCGGCGGCGGATTACTTCAAAGATAGATAGTCGAATAATAAAACATGAAAACAACAATAACTATTCTCTTAATCATCTCCACAGAGGTAGAAGATGATCTCAAGGAGAACTCAAATTGACAACAAAATCCAAATTTCACATAAGAACATTCTACCTAATACGGATGCGACAGAGTGCGCTGTCGCCCGATCCTCGGTAGTATAGTGGTTAGTATCCCCGCCTGTCACGCGGGAGACCGGGGTTCAATTCCCCGCCGGGGAGTCTGCGGCATTTTGAGAGGCCAGCTCCATAGCTCAATGCAGGAGTGCCGGTTCCCAGGGCCGAGCGGTCTGCTCTTGTCAACAAACAAAACCTACGATACTCTCAATTCTGCTCTCCCAGGCCAACTTGTCCTTTCATCTTCCAAGGAGATGATCATTTGAGACTTCCTCCTTTTTCGGCGACAAATGAAAACTGCCGTCCTCAAGAAGGCTCACCGGACCAGAAACCTTGTCTGCTTTCTTCCCCTTCCACCACCCCCACTCCAGATGCTGACTTGCTCCAGCAATTTCTGTTTCCCACTCTGATTTTGTTGTCACTTCGTCCCGTCAGTGGGCATATAACTCCCACGCAAACGGGGTGCAAATTAAAACCTTTAAGCAACCGGTAGCGACAAATGAATGTGAGCTTTCCCCCTCTCCCTCGCTCCAATCAAAAAGGGGTCAGACCCCTCAGAGTTTGGACCCGATCCTGCCATCAAGGTGATGCAACACCATCCCCTGCTGCTGGCAGACTGTACAACACCCACAGTGGAAAGTCAAAGTCATCTGAGTGGCATCGTCTGCTCTTCTCGATAGAAGGACAAAGCCCAGTGGCTGGGTTAACATGAAGGTCAACACAGAGGCAAGCTTGAGAAAGCACGTGCAGGTACTCAACCTACACTGTTGGCATCATAGGAGCACCACAGTGTGGAAGCAGGCCATTCACACTGACCCTTCTGAAGAGAAACCCATGCAGATCCATGCTTGGTACTGAGGGATCCCAGCAAAAGTTCACCGGTTCCCAATGTTGGGGACGTCCAGAACCAGGGCTCACAGTCTCCGAACGAAGGGCAAGCGATTCAGGAAGAATTTTTCTCTCCGAGAGTGGTGAACCTGTGGACTTGTCTCCCACAGGAAGATGCGGCTATGCCGGTTTGTGAGATACACTCCAAGAGGGAGCCGGACGTAGACCTTGCAGCTAAAAGGATCCAGGGGTACGGAGAGGAAGCTGGAGTGCTTACTGAAATTACATGTTCAATCATGATCACATTGAACGGTGGTGATGTCTTGAAGGGCTGAATGGAACAAGTGAGGACTGCAGTTGCTGGAAATCAGAGTCTCGATCAGAGTGGCGCTGGAAACGCGAAGCAAGTCAGGCAGCATCCTGATTTTCCTGCTCCTCGGATTCTGCCTGACTTGAAGGGCTGAATGGCCCACTCCTGCACTTAATTTCTATGTTTCGATGTTAAATGCATGGCTGAGAGATCTGATGCAGCGTACAGTAAAGTCACCCCACCGTCCTCCAGGAGCACTGCTCTCTGATGAGGAAGCGATTGATGGGTGGTAGTAGAACCTGAGGGGACGAGCTTGAAAAAGGGAAGCTTTCGTGCTGAGTCCATTTGGCAGTGGGAATTGAAGCCAGGCTGTTGGATTTGTGCTGTCGTACACAAATCAGTTTGTTAGAAGCAGGTAATGGGAGAGCGCGCGTGGATCAGCAGCAGACGAAGTTTAACGCAGACGGTAGGGCACAACGAAAAGGCTGTTTTACAGCAGCAGCAGCAGCAGCGGCGGCGGATTACTTCAAAGATAGATAGTCGAATAATAAAACATGAAAACAACAATAACTATTCTCTTAATCATCTCCACAGAGGTAGAAGATGATCTCAAGGAGAACTCAAATTGACAACAAAATCCAAATTTCACATAAGAACATTCTACCTAATACGGATGCGACAGAGTGCGCTGTCGCCCGATCCTCGGTAGTATAGTGGTTAGTATCCCCGCCTGTCACGCGGGAGACCGGGGTTCAATTCCCCGCCGGGGAGTCTGCGGCATTTTGAGAGGCCAGCTCCATAGCTCAATGCAGGAGTGCCGGTTCCCAGGGCCGAGCGGTCTGCTCTTGTCAACAAACAAAACCTACGATACTCTCAATTCTGCTCTCCCAGGCCAACTTGTCCTTTCATCTACCAAGGAGATGATCATTTGAGACTTCCTCCTTTTTCGGCGACAAATGAAAACTGCCGTCCTCAAGAAGGCTCACCGGACCAGAAACCTTGTCTGCTTTCTTCTCCTTCCACCACCCCCACTCCAGATGCTGACTTGCTCCAGCAATTTCTGTTTCCCACTCTGATTTTGTTGTCACTTCGTCCCGTCAGTGGGCATATAACTCCCACGCAAACGGGGTGCAAATTAAAACCTTTAAGCAACCGGTAGCGACAAATGAATGTGAGCTTTCCCCCTCTCCCTCGCTCCAATCAAAAAGGGGTCAGACCCCTCAGAGTTTGGACCCGATCCTGCCATTAAGGTGATGCAACACCATCCCCGGCTGCTGGCAGACTGTACAAAACCCACAGTGGAAAGTCAAAGTCATCTGAGTGGCATCGTCTGCTCTTCTCGATAGAAGGACAAAGCCCAGTGGCTGGGTTAACATGAAGGTCAACACAGAGGCAAGCTTGAGAAAGCACGTGCAGGTACTCAACCTACACTGTTGGCATCATAGGAGCACCACAGTGTGGAAGCAGGCCATTCACACTGACCCTTCTGAAGAGAAACCCATGCAGATCCATGCTTGGTACTGAGGGATCCCAGCAAACGTTCACCGGTTCCCAATGTTGGGGACGTCCAGAACCAGGGCTCACAGTCTCCGAACGAAGGGCAAGCGATTCAGGAAGAATTTTTCTCTCCGAGAGTGGTGAACCTGTGGACTTGTCTCCCACAGGAAGATGCGGCTATGCCGGTTTGTGAGATACACTCCAAGAGGGAGCCGGACGTAGACCTTGCAGCTAAAAGGATCCAGGGGTACGGAGAGGAAGCTGGAGTGCTTACTGAAATTACATGTTCAATCATGATCACATTGAACGGTGGTGATGTCTTGAAGGGCTGAATGGAACAAGTGAGGACTGCAGTTGCTGGAAATCAGAGTCTCGATCAGAGTGGCGCTGGAAACGCGAAGCAAGTCAGGCAGCATCCTGATTTTCCTGCTCCTCGGATTCTGCCTGACTTGAAGGGCTGAATGGCCTACTCCTGCACTTAATTTCTACGTTTCGATGTTAAATGCATGGCTGAGAGATCTGATGCAGCGTACAGTAAAGTCACCCCACCGTCCTCCAGGAGCACTGCTCTCTGATGAGGAAGCGATTGATGGGTGGTAGTAGAACCTGAGGGGACGAGCTTGAAAAAGGGAAGCTTTCGTGCTGAGTCCATTTGGCAGTGGGAATTGAAGCCAGGCTGTTGGATTTGTGCTGTCGTACACAAATCAGTTTGTTAGAAGCAGGTAATGGGAGAGCGCGCGTGGATCAGCAGCAGACGAAGTTTAACGCAGACGGTAGGGCACAACGAAAAGGCTGTTTTACAGCAGCAGCAGCAGCAGCGGCGGCGGATTACTTCAAAGATAGATAGTCGAATAATAAAACATGAAAACAACAATAACTATTCTCTTAATCATCTCCACAGAGGTAGAAGATGATCTCAAGGAGAACTCAAATTGACAACAAAATCCAAATTTCACATAAGAACATTCTACCTAATACGGATGCGACAGAGTGCGCTGTCGCCCGATCCTCGGTAGTATAGTGGTTAGTATCCCCGCCTGTCACGCGGGAGACCGGGGTTTAATTCCCCGCCGGGGAGTCTGCGGCATTTTGAGAGGCCAGCTCCATATCTCAATGCAGGAGTGCCGGTTCCCATGGCCGAGCGGTCTGCTCTTGTCAACAAACAAAACCTACGATACTCTCAATTCTGTTCTCCCTGGCCAACTTGTCCTTTCATCTACCAAGGAGATGATCATTTGAGACTTCCTCCTTTTTCGGCGACAAATGAAAACTGCCGTCCTCAAGAAGGCTCACCGGACCAGAAACCTTGTCTGCTTTCTTCCCCTTCCCCCACCCCCACTCCAGATGCTGACTTGCTCCAGCAATTTCTGTTTCCCACTCTGATTTTGTTGTCACTTCGTCCCGTCAGTGGGCATATAACTTCCACGCAAACGGGGTGCAAATTAAAACCTTTAAGCAACCGGTAGCGACAAATGAATGTGAGCTTTCCCCCTCTCCCTCAGTCCAATCAAAAAGGGGTCAGACCCCTCAGAGTTTGGACCCGATCCTGCCATTAAGGTGATGCAACACCATCCCCAACACCCACAGTGGAAAGTCAAAGTCATCTGAGTGGCATCGTCTGCTCTTCTCGATAGAAGGACAAAGCCCAGTGGCTGGGTTAACATGAAGGTCAACACAGAGGCAAGCTTGAGAAAGCACGTGCAGGTACTCAACCTACACTGTTGGCATCATAGGAGCACCACAGTGTGGAAGCAGGCCATTCACACTGACCCTTCTGAAGAGAAACCCATGCAGATCCATGCTTGGTACTGAGGGATCCCAGCAAAAGTTCACCGGTTCCCAATGTTGGGGACGTCCAGAACCAGGGCTCACAGTCTCCGAACGAAGGGCAAGCGATTCAGGAAGAATTTTTCTCTCCGAGAGTGGTGAACCTGTGGACTTGTCTCCCACAGGAAGATGCGGCTATGCCGGTTTGTGAGATACACTCCAAGAGGGAGCCGGACGTAGACCTTGCAGCTAAAAGGATCCAGGGGTACGGAGAGGAAGCTGGAGTGCTTACTGAAATTACATGTTCAATCATGATCACATTGAACGGTGGTGATGTCTTGAAGGGCTGAATGGAACAAGTGAGGACTGCAGTTGCTGGAAATCAGAGTCTCGATCAGAGTGGCGCTGGAAACGCGAAGCAAGTCAGGCAGCATCCTGATTTTCCTGCTCCTCGGATTCTGCCTGACTTGAAGGGCTGAATGGCCTACTCCTGCACTTAATTTCTATGTTTCGATGTTAAATGCATGGCTGAGAGATCTGATGCAGCGTACAGTAAAGTCACCCCACCGTCCTCCAGGAGCACTGCTCTCTGATGAGGAAGCGATTGATGGGTGGTAGTAGAACCTGAGGGGACGAGCTTGAAAAAGGGAAGCTTTCGTGCTGAGTCCATTTGGCAGTGGGAATTGAAGCCAGGCTGTTGGATTTGTGCTGTCGTACACAAATCAGTTTGTTAGAAGCAGGTAATGGGAGAGCGCGCGTGGATCAGCAGCAGACGAAGTTTAACGCAGACGGTAGGGCACAACGAAAAGGCTGTTTTACAGCAGCAGCAGCAGCAGCGGCGGCGGATTACTTCAAAGATAGATAGTCGAATAATAAAACATGAAAACAACAATAACTATTCTCTTAATCATCTCCACAGAGGTAGAAGATGATCTCAAGGAGAACTCAAATTGACAACAAAATCCAAATTTCACATAAGAACATTCTACCTAATAAGGATGCGACAGAGTGCGCTGTCGCCCGATCCTCGGTAGTATAGTGGTTAGTATCCCCGCCTGTCACGCGGGAGACCGGGGTTCAATTCCCCGCCGGGGAGTCTGCGGCATTTTGAGAGGCCAGCTCCATATCTCAATGCAGGAGTGCCGGTTCCCAGGGCCGAGCGGTCTGCTCTTGTCAACAAACAAAACCTACGATACTCTCAATTCTGTTCTCCCTGGCCAACTTGTCCTTTCATCTACCAAGGAGATGATCATTTGAGACTTCCTCCTTTTTCGGCGACAAATGAAAACTGCCGTCCTCAAGAAGGCTCACCGGACCAGAAACCTTGTCTGCTTTCTTCTCCTTCCACCACCCCCACTCCAGATGCTGACTTGCTCCAGCAATTTCTGTTTCCCACTCTGATTTTGTTGTCACTTCGTCCCGTCAGTGGGCATATAACTCCCACGCAAACGGGGTGCAAATTAAAACCTTTAAGCAACCGGTAGCGACAAATGAATGTGAGCTTTCCCCCTCTCCCTCGCTCCAATCAAAAAGGGGTCAGACCCCTCAGAGTTTGGACCCGATCCTGCCATTAAGGTGATGCAACACCATCCCCAACACCCACAGTGGAAAGTCAAAGTCATCTGAGTGGCATCGTCTGCTCTTCTCGATAGAAGGACAAAGCCCAGTGGCTGGGTTAACATGAAGGTCAACACAGAGGCAAGCTTGAGAAAGCACGTGCAGGTACTCAACCGACACTGTTGGCATCATAGGAGCACCACAGTGTGGAAGCAGGCCATTCACACTGACCCTTCTGAAGAGAAACCCATGCAGATCCATGCTTGGTACTGAGGGATCCCAGCAAAAGTTCACCGGTTCCCAATGTTGGGGACGTCCAGAACCAGGGCTCACAGTCTCCGAACGAAGGGCAAGCGATTCAGGAAGAATTTTTCTCTCCGAGAGTGGTGAACCTGTGGACTTGTCTCCCACAGGAAGATGCGGCTATGCCGGTTTGTGAGATACACTCCAAGAGGGAGCCGGACGTAGACCTTGCAGCTAAAAGGATCCAGGGGTACGGAGAGGAAGCTGGAGTGCTTACTGAAATTACATGTTCAATCATGATCACATTGAACGGTGGTGATGTCTTGAAGGGCTGAATGGAACAAGTGAGGACTGCAGTTGCTGGAAATCAGAGTCTCGATCAGAGTGGCGCTGGAAACGCGAAGCAAGTCAGGCAGCATCCTGATTTTCCTGCTCCTCGGATTCTGCCTGACTTGAAGGGCTGAATGGCCTACTCCTGCACTTAATTTCTATGTTTCGATGTTAAATGCATGCCTGAGAGATCTGATGCAGCGTACAGTAAAGTCACCCCACCGTCCTCCAGGAGCACTGCTCTCTGATGAGGAAGCGATTGATGGGTGGTAGTAGAACCTGAGGGGACGAGCTTGAAAAAGGGAAGCTTTCGTGCTGAGTCCATTTGGCAGTGGGAATTGAAGCCAGGCTGTTGGATTTGTGCTGTCGTACACAAATCAGTTTGTTAGAAGCAGGTAATGGGAGAGCGCGCGTGGATCAGCAGCAGACGAAGTTTAACGCAGACGGTAGGGCACAACGAAAAGGCTGTTTTACAGCAGCAGCAGCAGCAGCAGCGGCGGATTACTTCAAAGATAGATAGTCGAATAATAAAACATGAAAACAACAATAACTATTCTCTTAATCATCTCCACAGAGGTAGAAGATGATCTCAAGGAGAACTTAAATTGACAACAAAATCCAAATTTCACATAAGAACATTCTACCTAATACGGATGCGACAGAGTGCGCTGTCGCCCGATCCTCGGTAGTATAGTGGTTAGTATCCTCGCCTGTCACGCGGGAGACCGGGGTTCAATTCCCCGCCGGGGAGTCTGCGGCATTTTGAGAGGCCAGCTCCACATGTCAATGCAGGAGTGCCGGTTCCCAGGTCCGAGCGGTCTGCTCTTGTCAACAAACAAAACCTACGATACTCTCAATTCTGTTCTCCCTGGCCAACTTGTCCTTTCATCTACCACGGAGATGATCATTTGAGACTTCCTCCTTTTTCGGCGACAAATGAAACCTGCCGTCCTCAAGAAGGCTCACCGGACCAGAAACCTTGTCTGCTTTCTTCTCCTTCCCCCACCCCCACTCCAGATGCTGACTTGCTCCAGCAATTTCTGTTTCCCACTCTGATTTTGTTGTCACTTCGTCCCGTCAGTGGGCATATAACTCCCACGCAAATGGGAGTGTCTCGTACCTTTTCCGAAAATGTTCAGTGCCCGGTGGCTGCACTCTCTTGCAAGAACACCCCTGGTTGGTAAGAGCTAGTTGGAGGTGAACTTGCCTCTTTCATTCTCACTGCCTGTTTCTCATACCACTTCTAAAACAAAAGGCAGCTATTTCAATGATTTGGTATAAATTAACAAATGTGCTTTCATTAGTTAATGAATTAACAAAACATTATTATAAACAACTTGCTCTCCAATTACAATACCGTCGAGGCACTTCTAACAATGTCGCTGACTGCGATTCCTGATTTAGATTGTCAATGCTGTCAGGTTGCAAAGTGTAGATGTGTGACACTTTCTTTCAAAGATTGTGCATTAAGGCAGAAAGTAATGGCTTTTCTCCCCCTCTTGTAATACTAACAAAGTACATCTCTTTGTAAAATGTCTCTAAAAACTTTGAGCTAAAATCCTCAAGGCTACTGGCATCTGCCATGTAGGAAAGTGGAGAGCTAAAGTGGATTGAACATCAGTGAGTATCAACAGCCCGCTGTCACAGGAACAAACCTCTTTGATTTGCTTATTACGAGCCTTTTCAAAGTTTGGGAGAAGATTTGTAGCTCGGGTGCTCGTTGTTGTGGTTCTGTTCGCCGAGCTGGGAATTTGTGTTGCAGACGTTTCGTCCCCTGTCTAGGTGACATCCTCAGTGCTTGGGAGCCTCCTGTGAAGCGCTTCTGTGATCTTTCCTCCGGCATTTATAGTGGCCTGTCTCTGCCGCTTCCGGTTGTCAGTTCGAGCTGTCCGCTGTAGTGGCCGGTATATTGGGTCCAGGTCGATGTGTTTGTTGATAGAGTCTGTGGATCGACCTGGACCCAATATACCGGCCACTACAGCGGACAGCTCGAACTGACAACCGGAAGCGGCAGAGACAGGCCACTATAAATGCCGGAGGAAACATCACAGAAGCGCTTCACAGGAGGCCCCCAAGCACTGAGGATGTCACCTAGACAGGGGATGAAACGTCTGCAACACAAATTCCCAGCTCGGCGAACAGAACCACAACAACAAGCCTTTTGTAATAAGCCCTGTATCTACTTTGCAGGTAGCACAACCGGATGCAGAAGGAGCAGCAGAAAGATCAAAGGCCTGGTCACGAGATAGAGACAGAGTGGGAATCCACAGCCTGAGCTCATCCACTCCAGCTGTCTCTTTTTATTATTTTCTGTGTGTGTGGTGGGGGAGGGGGGGCTTCACATTGTAGTAGAAGATTCCCTACAGTGTGGAAACAGGCCCTTTGGCCCAACAAGTTCACATTGACCCTCCAAAGAGTACCTATCCCCTCACATTGACCCCTGATTCATGCACCTCACCTTTACGTCCCTGAACACCATGGGAAATCTGGTCTGGCCAATTCACCTGAACCTGCACATCTTTGGAGTGTGGGAGGAAACCAGAGCACCCAGAGGAAGCCCACGTAAACACTGGGAGAATGCAAACTCCACACAGACAGTCACCCAAGGCGGACTTAAATCCAGATCCCTGGCACCCTGAGTGTTAATCATTGAGCCGCCATGCCACTCCTGAGCTACTGAGCCACCATGCCACTCCTGAGCTACTGTACCACCCCTGAGCTACTGTGTCACCCCTGAGCCACCGTGCCACTCCTGAGCTACTGTCCCACCCCTGAGCCACTGTGCCACCCATGACCCACTGTACCACCCCTGACCCACTGTACCACCCAAAGGTTTTTTTGCCCTTCAGTTTTTTTACCCTTCAGTTTTTTTGCCCTTGGTGGATTCAGGCTCTTGGCCTCAGCCTTGGCCCAATGTGACAGCCTCTCAGCCCGTCCTGTGTTGCAGTTTGTTTCTCAGCCTGACAGAGACCTCTGGCCTCGAAATGATTCAAGAATGGTTTGATGGCAGTGAGAACCTTGATGTGAACCCTGGCATGGTCTGGAGTCAAGGCCAGGTGTGGACTGGATGCTCAGTGCCGGGGTAGACGGACTGCTATTTCCAGCTTGGTGTTTCTTTATTTTTCTAATTCATTCCCATGATCTGAAAGGCTGGACATTTTATTTCTTTATGCTTCTAAATCTTTTCCCCTGAGAATTTGTACTTCAGAATCTGTAGCTAAGTGGCAGCGTAAGTGGCAACTTGTAAATTTTTCACTGCTCTCTGCATTTAGTACATCTTGACAATGGAGCTCATTCTAAATCGAGTGGCCTGTTAATCCCGAGACTCAGGAAATGTCCCAGAGAGCCGCGTTCGAATCCTGCCACTGAGGGTTGAGAGTTCAATAAAAATCTGGAATTAAGAATCTAATGATGGCCAGGCATCCATTATTGATTGTCAGGAAAACCCATCTGATTCACTCACTTCCTTTAGGGGAGGAAACTGCTGCTCTTACCCGGTCTGGTCAACAAGTGACTCCAGACCCACAGCAATGACTCGGACCTGCAATCTGGGGACATAAATGCTGGCCGAGCCAGCCATGTCCTCATCCCGAGAATGAATTCCAAAAAGAAACTGCTTCAGAAGTCGGGCTATAACACCTGGACTTTAGCAAGCCTGCACCCTTTTCTGATGAGACGCTAGAGAATCTGGGTATCAGGTGTCGTGGAGAAAATGCAGATAATCTCCAGGAGACGTGGAGAATTCTTCAAGAAGTAGGTCTTTATTGGCAAAGAAAAACCCGTGGCAACTGGAAACCAAATTCTTGATTGCTCTTTCTCCCTCTTTGTTATCATGTTTTTGTTAGCTCATTAGCATGCCCAACTGTGTTCGTCAGAGTTATCTCTCTCCAGATATATCCTAAACCAATGATGTTACTTCCTGTTATCACTCTACTTCTGCCACTATGGTTTTTTTTCCCAACATTCTAGATTAGATTAGATTACCTACACTGTGGAAACAGGTCCTTCAGCCCAACTAGTCCACATCGAACCTGCAAAGAGCAACCCAACTAGACCCACGCCCCTACATTCATCCCTGATTAAGCACCTAAGCCTACAGGCAATTTAGCATGGCCAATTTACCTAGCCTGCACATCGTTGGACTGTAGGACAAAACCAGTGCATCTGGAGGAAACCCATGCAGATGCAGGTAGAATGTGCAAATGGCACATGGACAAGATTCGAACGTGGGTCACCGGAGCTGTGAGGCAGCAATGCGAACTACTGAACCACTGTACCACCCTAACAACTTTTTTCTAATGTCACGATTAGATATTTTACTACCACCTCTGCCACAATGGTCTTCTCTCCCAGGCTGACCCTGCTAACTACTTATTAAATATTTATTGTCATGTCCTAAATATTTATTGTCCCAACCTGCCATGATGGTTTTTAGCAGACGAGGCTGACTTTACTAATTGTTGTTATCTCAGTCTGCCATAGTGACCTTTCAGCCCCAGTCTGACTCTGCTCGTTGGTGTAGCAACATTCCACTATTCGTTGGGGCAAACATTTTCACATTGCGTGCAAAAAAAATGATGTTTGTGGTTTAAAAATTCAAGGAAATCAGCTGCAAGTGACTCAGTTTTAAAAGAAAGACCAATGTCTTTCTTTTTTTACTTGCTGTTTGGATATTGGCTTTGCCAACTTTAATAGCCCATCTCTAATTGCCCTAGAGAAAGGTGATGCTGAGCTGCTTTCCTGAATTGCTGCAGACCAGTGTGAATGGAAGGACTATGGGGTTCAGACTCTGTAACTGTGGCCAATCGAGAATAGCAGGTGGGTGGGCAATTGAGAGCAGAACCACAGGAATTGTTTGTAATTGCTCACCATTAGGTCTTGGAGTGATAATCTTTGCCTCAGATCACATAAATGTGAGGAGGGGGAAGGGTGTTGTGGTTTGAATGTGGAATACATTCACCATAAGAACACAAGAACTAGGAATAGGTGTGGACATTGCAGAGTTTTCTACCTGTTCCATCACTTAATACGATTATGTCCCACCATTTGATTCAATCATGGCTGATCTTGTCTTCTGCTCCAATTTATTGCCCACTCTCCATAATCCATCAACACATAACTAATTTTAAAAATCCATTGTGAGAGAGGTGGGTGGTTATGAGTGTCTGTAAGAGAGCATACCACTTTTCACTCAGACACATACACATATTAGGTGCACACATACATATAGAAGTTAGTGGTGTGAATTTGTACTTGCAGAATTACATTTTACTTTGCTCAAAAACTGCATGACTCCGTGTAAGATTCTGTAAATCTGTTTTTAGATTAGAATCAGTCTGACCATTGTGGCACAGACAGTCTCACACAGGGCACCTCATGCCCTCAATACATTCTCCAGACCGACATGACACCAATTGTTCACTTGAGAATGTAACTTTTAAAAAGTTTTGTCGTTTTATATATGAAAGAACTGAAACCAACATGATCATTCTAAAAGATGAGAGATTTAACAAACAATCCAGGTCATTTTCAATATATAATTTCAATTACATCACACTGTAAACTTTTGCTAAAATTCTGTGTCTCACAAACTTATACTCCACAACCACCAGATGAAGGAACAGCGCTCCAAAGCTAGTGCTTCCAAATAAAACTGTTGGGCTGTAACCTGGTGTTGTGCGATTTGTACACCCCAGTCCAACTCCAGCACCTCCAAGTCACCTTTGCCACTCATACCTTCCCATCACTGGCTAGTTGACATCTATTTGGCCTCTGAATTAACATTAATTGTCCTTGAATCAATCATTTCAATCTTCCACCAGTCTTTGTGCTGCAAAGTCCTTCGGGAAGACTTAGTAAAATGTGGGGTGTTTTGGTAGAACTGTGGGTACCAGTTGGTTGTGTTTTTCCACCACCGGATTTTCAGATGGTTTGGTTTCAGCAAATTTGATCCTCAAGGGTTTCCACTACCTCAGTCCAAGCCTTCAGAACTCTCTGGTGCGTCCGATTGGCTTTGTTGTGAGTCTGGGCGCAACGATACTCCTTCTTCCTCTGCTTCACCACCCCCTTCGCTGCAGACACCAACTTGATCTGATCCGCGAAGGTGAAGGGTTCCTCCTGCACCAGCTCCTGCACCAGCCTCAGCGTCCTGAGGTAGCCGATGCCATCCTCGCGCCAGATGTAGGGCCAGTCCAGGATGTGGGTGTCCTCACGGTGTGCCCGCTGCAGGTCGTTCCTCCAGCGCTGGAGGGTACCATGATATCCGCGGACGCGGTTCAAGACCGAGAAGAAGGTGCCAAAGAATAGATGCTCCTCATTCTTCTTGTCCTGCCCATAGCTCTCCTCCTGGCTGACTGCACAGTACAACTGCTTCTGAACCGCTTGCAGTTTGTAGGCACTCAGCTGGGAGTCCGGTCTCTGGTTCTGAAAGTTGCTCACCTCCTCGTAGCCGTAAGAAACAGGCTGGACACTGGCAACGGGAGGTGGTCTGCCCGCTCTGGGGGTGGGCGCCACAATGGGCACGGGCTCGGAACACGGGTCCGGACATTGCTCGCTCCAGTTACAGCCCATTCTCCAGCTCCTTGTGGCTGCCTCTGTGCCGCTGTTCGAGCTGAGACCGCCCTTACATCCTGCCTCAGACACTCCCCTCTAACCTGACGCCATTGGGGAGATCGGTTTCGATTTCCTCCCAGTCAGTTTCGATTTTGGAGGGGTCACGTGCCCAGGATCCAGAAAAGAAAGGTTTCCCCCCCCCCCCCCCCCACCCAGCCCCCAAAAGAAAAACACACCTCTCTTTTCAGACTCGGCTCTCTTTTCAAATTCACCTCTCCAGGAACGAAAAAAATAAAACAGAAACTAAAACAGAAAATCGCTGGAGATACTCAGCAGGTCTGGCAGAGAGAGACAGACAGAGGGAGAGCAGAGTTAACTTTTCGGGTCCAGTGAGCCCAGACTGGATGGTAGCTGGGAAAAGGGTTGGTGGATGTGCAGAAGATGGTCTCACAGAATGGCAGCAGAATGGGGATGAATGGCCTCCTAATTACCGGATACAGTGTTTAACCTGAGCCAGCCCTCAGGCCACTGCTGGGGTACATGGGGGGATGCTGGCTTTACCTTTAACCCTGAGCTCCACAGAAGTCATAGTGGCGAGTGTTGCTGGAAAAGCGCAGCATGTCAGACAGCATCCGAGGAGCAGGAGGGTCGACGTTTCAGGCATAGGTCCTTCATCTGGGATGGTAGCAGCCCATTTGATAACAAGAATGCCGACTTACAGTACACTTCTGAGAACATCTCTGGGACACACGCACCAATCAACCCCACCGCCCCGTGGGCTGAACACTTTAACTCCCCCTCCCACTCCCCCAAGGGTATGCAGGTCCTGGGCCGCCTCCATCGCCAAACCCTTACTGCCCGAATCCTGGAGGGAGAATGCCTCTTGGGATCTTCCTCTTGGGATCATCCAACCACAGGGATCAATGTGGATTTCACTGGTTTCCCCAATTCCCTTCATCCCAGCTTATACCAGATCCAATCTACCAACACAACACCACCCTCATGACCTGTCCTACCTGTCCATCTTCCTTCCCAACTATTCGCTCTGCCCTCCTCTCCGACCTAACACCATTACCCCCACCTTCATCCACCTATCGCACCCTCAGCTACCTTCCTCCCAGCCATACCCCCCCTCTCATTTATCTCACAGCCCCTTGGCCCACAAACCTCAATCCTGATGAAGGGCCTATGCCCGAAACATCGACTCTCCTGTTCCTCAGATGCTGCCTGACCAGCTGTGCTTTTCCAGCACCACACTCTCGACTCTGATCTCCAGCATCAGCAGTCCTCACTTTCTCCATATGATAACAAGGCCTGGTGCTGGGTGGGTCATGGGGGAAGGTGCTCAGGCAAGGATTTAATGCAGGACAGTCTGAAGTTGATAGGCACTTTAACCTATTAAAAAAGCTGGCCCCTCTACAAGATGGGTGAACCAAAACTTTGGGAAACATTGAAGTCTCCTGTCTTCTGTCAAATTACGCAGAAAATGTCCTTCTTTCTAAAATTAATGACGTTTTCAGACCCAACCCTCTGAAATAAAAGATGTGGTGTTCCTCTGATCGGCCCATCTGTAAATGAAGGTGATCCTCTTCATTATTTACCAGCCTAGTTTTGTATTATTGGCGCACTCACTGACCGATCCTCCTGCACTCAAGTTGAAATCATTAAATGTACCACCACAAAAAGCAAGGGTCCAACACTGATCCCTGTGGAATCTCCCTGGACATGTTTCCAGTCACAAAATCACAGTTCTCCACCATCACAACCTGCTTCCCATCACTCAGCCTTTTCTGGATCCAGTTGGGCACAGGTCCCAAGGTGTTTTACCTTCACTGACATTTTTCCATATGTGAGACCTCATGAAAAATCTTGCTGAACTCTAAGTAGACCATGTTTAATGCATTGTCCTCATCAATACCGCTTTGAAAAATTGAATGCTTTCTTGATTTGGCCCTAACTATCAGACTATGTCCCTAGTTCTAAATTTGCAACCAGGTGAAATAGTTTATCAAACCTATCATTTCCAGTCGATATCTCAAAGATTTCGATGAGATCACCCCTTATCCTTCTGAATTCTACAAAAGTGTCATTTAAGTATTCAAATATCATGATAAAGCTGTGTTGCAGAGTAGATATTGAAAATATATTACAGTCTGAAGTTGATAGGCACTTTAACGTATTAAAAAAGCTGGCCCCTCTACAGGATGGGTGAACCAAAACTTTGGGGAACATTGGAGTCTCCTGTCTTCTGTCAAATTATGCAGAAAATGTCCTTCTTTCTAAAATTAATGACGTTTTCAGACCCAACCCTCTGAAATTAATCAGCGGCGTCTTCACATTGCTGATCAATCAAATGCAGATATGATTGTTCGCCAGTCAGTCTTTGTCCTCAAGTCTTCGAAATGTTGTATTACATGCAGACAATGAGAGTTTTCAAGGCTTGTCACTGACAATGAGGTGGAGGTGTTAGACTGTGGTGGACAAAGTTAAAAATCACACAACACCAGGTTATAGTCCAACAGGTTTATTTGGAAGCACTAGCTTTCGGAGCGCCGCTCCTTCATCAGATAATAAATGTGGCAGGATCATAAGGCACAGAATTTACAGCAGAAGATCACAGTGTCATGCAATTAAAATGATATACTGGTATTGAACAAACCTAGATTGTCGTTAAGGCTTTTTTCTTTCTGAATGGGTTGCAGGTTTCGGTTCATTAATATGTCAATCCCAGAACTTCTTGTAAATCACATTCGTGAGATAACTTAAGGTTTCATTGAAAAAAAAGTGACATCTCAGCTCAGACAATGTACTAAAGGTGTGGGGGCAGACTCAGTCTGAATCCCACTCTTGAGTCAGACTGGTTCTATTTCCATAGCACAAATTTCTAAAATGTTAGATGGATGGACGGCCTGCAGGTTATGTGCTTCTTGAGCAAAGATAGAATGTATCAGCAAATACAATTCTGCAAATGCAAATTCACTCCTGAGACGTGTGTGTGTGTGTCCGTCTGTGTCTGTGTGTGTCTGTGTGTGAGAGAGAGAGAGAGAGAGAGCAAGAGCATGTGTGTGTGTGAGTGTGAGTGCACAGGAGAGTGCATTTGTTTGCGTGTGTGCATGCTTGGCAGAGTGTGTGCATGACTGTGATGGAGTCGAAGCCTGTGAGAGTGTGTGGGTGTGTGGGTGTGAGTGTGGGGCCTACGTTGACCACCCACTCCAACCTGCTGCTCAGCAATCATTTGCTATTTCTACAATGTGGGATTAGTCATCGAGTCACACAGCACAGAAACAGGTCACTCAGTCCAACCAGTCCATGCCGAGCATAATTCCCAAACTAACCTAGTTCTATCTGCCTGCTCCTGGCCCACATCCTTCCATGTTCTTGTCCAAATATCCTTTAAATGTTGTAACTCTACCCTCATCCACCACTTCTGCAGGATGTTTATTTCACACACGCACCACAATCCATGTAAAAACACTTGCTCCTCACGTCCTTTTGAAATCTCTCTCCTCTCATCTTAAACATATGCCCCCAGTCTTGAAATTCCCAACTGAGGGAAAAAACAACTCCCATTAACCCTATCTATCCCCTTCATTATTTTTTAAACTTTTTATAAAGTCACCTCTGTACCTCCCATGCTCCAGTTAAAAAGGCCCAGCCTGTCTTTATAACTCAAACTTTCCAGACCTGGCAATATCCTGTTAAATCGCTTCTGAACCCTCTCTAGCTTGATCATATCCTTCCTATAACCAGACAACCAGAACTGGACACAGTACTCCAGAAGAGCCAATGACCTGCACAACCTCAACGTGACTTCCCAACTCCTATATTTAGGGGACTGAGCAATGAAGGCAAGTTTACTAAACGTCTTTTTACCATCCTGTCTATATGTGACACAAATTTAAAGAATAATGTACCTGAACTCCCCAAGTCCCTCTGCTCCACAGCACTAGCCAAGGCCCTATCATTAATTATATAAGTCCCACTCATGTTTGTTGTATCAAAATGCAATACTTCACACTTCGTAGCAAAAGAGAATTCAATTACTAATGTCGACCATAAAACTATTACCAGTTGTCAGGAAAATCCCACCCAATTCACTCATGTCCTTCAGGAAAGGAAACTGCTATCCTTCCCTCATCTGACCTATATGTGACTCCAGACCCATATAGGTGTGGAAATAGAAAGAGAAATAGCAAATGATTGCTGAGCAGCAAGTCAGAGTGGATGGGCAATATAGGATCCCCAATCACACCTACACACACACCCTCTCACAGGCTTATACTCCGTCACACTCTCTCACACACTCTTCCAAGCATGCACACAGGCAAACACACACTCTCTCATACACACACTCACACACACATACTCACACTCTTACGATCGCTCTCTCTCACTCACATACACACACACCCCCACACACACACCCCCCACACACACACCCCACACACACACCACACACCCACCACACACACAGCCACACACACACACCTACACACTCACACACACCACACCCACACACACCACACACACACACACACACAGCCACACACACACCTACACACTCACACACACACTCACACACACATACCCCCACACACACACGACACACACATACCCCCCACACACCCACACACAAACACAACCCCCCCCCCACACACCCACACACACCCACCCAACCCCCCCCCCCCACACACACACACACGCACACAAACACACACACACATATGTCGATGGGGTGAATTTGCATTTGAAGAATTATATTTGTAAACTCCAATATAGTTGAGTCGAAAATGTTCATTCGGGATGGACATTAATGCATAGCGTAGTATCGTCCACGTCCCACGAATTAATTTAAAAACATTATTATGTACCCACCCTTTGACCGATTGGAAAAGATCAGTGGCAATCACTGGGTTGCAAGAATAAAGTATTTTCTCTGACCATGTCGTTAAAGTTACCGTAAATCTATCGTTTAGTCTTTCCCGACCCCCTTTACCATCTCCAACATACATACCAATCTCCCCCTCGCTATCACCACCCGAACAGAAACGTCACTGGAGCCGAGAGATTAACTCTCCACAGATACTGCTTGACCGGCTGACTGACTGCAGCAATTTCTGATGTTGTTTTTCATTTAAGCGGTTTGAAGGAGCGGGGAGAGATTTTATTTAGATATGTACTTCCGGAGAGCGGGGATACAGAGGACTGAGCTGTGGGTCGGAGTGGTTGAAAATTGAAGGGTGCTGAGTGGGGAAAAGGCGAGAGAGAGGGAGAGGAAGAGAGAGAGAGAGAGAGAGAGCAGGGGGTGGGTGAGTGGGGAGGTGGAGATTTGCCCGGGTAAATTCTCAGCGCCCTGCCTCCCTGAGTTCAGGAAACAGAAGATGATCCGAAGCCAGGTGTGGAAACCGAAACCACATCAGAAGAGAGTGGTGCAGGCTGACACAGGGAGACAGAGAGAGAGAGGAGCCTGATCAGAAGCATCCAGACCAACAAGGGGTCGTGCTGTCCGGGACGGGGGAGCAGAATGGGAACCAGTTGGAGTCAGTCTGAGTCAGATAGCTCCTCCAGCGTTTGTGAGAGCACTGGGCAGGAGATCAGCACTCACTACGTGGAGGACAGCGATGAAGAGGACAACAGGAATGAGGAGCACCTGTTCTTCGAGGCTTTATTTTTGGTGTTGAATCGTGTCTGGGGTTACCATGGTGTCCTCCAGCGCTGGAGGAACGACCTGCAGCGGGCACACCAAGAGGGCACCCACATCCTGAACTGGCCCTACATCTGGCGCCAGGATGGCATCGGCTACCTCAGGACGCTGAGGCTGGTGCAGGAGCTGGTGCAAGGGGAACCCTTCACCCTCCCCGATCTGGTCAAGTTGGAGGCTTTGGCCAGGGGCGTGGTGGAGCAGAGGGAGAGGGAATATTATCGCGCCCAGTGGCAGAGGAAATCCAACTGGTCTCACCAAAAGATTCTGCAAACCTGGACTAAGCTATTGGAACAGCTTGAGTATCAGACCTACTGGAAAAACAAAAACACCTGAAACGGCTGAAAGTCCAGGTTTGTCTGGGAAGGTGGGGAGGGGGATGTGTGGGGGGGGGGGTGTGGGGAGGTGGGGAATATGGCACTATGAACTGTGCCCACAATCTCTCCAATGTTCTCTAACAGAGGTGGGGCTCAGGGGGGTGGGGGGTGGTGTCGTGGTTTTACAAAGTCCTCCTGAAAATCTTTGACACATCTACACACACGTACACAAAATGTTGTCATGATTTGGAGATGCCGGTGTTGGACTGGGGTCTACAAAGTTAAAAATCACACAACACCAGGTTATAGTCCAACAGGTTTAATTGGAAACACACTAGCTTTCAGGGCACTGCTCCTTCATCAGGTGGTTGTGGTGTATAAGATTATAAGACACAGAATTTATCACAAAAGGTTAGTGTGATGTAACTGAAATATTATATTTCAAAAGACCTGGATTGTTTGTTAAGTCTCTCAACTTTTAGAATGATCATGTTGGTTTCAGTTCTTTCATATATAAAACGACAGTTATTCCATATGTAAATCACAAAACTTTTTTAAACGTTATATTCTCAAGTGAACTTTAACTATTTGTGTCATGTTGGCCCAGATAATGCATTGTATGTGGGTGTGTGTGTGTGTGTGTTTTGGGGGGATGGGGCGGGTTGGAAAAACACACCCACTCACAGACTTACACCCCTTCACACTCACATTCACACACATACACAGACTCTCTCACAGACATGAATAACCACCCAACCCATACACATGCACATACAAGCTTGTGGGGTGAATTTGTACTTGCAGAATTACATTTTATTTTGCTCACAAACTGAGCATGTAATCCATGTAAGATTCTGTAAATCTGTTCTTTTTAGATTAGAATCCGTCTGAACATTATATCACAGACAGTCTCACACAGGGCAGCTCATACCCTCAATGCATTCTCCAGGCCGACATGACACCAATTGTTAAGGTTCACTTGAGAATGTAACTTTTTTAAAAATACTTTTGCGATTATCATGTGAAAGAACTGAAACCAACATGGCCATTCTAAAACATGAGTTCCCTCCATAACGATCTGGTTAGGTCCACGCCTGCCCCCACCCACCCCAACAACCCACCTTCCCCTGCCGCCGCAGGAATTGCAAAACCTGCGCCCACACACCCATGACCTGTCCTACCTGTCAATCATCCTTCCCACCTATCCGCTCCACCCTCCTCTCTGACCTATCACCTTCATCCCCACCCCCATCCACTTGTTGTACTGTTTGATACCTTCTCCCCACACCCACTGCCCTCCCATTTATCTCTCCATCCCAGAGGCTCCCTGCCTTCAGTCCTCATGAAGAGCTTTTGCCCGAAACATCGATTTTCCTGCTCCTCGGATGCTCCCTGACCTGCTGTGCTTTCTCAGCACCACTCTAATCTAGACTCAGATTTCCAACATCTGCAGTCCTCATTTATGCCTACTGTGCTTTTCCAACACCACACATTTCGACCCTGACTTTTATCCAATAATCTGGAGGAATGGTAAGAAATCTGTACAGGAGTAGGCCATTCAGCCCATTGAGCCTGCTACCACTCAATACAACCTCCAACTTCAACTCCACATCTCCCACCTGCTCCCCATATCCCTTGATTCCCAGAGAGGTCAAATCGCTTGTCTGTCCCAAATTTAACTGTATTGAGTTACACCGCCACCCCCACAGACCCCGTTCCCCCGTTCTTGCTAATGTGAAAGCAGAAACCACCCTCCTCTCCCTCTCCCCTCTCCTCCCACCCTCCACACCCTTTCTCTCCCATGGAACAACTTGCAAAGCCATTCTGGGGATCTAGTGTCCCCACAGCAGACAGATATGGAGCTAACATTAATGCTGATCCACTGGAACAGTCAGGACAGAGAGTGAGACTGAACCCTGTAATCGCTGTCCTCTGGGTGATTTGATTTTGAGGAGGCCGAAGTGTTCCTTTTCACGTTAAGATGCAATCTGTTATCCTTTCTGCAAAGTCGCTCGCTGCAGCTGTTCTTGCCCTTTTTACAGCAGAAGCATCCTTTATTCACACATGTTCTCCTAGAAAGGGTTTATCACTGCTGCATACACGCACATACATGTACACACACACATAAACACACAGGTACAGACCCACACGCACACACACATATAAACATACAGATACAGACCCACACATACACACACACATAAACACACAGGTACAGACCCACACGCACACACACATATAAACATACAGATACAGACCCACACTCACACACACATATAAACATACAGATACAGACCCACACACTCACACACACATAAACACACAGGTACAGACCCACATACACACACACATAAACATACAGATACAGACCCACATACACACACACATAAACAAACAGGTACAGACCCACATACACACACACATAAACACACAGATACAGACCCACACGCACACACATAAACACACAGGTACAGACCCACATACACACACACATAAACACACAGGTACAGACCTACATACACACACACATAAACATACAGATACAGACCCACACGCACACACACATATAAACATACAGATACAGACCCACATACACACACACATAAACACACAGGTACAGACCTACACACTCACACACACATAAACACACAGGTACAGACCCACATACACACACACATAAACACACAGATACAGACCCACACGCACACACATAAACACACAGGTACAGACCCACATACACACACACATAAACACACAGGTACAGACCTACATACACACACACACATAAACACACAGGTACAGACCCACACACTCACACACACATATAAACATACAGATACAGACCCACACACTCACACACATATAAACACACAGATACAGACCCACACGCACACACATAAACACACAGGTACAGACCCACATACACACACACATAAACACACAGGTACAGACCCACATACACACACACATAAACACACAGGTACAGACCTACATACACACACACATAAACACACAGGTACAGACTCACACACACATATAAACATACAGATACAGACCCACACACTCACACACACATAAACACACAGATACAGACCCACATACACAGACATATAAACACACAGGTACAGACCCACATACACACACATATAAACACACAGGTACAGACCCACACGCACACACATATAAACACACAGGTACAGACCCACACACTCACACATATAAACACACAGGTACAGACCCACACACTCACACACACATAAACACACAGGTACAGACCCACATACACACACATATAAACACACAGGTACAGACCCACACGCACACACATATAAACACACAGGTACAGACCCACACGCGCACACATATAAACACACAGGTACAGACCCACACGCACACACATATAAACACACAGGTACAGACCCACACGCGCACACATATAAACACACAGGTACAGACCCACACACTCACACACACATAAACACACAGGTACAGACCCACATACACAGACATATAAACACACAGGTACAGACCCACATACACACACATATAAACACACAGGTACAGACCCACACGCACACACATATAAACACACAGGTACAGACCCACACACTCACACACACATAAACACACAGGTACAGACCCACACGCACACACATATAAACACACAGATACAGACCCACACACTCACACACACATAAACACACAGGTACAGACCCACACGCACACACATATAAACACACAGGTACAGACCCACACACTCACACACACATAAACACACAGGTACAGACCCACATACACAGACATATAAACACACAGGTACAGACCCACATACACACACATATAAACACACAGGTACAGACCCACACGCACACACATATAAACACACAGGTACAGACCCACACACTCACACACACATAAACACACAGGTACAGACCCACACGCACACACACACATAAACACACAGGTACAGACCCACATACACACACATATAAACACACAGGTACAGACCCACACGCACACACATATAAACATACAGATACAGACCCATACACTCACACACATATAAACACACAGGTACAGACCCACACACTCACACACACATAAACACACAGGTACAGACCCACACACTCACACACACATAAACACACAGATACAGACCCACACACTCACACACATATAAACACACAGGTACAGACCCACACGCACACACACATATAAACATACAGGTACAGACCCACACACTCACACACACATAAACACACAGGTACAGACCCACACACTCACACACACATAAACACACAGATACAGACCCACACACTCACACACATATAAACACACAGGTACAGACCCACACGCACACACACATATAAACACACAGGTACAGACCCACACGCACACACACATATAAACATACAGGTACAGACCCACACACTCACACACATATAAACACACAGGTACAGACCCACACACTCACACACATATAAACACACAGGTACAGACCCACACACTCACACACATATAAACACACAGGTACAGACCCACACACTCACACACACATAAACACACATCAGCCTCTCCCCAAACACACATACAGACTCACACACAAATACGTAATGCATGGGTTCAGGAATTACACTTCAATGAATACTTAAACGAAGTAGATGAGGGAACCAGTCATGTGAATATGAAACCCTCAGTAGAAGGATCCTTTAACTCAGAAAGCAAGGTCCAGGTGAGTTCAAATAGCCAATGCCTGGATTCAAACGCACGAAGTTGAGAGTGTGGTGCTGGAAAAGCACCGTAGGTCAGTCAGCATCCGAGAAGCAGAAGGACCAATGTTTCGGGCATCAACCTTTCATCAGAAATTCCTGATGAACTGCTTTTGCCCGAAACATCGACTCTCCTGCTCCTCGGATGCTGCCTGACCTGCTGTGCTTTTCCAGAAACACACTCTCGACTCTGATCTCCAGCATCTGCAGACCTCACTTCCCTCTTTGGATACTCGAAGACAACTGCTTGTGATCATTCAAACATGTCATCAATAAGCTTTGATTATAGAAGTATATGAAAGATCAGGCTCAGTTTCGAGATGAATATAGATGAACATATTTAAAGGAGGCTTTAATATTTAAGAATTACACCTTGCTAACACCCAGTTCCTCCAGTGATGTTTTTTCTGGAGTTATTATTGCATTCTGCCTCACCTACTCCCAGGCCAGCAGGGCTTATAATATAAGGCCTCCAGAGTTCATACACAGTTACTCGTGGGAAAACTGGCCCGAAAAACACCATGGAAAACGTTCAATTTTCCCATCATATTAATGAGGAGCTTCCACCATCTATGGTTAAACCCATCAACAGAGGTAGATAGAAGTCCTTTGTATTTCCAATGAGCATAATTAATGTAGTTCGCTCTCCTCTATGACCTGGTAGATGGGGAGTTGGAAGGTTTGTGGCCTGTTGTTTTGGGGTAAATCCTGTCAATGGCTTGGTGTGACATTCCTCAAGGATGTTGTCTCGGCATCACCATTGCAGTGCACTTTTAGAACCTTCCAGAAGCTTGGTCAACATGCAGGTCCAAAAGTCACATGTCCCGTGGAAGCCATCTTACAGACCAACAATGTCCTTTCCAGCGCACGGGATGCAGATTCTACCTTCATTCGGAGCTGAAGTCAACCTTTCGACATCTGCTTGGAAACACACCACACATCACAGCCACCATATTCATGTTCATTTATATCAAAATTAATGCAAATGGTAAATTGACCAGCCTTTGTCCAAAACCAACTTGATAGTTAAATAAATAATTGAAAAATCCCCATTACTAGCCCGATTGCCCCTTTGGATTCTTCAATGAAATAGACCTTATGGCAAATTTAACTCTCTAACTCATCAAATGTATCAAGGGAGACTGGAAGTGTTGGTAGCTGTTTTACATCTCTCCAGTTCCTGTTTCAGGTAAAAACAAATAAGAGGTGAGATTTCAGATACGCTGCCCAACTCAACATTTTACTCGATCACTCAAAGTCAAAGTTATGCCCAAACAGACTGCAAGAGGCTTGTAAAGTGAAAGTGAGGAAGGGGTGATTTTAATGGTGTCTGTTCCAGTCACTTGTGCTTGATGCTTTGAAGCCATAACTGTTGGGAGCTCAATAGAATCTGTAGTAGCTCTGCTAATTGTAGTATCATCTTTTCGAAAATGAAATGAGGGGTGATAGATATAGGGCAGATTTCAGAGGTAGTTTCTTTACTCAGAGAGTTAATAGGGGCATGGAACGTACTGCATGAACCAATAGTAGACTTGCCAAATGTAAGGGCATTTAAATGGTCATTGGACGGACATATGGACGAGATGGAATAGTGTAGGATAGATAAACTTTAGATTGGTTTCACAGGTCGGCGCAATATCGAGGGTCGAAGGGCCTGTACTGGGCTGGAATGTTTTATGTTCTAAATGGCATAGAAATTTCAGAACAGCAACAAGCCATTTGGTCCAACTGATCTGTTTGACAGTTAAGCACCAACGTGGTTTTGAATGCCTCATTCTCAGCTGGATTTTGAATAATTCACTTGCACATGTAACTAACATTCTTTTCCGCATGAGCACGAGAAAGAGAATCAAAGAGGCCACATAATTTTAAAAATGGGCCGTGCACTACAAACAGAGCTTGTGTTTCTCACCCCGAATTTTGGACTTGCCCACAATGGGAATGCCTACCCCATGGTGACTCTATCACACTCCTGTCAAGTTTTAAAACTCTCCTGGGTGACCCTGCAGATTTTTTTTGTTATGGCAAACACCTACAGCCTGTTCAGTTTTTCCTGGTGATTATGGATACGCGTTGACGTATTAATGTATATTAATGTACCAGCTATTTAAAATCAGGTCACCGTTCTTTCATATTGATGCATGTTAACTGGTTGTGGTGGAGTCTTGTGTGCAGCGTTTGTCTCATGGTGTCGGAACGAAATCTCGATGGAGAAGTGGTACGCCCGACTGAAGAACTGCATTGTGGGTTGGAGCACAAGAAGGCATGATGGGAAGTTAGGTCAAGACACAGCCTAAGCAGGATCAGCAAGTCTCCAAAGTGATTCAGTGTGTGAAGGTGAATTGGAGACGTGAGAGAGGAGAGACCCCTTGGTGTTTGCTTAGGTCGCAAACATGCGTCCTTCGAAGACAGCGGCTTGTGATCATCCAACTAGCTATGACCTGATACATCCCTCAGCCAGCACAAGAAAGGCTTCAAAGAAAGATCAGGGTATGGTTTATTACTCTGAGGAGGTATGGGGTCACTGGAGCTGTTCCAAAAGGTTCCACAAGCAAGAATTTGGGAATCACAAATCAAGCAGACACATACACTAAACGCATTAGGGGGCACTAACCCAAGGGGGAATCAATTGGAGGGCACAGTATTGAGCCCACAGACCCTGACACTAGAGACAGTGTACAACAGGCAGGAGGCCTGATGAAGCGCTTATGCCCGAAACCTTGATTCTCCTGCTCCTCAGATGCTGCTTGACCTGCTGTGCTTTTCCAGCAACACACTCTCAACTCTGATCTTCAGCATCTGTTGTCCTCCCTTTCTCCGAGGAGGTGGAGTGTGAGTGTGAAAACTGTTCCTGGGTGGGTGGGAAGAGAGGTTGCACCATTGATGAGGATGTACATGGTTTTTCTGTTGCAAAGACAAATGTATGTAAAAGTTTAAAATTTAAGGTCCTACATGTACACTGTGTACTATCCCTGCAGCTCTTGACTTTCCCTAATCCTGCCTTGTGTTTTCCTTTCAGGGGACAATACACTGTGTCTTGAGAGAGGAAGTAAAAGGTCAGGTGATTTGGGGAGTTCGCTTTTGGGTCTCAACGATTTTGGCTCACCCAGCATGATAGTCTCGGATGCAGAATATCAAAGGGAGGGTAAGTGTAGGATTGAGCGAAAATGCCCAACTTCCGAAATACTGGACCAAAATCCTGGGAACGTCTCAAATAACCTTTAAAAGTAAAAGATCAAGGTGGGTAGCTGGGCGAGGTTCTGGGAAAATGATACAGACACAAAGATAGCTGCACGTTCAGCCCGAAAACTCAATCCACACATTCTCTCTCAAAGAACAATCAACCTTTTCGGGCCTAAAGAAAGGTTACACCCGAAATGTTGACTTCTCCACCTCTTGATGCTGTGAGCTTGCTGTGTTCTCCCAGCCACCTGCCTGTCTACTGTGGATTCCAGCATCTGCAGTTTTTTTTTCGTCTCTAACCCCCAGACTGAACAGGGCATCGGCACATTAGCTTTGATCAATATTCATACACAGAGACACCTGACATTTCTCTTAATCAAAATACATTCGCGCCTCCTCTTAACTCTCAGGACGCCTCAGGACATCAAAAAGAAACACCAGAAACACAATGTAAACACAGATTTGAGAATCACACAACATGACAGATTTGAGAGGAGGTGATAGAGCACACTGTCTGAATAACTGCTAGGGTGGGGATTTGGGGGGGGCGGGGGGGGGGGAGGAGAGAGAGCCTTTTCCAACATCGAGCTCCTGCAGAAACAGTTTCCCCACAAGCTGCAAGCTCCCAATAAGCAGCTTTTGGAACCAAAAATCACAGAGGCCGAACTGAAGTGAGAACCTGCATGGGAAAGACAAATCAAGAGCATCATCACAACAAAGGCCATCTGAGAGAGTAGGAAGCCGACCGAGGGCCATCCAAACAATAGCTTCCAGACACGGGCCTGTCCCAAGCTGAATGAACCAACGGCAAGACCCTCAGCAACTGGACGCACTTTAAAGCTGTGTTTTTCCCCAGTGTGGAGCTGAAACTCCCGAGACTCCAAAATTTCCAACTGAGCTAGCAGAGAGGGGAAGGTTGGTGGTGACAGTGCAGGGACGCCAAAGGCAACAAGACTGAAGGAAGCATCTGTGATTAAAACTACTGGTTAGTTTAGAATAGTGTTTTAACCTTTATTTAATTTGATAGTGCATCCATTACTGTCCTCTGTCTAATTGTCAAGATTAGAGTAGAGCTGGAAAAGCACAGCAGTCCAGGCAGCATCCGAGGAGCAGGAAGATCAACATTTCGGCCAAAAGCCCTTCATCACAAATGATATAATTGTGTCTGTATAATTGAGTCAATTTCACTGTTTTATCTCGCACTTTACTTTCCGTTTTGTGATTAAATAAACGCAGCGATTCTTTTCCCCTGAAATGCCTGTCTACTGCGTCTTTCATTTCACATTCCCTCAGAAGTTGAGTGTCAGACCCAGGGATCTGGGGGTGGTTCGAAGCACCTGAACAAAGTCAGCAAATTGCTGATCGCAAACTCGAAATTCTACAACGACCCTCATCCATCACAAGAAAGGCTCCAAGGAAGACTTTGAGGTGGATTTCATGACTGCCAATGGGTAAGGTGGTGCAATCAACCATCCTGGAGACATGACCTGCTGAGAGAGACGATAGTTCACACAGGGCTGTTCAGCAACTGATGTCATTGTGTATATGTACCATTGCTTAATGCTTGAATAAATATTTATCAGATTGACTTCAACAGTATCCAAGATGTTTGATGCCATTGATATCCAGTGTAGAGCTTTTAGACCAGAGAGAGAGAATCCACACTAGAAAAGGAGAAATCTGGATTCAACTTTTCCTGGATTCAGAAGCCAGAAGATGTCAGCATCTTCAGGCAGCCCCACTGAATGGGAAACTAGACAGAGGCTCTGATAATGCATGCACATTTCCAGGATACCCCTGTTGGCCTGTCTCAAGGATTATGGACCAGATCATTCCTGCTACATCAAATGTAAAACAAAAGTACTCTGGCTGCTGGAGATCTGAAACAGACACAAACAGAAATTGCTGAAGAAACTCAGCAGGGCTGGAGGCATCTGTAGAGAGAGAATGTTTCAAGTCTAGGTTGTCAAGAAGGGTCACTCGACTTGAAACATTAACTCTGTTTCTGTCTCTACAGATGGTGCTGGACGTGCTGAGTTTCTCCAGCAATTTCTGCTTTTAGAGTCATAAAGATGTACATCACAGAAACAGACCCTTCATTCCAAATCATCCGGGATGACCAGATATCCTAACCTAATCTCGTCCCATTTGCCAGCACTTGGTCCATAACCCTCTAAACACTTCCTTTTCATATACCTATCCAGATGCCCTTCAAATGTTGCAATTGTACCGGCCCCCACCACTTTCTCTGGCAGCTCATTCCATAAGCACACCACTTTCCACATGAAAACGTTGCCCCTTTTATATCTTTCCCCTCTCACCCTAAACCTATGCCCTCTAGTTCTGGACTACTCTACCCCCGGGAAAAGACATTGTCTATTTACTGTATCCATGCCCTTCATGATTTTACAAGCCCCTATAAGGCCACCCCTCAGCCCCCAACACTCCGGGGAAATCAGCACCAACTTATTCAGTTTCTCCCTAAAGCTCAAATCCTCTAACCCTTGCTACATCCTTGTAAATATTTTCTGAATCCTTTCAAGTTTCATGACATCTTTCCAATAGGAAGGAGACCAGAATTGCACGTAACATTCCAAAAGTGACCTAACCAATGTCCTGTTGCAACAAGACCTCCCAACTGCTATACTCAGTAGTCTGACCAATAAAGGAAAGCATACCAAATGCCTTCTTCACTATCCTATCTGCCTGTGACTCCACTTTCAAGGAGCTATGAACCTGCACTCCAAGGTCTCTTTGGTCTGCATCAATCCCTAGAATCTTACCATGAACTGTATAGATCTGTTCTGATTTGCTTTCCCAAAGTGCACCTCGCATTTGTCTAAATTAAACACCATCTGCTACTCCTCAGCCAACTGGACCATCTGACCAAGATCCTGTTGTAATCTGAGGTAACCTTCTTCGCTGTCCACTACACCTCCAACTTTTGTGTCATCTGTAAAGTTACCGACTATATCTCCTATATTCACAACCAAAAATCATTGGCAAGGATCTAAAATCTGGATTTAAGCTGTTGTCAGGAGCAACAAATCTATGTAAGCTTTTATTAATAACAAAATGGATTTTTAATATAAAATAATATAACAAAATGACTTCAAGATTAATACTGTACTAAAGTGGTTGAAAGCTGTATTTCCTGCTTTTGCTGAGCTGGCTGAATTAAAAGATAAAGCAGACAAGGAAGTCTTCATAAAATGAATCATAAGACATTAACTGACCGATCTCAGAGCCGAGAGACCCCTCTTGGGGGAGTCTAGATCTTCATATAGTGCAGTGACTCGATACGGATGGATTATGGACAGCGATGTAAGAGCCTTGTTTCCTCTGCTATTGAGTGTTGAGGAATTGGCCAGCCAGACATGAGTATCACTCCCAGCTCCACACCCACACCAGATCCCAGCTCCCGGCCCTGCTGAGTTTTCACCATCCCCCCAGACCTCCCCCTCACTGAGGACGAACGATCAGTCCTCAGCAAAGGACTCACCTTCATCCCCCTCCGTCCACGCATCAATGAATTTAATACACGCCGTGATGTCGAACAATTCTTCCGTCGCCTCCGCCTCCGAGCTTACTTTCCCAATCAGGACTCCCGCCCACCTTCCAAGGATCCCTTCGCTCACCTCCAACACACTGCATCCACCTGGACACCCCGCGCTGACCTATTACCTGCCCTCGACCTCTTCATTTCCAACTGCCGCCGGGACATTAACCGCCTCAACCTGTCTACCCCCCTCCCCCACTCCAACCTCTCACCCTCACAACGCGCAGCCCTCCAATCCCTCTGCTCCAATCCCAACCTCACTATCAAGCCAGCGGATAAAGGGGGCGCAGTGGTAGTCTGGCGCACTGACCTCTACACCGCTGAAGCCAAACGTCAACTCGAGGACACCTCTTCCTACTGCCCCCTCGACAATGAACCCACCCCCCATCACCAAACCATCATCTCCCAGACCATACAGAAACTCATCACCTCAGGAGATCTCCCACCCACAGCTTCCAACCTCATAGTCCGGGAACCCCGCACTGCCCGGTTCTACCTCCTTCCCAAGATCCACAAGCTTGACCACCCTGGCCGACCCATTGTCTCAGCATGTTTCTGCCCCACTGAACTCATCTCTACCTACCTTGACACTGTCCTATCCCCCCTAGTCCAGGAACTCTCCACATACGTTCGAGACACCACCCACGCCCTCCACCTCCTCCCAGACTTCCGTTTCCCTGGCCCCCAATGCCTTATCTTCACCATGGATATCCAATCCCTCTACACCTCCATCCGCCATGACCAGGGCCTCCAAGCCCTCCATTTTTTCCTCTCCAGACGTCCCCAACAGTACCCTTTCACCGACACTCTCATTCGTTTGGCCAAACTGGCCCTCACCCTTAACAATTTCTCCATTGAATCCTCCCACTTCCACCAGACCAAAGGGGTAGCCATGGGCACATGTATGGGCCCCAGCTATGCCTGTCTCTTTGTTGGCTACGTAGAACAGTTGATCTTCCGTAATTACACCGGCACCACTCCTCACCTCTTCCTCCGCTACATTGATGACTGCATTGGCGCCACCTCGTGCTCCCGCGAGGAGGTGGAGCAATTCATCAACTTCACCAACACATTCCACCCTGACCTTAAATTTACCTGGACCATCTCTGACACCTCCCTCCCCTTCCTGGACCTCTCCATCTCCATTAATGACGACCAACTTGACACTGACATTTTTTACAAACCCACCGACTCCCACAGCTACCTGGATTACACCTCTTCCCACCCTACCTCTTGCAAAAATGCCATCCCGTATTCCCAATTCCTCCGCCTCCACCGGATCTGCTCCCAGGAGGACCAGTTCCACCACAGAACACACCAGATGGCCTCCTTCTTTAGAGACTGCAATTTCCCTTCCCACGTGGTTAAAGATGCCCTCCAACGCATCTCGTCCACATTCCGCACCTCCGCCCTCAGACCCCACCCCTCCAACCATAACAAGGACAGAACGCCCCTGGTGCTCACCTTCCACCCTACCAACCTTCGCATAAACCAAATCATCCGCCGACATTTCCACCACCTCTAAACAGACCCCACTACCAGGGATATATTTCCCTCTCCACCCCTTTCCACCTTCCGCAAAGACCGTTCCCTCCGTGACTTCCTGGTCGGGTCCACACCCCCCTACGACCCACCCTCCAATCCTGGCATTTTCCCCTGCCACTGCAGGAACTGTAAAACCTGCGCCCACACCTCCTCCCTCACCTCTATCCAAGGCCCTAAAGGAGCCATCCACATCCATCAAAGTTTTACTTGCACATCCACTAATATCATTTATTGTATCCCGATGCGGTCTCCTCTACATTGGAGAGAATGGACAACTCCTAGCAGAGCGTTTCAGGGAACATCTCCGGGACACCCGCACCACTCAACCACACCGCCCCGTGGCCCAACATTTCAACTCCCCCTCCCACTCTGCCGAGGACATGGAGGTTGTGGGCCTCCTTCACCGCTGCTCCCTCACCACCAGATGCCTGGAGGAAGAACGCCTCATCTTCCGCCTCGGAACACTTCAACCCCAGGGCATCAATGTGGACTTCAACAGTTTCCTCATTTCCCCTTCCCCCACCTCACCCTAGTTCTAAACTTCCAGTTCAGTAACTGTCCCCACGACTTGTCCAGACTTGTCCTACCTGCCTATCTTCTTTTCCACCTATCCACTCCACACTCTCCTCCCTGACCTATCACCTTCATCCCCTCCCCCACTCACCCATTGTACTCTATGCTACTTTCTCCCCACCCCCACCCCCCCTCTAGCTTATCTCTCCACGCTTCAGACTCACTGATGAAGGGCTTTTGCCCGAAACGTTGATTTCGAAGCTACTTGGATGCTGCCTGAACTGCTGTGCTCTTCCAGCACCACTAATCCAGAATGAGTATCTTATACCCGTTTGGTTTTCCTCTCATTAAAGTTGTGGCTGAACTGACTTCTCGTTGTCTACTCTCTAGTTCAGCCCAAAAGGATCAGTTTTGGCAAGGATAGGGTCAGGAGGACCCTACCAAAAAAAAAAGGGGGGCAGAGAAGTTTGAGTCCGGGGTTGGGAACCCTGTTTTCAAAGAGATAGAAGTCGAGAACACCTGGGGTTGGGAACTCCATTTTTTAAGGAGAGAGAGCAAGGTAGGGACCTTCTCAGAGTCGAGAAACCCAGATTTGGTCGGATTGGCATTTAAATTGTTCTGGGTGGTGCGTGTGAGAAGTCTCCAAAGAAATCTGACAGTCTGCGGAAGCTATTGGCGCCTTAAAAAAGCCATTAGGTGATCAGCAGTAGCCACTAGCTGGCCCTAAAGCGTACTCAGTTGGTTAAATCAGCCCAGCAATGGATTTGGCAATTCCGTGTGAAAAGCCCACAAAGAATCAGCTTTGCGCTCACGGCAGGACACCGCCACCAAATTGGGAATTGAATGAGTTAATAACGGGACCATGAAATCTATTGAGGTCCTCAAAAAATGTATGTGCTCGAGTTAAGCATTAACATAAACAAAAGGAAAAGTGGTCGGTGACTGGTAGTCAAACGGTTTAGGCTTGGCTACTCATTAGGGGAGAAAGTGAGGACTGCAGATGCTGGAGATCAGAGCTGAAAATGTGTTGCTGGAAAAGCGCAGCAGGTGCCCGACCAGCAACACATTATCATCTTGGCTACTTATGAGTCTTGTTGTTTGTTGTCCCTGTCATGTCTGCTCAGCTTGGCATGTCTTGCTTTGCTGCTTTGTTTGTTCTTTTGTTAATGAAATACGGAGGGGAGTTGCCGTTCTTGTCTGTTTGAACAGAAAGGAAAGCTGGCCGGGGGACTAAAATGCTGATACAATTCTTGCTGCTCGGCCACAAGACCCGAGTGTGTGTACTCAACAGGGCCCTGGTGTTCGGGCTGAAAGATCTGCTGAAAGCACCTTAAGGTTTCCAAAATTGGTAATAGAGAATTTGCTTGGTCCAGGGTTATCACCCCATTTGAGAAGCCCTGGACCCACGCTGAGGTCCGCGTCACGTTTCAAGATGCACCCCTCCCCCCCACCACTCCCCATCCATTCGAGTGCCCAGCATTAGTTTTCATTGGCTCGTACATATCTACTGTAATTCTCGTTGCTTGCTTCAGGATGTCCAGAGTTTAATGAATTTGGCATACAGGACATATTGGGTAACTATTAGAGGCTCTATTGTATTTCCTCTGGGTTGTGGGCAAATGCAAAGGCACGAAAAACTTAGCTGGAAAACAATGTTAGAATTGCAAATGGAACGGCTGAGATGTATTTAGGTTTTGCACACTTGGTTAAGCACAAACCAAATCATCCGCCGACATTTCCGCCACCTCCAAACAGACCCCACTACCAGGGATATATTTCCCTCCCCACCCCTTTCTGCCTTCCGCAAAGACCGTTCCCTCCGTGACTACCTGGTCAGGTCCACGCCCCCAAACAACCCACCCTCCAATCCTGGCACTTTCCCTTGCCACCGCAGGAACTGTAAAACCTGCACCCACACCTCCTCCCTCACCTCTATCCAAGGCCCTAAAGGAGCCATCCACATCCATCAAAGTTTTACTTGCACATCCACTAATATCATTTATTGTATCCGTTACTCCCGATGCGGTCTCCTCTACATTGGGGAGACTGGACACCTCCTAGCACAGCGTTTTAGGGAACATCTCCGGGACACCCGCACCAATCAACCACACCACCCCATGGCCCAACATTTCAACTCCCCCTCCCACTCTGCCGAGGACATGGAGGTCCTGGGCCTCCTTCACCGCCGCTCCCTCACCACCAGATGCCTGGAGGAAGAACGCCTCATCTTCCGCCTCGGAACACTTCAACCCCAGGGCATCAATGTGGACTTCAACAGTTTCCTCATGTCCCCTTCCCCCACCTCACCCTAGTTCTAAACTTCCAGTTCAGTAACTGTCCCCACGACTTGTCCGGACTTGTCCTACCTGCCTATCTTCTTTTCCACCTATCCACTCCACCCTCTCCTCCTTGACCTATCACCTTCATCCCCTCCCCCACTCACCCATTGTACTCTATGCTACTTTCTCCCCACCCCCACCCTCCTCTAGCTTATCTCTCCACGCTTCAGGCTCACTGCCTTTATTCCTGATGAAGGGCTTTTGCCCGAAACGTCGATTTCAAAGCTACTTGGATGCTGCCTGAACTGCTGTGCTCTTCCAGCACCACTAATCCAGAGTTATGTGTCACAGCCAGGATTTATGAGACTAAACTCCCTAACGTTGACTGTTCTGGAATGTAAGGGCCTCATTACCCTTACGAGAAAGGGAGAAACAAAAGCAAAAAACTGAGATATAAAGAAGGTTGGAAAATGTTCATGTGTGAGAGAGAAAGGAGACAGAGAGTGAGACAGGGAGTGTGTGTGTGTGTGTGTGTGTGAGAGAGAGAGAGAGAGAGGGAGAGAGAGAGAGAGATGGATAGAGAAAGCTCTATAGCTTGTAGAAAGTTTCACCCTTTGTGCAAAGTTAAAAATCACACAATTGAGCTGAAAATGTGTTGCTGGAAAAGCGCAGCAGGTCAGGCAGCATCGAAGGAACAGGAGAATCGACGTTTCGGGCATCAGCCCTTCTTCAGGACCATTGCACTACACACACACATATATTCCTACACACACACACTCTCACATACACACGGACACAGGTACACACAGACACGCACACAGACACCCACACACACCCTTATAGACACACACTCCCACACTCACAACCCCCACCCCAGACAGACACACACACACACACACACAGACAAAGACCCACATGCACACATTTGTGGGGTGAATTTGTACTTTCAGGGTTATATCGTACTTTGCTCAAAAACTGCATGAATTCATGTAAAACTCTGAGCTCGAAAACTGCATGAATTTATGTAAAACTCTGTTATCTCACTTTTTAGATTAGAATCAATCTAAACATCATGGCATAGACAGAGAACACAGTGGGCCAACACCAGCCTATCTTCTTTTCCACCTATCCACTCCACCCTCTCCTCCTTGACCTATCACCTTCATCTCCTCCCCCACTCACCCATTGTACTCTATGCTACTCTCTCCCCACCCCCATCCTCCTCTAGCTTATCTCTCCATGCTGCAGGCTCACTGCCTTTATTCCTGATGAAGGGCTTTTGCCCGAAACGTCGATTTCGCTGCTCGTTGGATGCTGCCTGAACTGCTGTGCTCTTCCAGCACCACTAATCCAGTATTTGATTTTCAGCATCTGCAGTCATTGTTTTTACCTTCAACATATTGTCTAGCTATCACCATAGTTAACAGCTAACCCAAGAATGCAACTTTAAAAAAAGGTTTTGTGATTTACACATGAAAGAAGTGAAACAATCACTGTATTCTAACAGATGAAAGGCTTAACAGACAATCAATTTTTCAATGTATAATTTCAGTGACATCACACTGCAAATTTTTGCTATAAATTCTGTGTTACGATCGAGCCCTCCACTATCACCTGATGAAGGAGTGTCGCTCCGAAAGCTAGTGTGCTTCCAATTAAACCTGTTGGACTATAACCTGGTGATGTGTGATTTTTTAACTTTGTACACCCCAGTCCAATACCGGCATCTCCAAATCACAACCCTTTGTGATTCGGTTAGAATGCACATTTGTTTGTTGGTGATTGAACGTTCGTGTTTTGTTGCCTGGAGCTTGAGATCGGGAATGTTTTGAATCTGGTTTGCATTTTGGAAACTTAACATGATTTCTTTTAAGGTTAGGGTTCTTCAGTGATTATGAAATGAAATATTATCTCCTGTTCTTCTTACAGGCCAAGACTGCCCTGCTGTCAGTCTCTAACTAATCTCTTTTATCCTTACATGAAAGCCAACCTTATTCAATTTCAAATCAGTTTAATACGGAGGAAGACAACATTTGGAAAAAAAAGTCAAAACAACAGCAGTTTTGAAAGGGAGAAGAGCAGACAAAGGAAGCACATGGTGAGGACAGTGCAGGAGAGAGAGAGAGAGAGAGAGAGATCCTGCACAGTTACTGCCTTTGCTGTTTATGAATTCATGTGTCGCTGGACATTGGAGTGTCATAGTCATAGAGTCATAGAGATGTACAGCATGGAAACAGACCCTTCGGTCCAACCCGTCCATGCCAACCAGATATCCCAACCCAATCCAGTCCCATCTGCCAGCAGCTGGCCCATATCCCTCCGAACCCTTCCTATTGATATACCCATCCAAATGCCTCTTAAATGTTACAATTGTACCAGCCTCCACCACATCCTCTGGCAGCTCATTCCACACACGTACCACCCTCTGCATGAAAAGGTTGCCCCTTACGTCTCTTTTATATCTTTCCCCTCTCACCCTAAACCTATGCCCTCTAGTTCTGGACTCCCCGACCCCAGGGAAAAGACTTTGTCTATTTATCCTATCTATGCTCCTCATAATTTTGTAAACCTCTATAAGGTCACCCCTCAGCCTCCGACATTCCAGGGAAAACAGCCCCAGCCTGTTCAGCCTCTCCCTACAGCTCAAATCCTCCAAACCTGGCAACAGCCTTGCAAATCTTTTCTGAACCCTTTCAAGTTTCACAACATCTTTCCGATAGGAAGGAGACCAGAATTGCAAGCAATATTCCAACACTGGCCTAACCAATGTCCTGTACAGCCGCAACATGACCTCCCAACTCCCATACTCAATACTCTGACCAATAAAGGAAAGCATACCAAACACCTTCTTCACTATCCTATCGACCTGCAATTCCACTTTCAAGGAGCTATGAACCTGCACTCCAAGGTCTCTTTGTTCAGCAACACTCCCTAGGACCTTACCATTAAGTGTATAAGTCCTCCTAAGATTTGCTTTCCCAAAATGCAGCACCTCGCATTTATCTGAATTAAACTCCATCTGCCACTTCTCAGCCCATTGGTGCAACTGGGAAAATTAACAAACAGTGAATTTCACAACTAATCTTGGAGGAACCTGTTTGGGTGAAGTTCACAACACAGAATCAGATAAGTTAATTGTTGTTTTAAGTCTGTCCAAGAGAAAGGCTGTATTAGTGAACACAGTGGGTTCTTTCTTGATGATATGTTTTTGGAGATAAGTCTCTTGATTAAACTTAAAATATAAGCCATAGCTATTAATTTAACCTGGTGCAGTGTTTTGCAGAGGAATAAGACGGTGTTATTTTCTGTGTCTGTAGATTGTGAAGGAGCAAAAATGGCCTTTAGTACAGTGATATGTACTTCTTGTCAGATGTGGGAGTTTAAAGAGAGTTTAAGGGTTACTGCAGATTCTATCTGCCATAAATGCTGTTGGATGTGAATCTTATCAGATCAAGTGGATCGGTTGGAGAGACAGATAGAAGCAATGAGGAATTTGCAACAGCAACAGTATGTGATGGATGGCAGTTATAGGAAGTGGGGAAAGACTCAGATACAGTCACATAGATGGGTTAACTCCAGGAAGGGTAAGAAAGGTAGGCACCTAGAGCAGGAGTCTTTTGTGGATATACCCATTTCAAACAGGTATGCTGTTTTGGAAAATGTAGAGGGTGATGGATTCTCAGGGGAACGTAGCATGAACAGCCAAGTTTCTGGTGTTGAGACTGACGCTAATGCAACGAGGGGTACGTTGGCATCCAAGAGATCAATTGTATTAGGGGATTCTGTAGTCTGAGGTACAGACAGACGTTTCTGTGGCCAGCAGAGAAAAAGCAGAATGGTGTGTTGTTTCCCTGGTGCCAGAATCAAGGATGTCTCAGAGAGGGTGCAGAATGTTCTCATGGGGGGGAGAGGGGCCAGCAGGAGGTCATTGTCCACATTGGAAACAACGACATTGGAAGAGAAAAGGTTTAGACTCTGAAAGGAGATTACAGAGAGTTAGGCAGAAATTTAAAAAGGAGGTCCTCAAGGGTAGTAATATCTGGATTACTCCCAGTGCTACGAGCTAGTGAGGGATGGAATAGGAGGATAGAGCAGATGAATGCATGGCTGAGGAGCTGGTGTATGGGAGAAGGATTCACATTTTTGTCTTAGATTAGATTAGATTCTCTCCAGTGTGGAAGCAGGCCCTTCGGCCCAACACGTCCACACCGCCCCTCCGAAGAGAAACCCACTCCCTATATTTACCTCTGACTAATGTACCTAAAACTGTGGGCAATTTAGCATAGCGAATTCACCTGACCTGCATATCTTTGGATTATGGGAGGAAACCCACGTAGGCACAGGGAGAACGTGCAAACTCCACACAGACAGGCGGGAATCGAACCCAGGAGCCTGGTGCTGTAAGACAGCAGTGCTAACCACCATGCCATGGAATCTCTTTTGGGGGAGAGGTGACCTGTACAAGAAGGACGGATTGCACCTAAATTGGAAGGGGACTAATATACTAGCTGGGAGATTTGCTAGAACTACTTCGTAGGATTTAAACTAGTAAGGTGGGGGGGGGGGGGGGGGTGGGACCCAGGGAGATAGTGAGGAAAGAGATCAATCTGAGACTGGTACAGTTGAGAACAGAAGTGAGTCAAACAGTCAGGGCAGGCAGAGAACAAGGTAGACTGATAATTTATTTCAATGCAAGGGGCCTAACAGGGAAGGCAGATGAACTCAGGGCATGGTTAGGAACATGGGGCTGGGATGTCATAGCAATTACAGAAACATGGCTCAGGGATGGGCAGGACTGGCAGCTTAATGTTCCAGGATACAAATGCTGGAAGGATAGAATGGGAGGCAAGAGAGGAGGAGGAGTGGCATTTTTGATAAGGGATAGCATTACTGCTGTGCTGAGGGAGGATATTCCCAGAAATACATCCAGGGAAGTTATTTGGATGGAACTGAGAAATAAGAAAGGGATGATCACCTTATTGGGATTGTATTATAGACCCCCTAATAGTCAGAGGGAAATTGAGAAACAAACTTGTAAGGAGATCTCAGCTATCTGTAAGAATAATAGGGTGGTTATGGTAGGGGATTTTAACTTTTCAAACATCGACTGGGACTGCCATAGTGTTAAAGGTTTAGATGGACAGGAATTTGTTAAGTGTGTACAAGACAATTTTCTGATTCAGTATGTAGATGTACCTACTGGAGAAGGTGCAAAACTTGACCTACTCTTGGGAAATAAGGCAGGGCAGGTGACTGAGGTGTCAGTGGGGGAACACTTTGGGGCCAGCAACCATAATTCTATTCATTTTAAAATAGTGATGGAAAAGGATAGACCAGACCAAAAAACTGAAGTTCTAAACTGGAAAAAGGCCAATTTTGACAGTAATCGGCAAGAACTTTCGAAAGCTGATTAGGGACAGATGTTCTCAGGTAAAGGGACGGCTGGAAAATGGGAAGCCTTCAGAAATGAGATAACAAGAATCCAGAGAAAGTATGTTCCTGTCAGGGTGAAAGGAAAGGCTGGTAGGTATAGGGAATGCTGGATGACTAAAGAAATGGAGGGTTTGTTTAAGAAAAAGAAGGAAGCATATGTCAGGTATAGACAGGATAGATCGAATGAATCCTTAGAAGAGTATAAAGGCAGTAGGAGTATACTTAAGAGGGAAATTAGGAGGGCAAAAAGGGGACATGAGATAGCTTTGGCAAATAGAATTAAGGAGAATCCAAAGGGTTTTTACAAATATATTAAGGACAAAGGGTAACTAGGGAGAGAATAGGGCCACTCAAAGATCAGCAAGGCGGCCTTTGTGTGGAGCCACAGAAAATGGGGGAGATAATAATTGAATATTTTGCATCAGTATATACTGTGGAAAAAGGACATGGAAGACATATACTGTAGGGAAATAGATGGTGACATCTTGTAAAATGTCCAGATTACAGAGAAGGAAGTGCTGGATGTCTTGAAACGGTTAAAGGTGGATAAATCCCCAGGACCTGATCAGGTGTACCCGAGAACTCTGTGGGAAGCTCGAGAAGTGATTGCTGAGCCTCTTGCTGAGATATTTGAATCATCAATAGTCACAAGAGAGGTGCCAGAAGACTCGAGGTTGGCAAACATGGTGCCACTGTTTAAGAACGGTGGTAAGGACAAGCCAGGGAACTATAGACCGGTGAGCATGACCTCAGTGGTGGGCAAGTTGCTGGAGGGAATCCTGAGGGACAGAATGTTCATGTATTTGGAAAGGCAAGGACTGATTCAGGATAGTCAACATGGCTTTGTGCATGGGAAATCATTGATTGAGTTTTTTTGAAGAAGTAGCAAAGAAGATTGATGAGGGCAGGGCAGTTGATGTGATCTATATGGACGTCAGTAAGATGTTTGACAAGGTTCCCCATGGAGACTGGTTAGCAAGGTTAGATCTCATGGAATACAGGGAGAACTAGCCATTTGGATACAGAACTGGCTCAAAGGTAGAAGACAGGGGATGGTGGTGGAGGGTTGTTTTTCAGACTGGAGGCCTGTGACCAGTGGAGTGCCACAAGGATCGGTGCTGGGTCCTCTACTTTTTGACATTTACATAAATGATTTGGATGCGAGCATAAGAGGTACAGTTAGTAAGTTTGCAGATGACACCAAAACTGTGGGTGTAGTGGACAGTGAAGAGGGTTACCTCAGATTACAACAGGATCTGGACCAGATGGGCCAATGGGCTGAGAAGTGGCAGATGGAGTTTAATTCAGATAAATGCAAGGTGCTGCATTTTGGGGAAAGCAAATCTTAGCAGGACTTATACACTTAATGGTAAGGTCCTAGGGAGTGTTGCTGAACAAAGAAACCTTAGAGTACAGGTTCATAGCTCCTTGAAAGTGGAGTCGCAGGTAGATCAGATAGTGAAGAAGGTGTTTGGTTTGCTTTCCTTTATTGGTCAGAGTATTGAGTACAGGAGTTGGGAGGTCATGTTGCGGCTGTACAGGACATTGGTTAGGCCACTCTTGGAATATTGCGTGCAATTCTGGTCTCCATCCTATCGGAGAGATGTTGTGAGACTTGAAAGGGTTCAGAAAAGATTTGCAAGGATATTGCCAGGGTTGGAGGATTTGAACTGTAGGGAGAGGCTGAACAGGCTGGGGCTGTTTTCCCTGGAGCGTCGGAGGCTAAGAGGTGACCTTATAGAGGTTTACAAAATTATGAGGGGAATGGATAGGATAAATCAACAAAGTATTTTACCTGGGGTTGGGGATTCCAGAACTAGAGGGCATAGGTTTAAGGGTGAGAGGGGAAAGATATAAAAGAGACCTCAGGGCAACATGTTCATGCAGACGGTGGTACATGTATGGAATGAGCTGCCAGAGGATGTGGTGGAGGCTGGTACAATTGTAACATTTAAGAGGCATTTGGATGGGTATATGAATAGGAAGGGTTTGGAGGGATATGGGCCGGGTACTAGAAGGTGGGAATAGATTGGGTTGGGATATCTGGTCGGCATGGACGGGTTGGACCAAAGGGTCTGTTTCCATGCTGTACATCTCTATGACTCTCTCAGGTTGTGATAAATCATCTAATAAAATTAATATCCTAAGGTTAATATCTATGTCTTTGGATTCGGCCATTATTTGCCCATGATTCTGGGTGGCATGGTGGCTCAGTGGTTAGCCTCACAGCACCAGGGTCCCAGTTTTGATTCCAGCCTCGGGTGACTGTCTGTGTGGAGTTTGCACATTCTCCCTGTGTCTGCGTGGGCTTACTCCGGTTTCCTCCCACAGTCCAAGGTGTGCCGGTCAGGTGAATTGGTCATGCTAAATTGCCCATAGTGTTAGGTACATTAATCAGAGGGAAATGGGTCTGGGTGGGTTACACTTCTGAGGGTTGGTATGGACTTGATGGGCTGAAGGTCCTGTTTCCACACTGTAGGGAATCTAATCTGGAAGGTTTTTTTTACTATTTGAGTAGACAAGACCTTTTAAGGCAGTTGTCATTTCACGATCTATAGCATTGTAAATGAGCAATGACGAGTCAGGACCACTTAAGCAACTTAATCCTGGATTTAAATTAAGGGACTAGAGCCGGGTAATTATAGTGGATTTCAAAGTTGGAAACTGTGTATATTTTACATTTTAAGTATTTAATATTCAATGAATGAATTTCCAGTTTATATTGATGATTTTTAAAATGTCTTAGTCACTTGTTCACTTTCCACCTTCGAATTACAGGTAATGATTATTTAATTTATTATTTTTACTAGTCAATTGTACTAGCCCGAATCACAAAATCAGAATGAATTGGCAGGATTGCTCGGTTTTATTCCTTTATACATTGTCAGTTACCTGTTTCATTGCCTCGTGGTTAATTTGAAGCATGGCTACATTAGTTTGTTGTTCACTAAAGTATGGAAAGTTACCTTACTGGCCAGTTAAAGAACTTCTGCATGTGATTGGGGGATAGAGGTATGTAAAGCAACTTCCAAAAGCTGGGAGGTGACTGTGAATGGGTCTATGAAAAAAAATGAAAGGGATATAAGAAAATGTATAAGTCCACAACGGTTGAGGAATATTCAAACAGGATTAAAGCAACAATACTATAGAATGTACACCTAAAGAGATATGGGAACTTAGTTTCTGTTAGGAATCCTGAGCCGAAGGAGTTGGGAGGTCTCTTTGCGGCTATACAAGACATTAGTTTGGCCACTTTTGGAGTATTGTGTGCAATTCTGGTCTCACTGCTATAAGAAGGATGTTGTGAAACTTGAAAGGATCCAGAAAATATTTACAAGAATGCTGCCACGGTTGGAGGGTTTGAGCTGTAGGGAGGGGCTGAATAGGCTGGGGTATTTTCTCTGGAGTGTCAGAGGCTGACAGGTGACATTATCGAGGTTCATAAAATCATAAGAGACATGGATAGAGTAAATAGACAAGGTCTTTTCCCTGGGGTGGGGGAGTCCACAACAAGAGGGCATAGGTTTATGGTGAGGGGGGAAAGATTTCTGGTACAATTACAACATTTAAAAGGCATCTGGATGGGTGTACGATAGGAAGGGTTTAGAGGGATACTGGCCAAGTGCTGGCAGATGGGACCAGATTTATCGAGGATATCTGATCAGCATGTACGAGTTGGAGCGAAGGGTGTGGTGCTAGAAAAGTACAGCATCCGAGGAGCAGGAAAATCGATGTGATGTTTCGGGCAAAAGCCCTTCATCAGGCTTTTGCCTGAAATGTCGTGTCGATTTTCCTGCTCCTCGGATTGTGCCTGACCTGCTGTGCTTTTCCAGCACCACACTCTTGACTCTAACCTCCAGCATCTGCAGTCCTCATTTTTGCCAAGTTGGAGCAAAGGGTCTGTTTCCGTGCTGTACAGCTCTATGACTTGAACCCAGGACTCTCTGATGTAGAGGTAGGGGCACTACCTTTGCACCAGTGGAATCCTCACACGGTTGCGCAAATTTTGGATGTTAACTGTCACTATGTTCCTTCTGAGCTCACCAGATTGTTAGTTTAATGTTATTAACTGGCCAGCTGCCTAGTGGTTTATTCCAAATTCAACCCACCCTGTTCTGTAAGTAATGACAAAGTTCTGGCCTTACCTACAGCATAGCAGTCTGAGGCCTCGTCAGCACTGAAATAATTTTGTTCAAAAATTAGACTCTTAATCCTGAAATTTATAAGTTACTTTATATGAGCATTTCAAACTTAGCATGATGAAAGCTGCAAGCCAAATCGGTTTGTCCCTGCACTGTATGTTACTCACTATATTTACAATCTCAGTTATTATCTTTACAATTCATTGCATACCAAAAAGATATGGAGTCTTACCCAGTTCCCAGCCCCTCAGTATGCTGTTGTGGTACTGTGGAGCTTTTGTAAGCATAGAATAACAGAGAGACTGCACAGAGACCTTGCAAACCATCTGCTGGAATGTCCTTATCTCACTAAGAGAAGACTCGTTTTGAATTTCAGAAGTAAACTCCCAAAGAATATGCAGAGACAGAATTTGTTGTGAGGGAAGGTTTTGTTTCCTTTTCACCCAGAATCTACGAATATGGGAAATCTGACTTTCGTGTTTAATCTGAGATTTCAATTGAGAAATAGAGTTCAGATTACCGACAGGTTTAGATGGTATTGTTAGATGCTCATTTTTTGTCTTCCTCTGGATACTGAGGTTTCTCAAACAAATGTAACACTCCCAACACCCCTAGCAGTTCATTTTGAAGGAGCACTGTATACAGCATTTATTAGAATTATCACATCCCTACAGCGCTGATCAAGGCCATTTAGCGCATCCTCTGCACCGATCCTCTGAGGAGCATCCCACACGATCCCTGGATTTACCATGGCTAATCTAACTTGCATATCCCTGGACACTACAGGGAGATGTAGCATGGCCAATCCACTCAATCTGCAAGCCACCTGGTGGAAACCCACTGATTAGAAACTCAAAGAATGTATGCTATAAATCAGAAACAGAAACAGAAATTGCTGGTAAAGCTCGGCAGGTCTGGCTCCATCTGTGGAGAGAAATCAGAGTTAGCATTTGGGGTCCAGTGACCATTCCTCAGAACTGATGTTATGGAAAATAAAGAGCATGAAAGCATGGGAAGGGTTAAAGCATGAAGACCACTGGCAATCTGTGGTCTGTGGAAGGCCGGATGGGATCAGAATTGTGGAATGCTCTTACACCAATTAGCAGAGTAAGGTTAAGGCTGAAAGGTCACTATGGCAAGGTGAGATAACAGTTAGTAGAGCTAGTTTCCCTGTTAAGTGTTATTATGACAGGATTGGGACCATAAATATTTGGGACATGACATTAAAATATCTAATTAATGGTTAGTAGAGTCAGCTTGAGACTGGAGACTATTGTAACAGATGGAATAGCTAAATATCTATCATGACAAGTTAGTCTGGAATAGAAGATCACTGTAGCAGAGGTAATAATAAATATCTAATCATGCCATGAGGAAAATATTAAGTAGGGTCTGGAATGAAAGACCGTTGTTGCAAAGAGTTAGCAATAAATATCTAACCGTGACATTAGAATAACATTAAGTAGAATGTACAGCTAAAGAGATAATGGGAACTAACGTCACTGGTTTATTATGTAGCTGGAGTGAGGTACTTTGGTTAATATAGTTGAACATGCTGATAATCTAACAGAAACATGATAAAAAAAATATAAAAATCCATGGACCCTGAGCTTCGGGGGCATTCGAGAATCTGCTTTCTCAGTGTCACGGTTTTTTGTTTGCAAATAAAAGACCGACGTTTTGAAGAACTCTCTGCATCTCCTGGTGATTCTCTACATTTTCTCCATGACAATGGCAGCTAGGAAAATGTCTTTTTTTTTAATGCAGAAGATAGGGTGTGGGGAGGAAGTAAGGAGTAAACGATAGTTGTGGACAGAGCCCAAAGAGAAAGGAGAACAATTGGATAGCCGAACAAGTGGATAACAATCTGGCTAGGAGGGTGAATAGCTATTAATGGGGGTTGTTTTTAGCTAACAATGGGTTGTGTGTAATGGAAGACTATGGGATCACAAAGGGGTGTGGGGGTGGAGAGTTGAAACATAGGAGAGCTCAAGCCCTAAAGTTAATGAACTCAATACTGAGTCCAGACAGCTGCAAGTGGAAAATGAGGTGTTGTTCTTCCAGCTTGTGCTGAGCTTCACTGGAGCACTGCAGTCAGCCTGGGATAGAGATGTTGGCCAGGGAACAGGGTGACGCGTTAAAGTGGCAGGCAACTGGAAGCCCAGGGTATTTTCTGTGGGCAGGATGTAGGTATTCTGCAAAGCATTCACTCAGTCTATGCCTTGTTTCCCCAACGTAGAGGAGACCACATTGTGAGCAGCATATGCGGTAGACTGGATTGTGGGAAAGCAGGTAAAGTGTTACTTCACCTGGAGGGTGTGTTGGGGCCCTTGGAATCCCACTGGAAATTGCCCAAGGCCTAGGATCCAACCCATGTCCCTGACACAGTGATGAATGTAACAAATGCTGGAGATCACAACGGGCCAGGCAGCCTTCCGTGGAGAGAGAGCAAGCTAACGTTTCGAGTCTCGATGACTCTTCACCAGAACTGAAGTGAAGTGTTGAGGGTGCAGCACCTATGCAATAGCTGGGGGAGGGGGAGAATGTGGAGGTGGTGGGTGTAGGGTACTGATGGAGAAAAAATGTTGAAATTTCAGATTAAGTGATCGAAATACGAGAATGGCACTGTGCTACTTCTCCAATCAAACTTCAGTCTCTCTAATGTTTCTCCAATCAGACGTCCATCTTTTTCACGTTTCATCCAATCAACGCAAAGATTAATAAACCTATCAGCAACAAACGCAAAGAGAACCAATGAAAGTCTGGCTAAGGAAGGAAGTGGCTGCAGTGGTAGAGTCATAGAGATGTACAGCACAGAAACAGACCCTTGGGTCCAATTTATCCATGCTGACCAGACATCCTAACCTAATCTAATCTCGTTTCTCTCCAAACCCTTCCTATTCATATACCCATCCAGATGCCTTTTTGATGATTAGATTAGATTAGATTCCCTACAGTGTGGAAACAGGCCCTTCGGGCTAACAAGTCCATACCAACCCTCTGAACAGTAACCCATCCAAACCCATTTAACACTATGGGCAATTTAGAATTGCCAATTCACCTTACTTGCACATCTTTGGACTGTGGGAGGAAACCGAAGCACCCGGAGGAAACCCACGGAGACACGGGGAGAATGTGCAAACTCCACACAGCCAGTCGCCCGAGGCTGGAATTGAACCCGGGTCCCTGATGGTGTGAGGTAGCAGTGCTAACCACTGAGCCATCATGCCCCCCCCCACCCCCCCGCCACTGAGCCACCATGTACCAGCCTTCACCATTTCCTCTGGCAGCTCGTCCCGTACATGCAGAACCCTTTGCGTGAAAAAGTTGCCCCTTTGGTCCTTTTTACATTTTTCCCCTCTCACCCTAAACCTATGCCCTCTAGTTCTGGACTCCCCCACCTCAGGGAAAAGACTTTGTCTATATATCCTATCCATGCCCCTCATGATTTTATAAACCTCGATAAGGTCACCCCTCAGCCTCCGACGTTCCGGGGAAAACAGCCCCAGCCTGTTCAGCTCCCTCCCTCCCCGTAGCTCAAACCCTCCAGCCCTGGGGTCATTGAGGTTAATGTTGGCTGGGACCAAGCCTCGGGTGATTGTGGTCAGGAGTCAGGCAACTGGACGATGCCCAGGCCCAGGGTTGAGAGAGTTGTCAGGAGTCCACCCAACATTGCAGATCAAGTAAAAACCAAAACAATTGCCAATGCAGGAAATCAGAAGCAAATAAAAAACAGAAAGTGCTGAAAGAATCTCAGCATCCATGGAGGGAAATCAGAGTTATCGTTTCGGGTCCAGTGGCACATCTTCCGAGCTGATGGTAGCTGGGAAAGAAGTTGTTTTTATGCAGAAGATGAGGAGGGGTTTGGAGGGGTTAATGCGTAAACTGTCGGTGGAGATAGAGCCGAAAGACACCCAGAAGAAGTGCAGCATGCTGGCTCAGTGATTAGCACGGCTGCCTCACAGGGACCCAGGTTCAATTCTGCCCTCGGGCGGCTGTCTGTGTGGAGATTGCACATTCTCTCTGTGTCTGTGTGGGGTTTCCTCCGGGTGCTCCGGTTTCCTCCCACAGTCCAAAGATTTGCGGTTTATGCGGATTGGTCGTGCTAAGTTGCCCATATAAGAGTAGGCTAGGTGGATTAGAGGTGGACAGTTGCAGGGATGGTGTGAGTCTGGTGCAGGGATGCCCTTTGAAGGGTCCGTGTGGATGTTTTGGGCTGAATGGCCTGTTTTCCACACTGTAGGCATTCTAGTCAATTCCCTCTGCATGATTAAATATAGCGTGGATTGTTAGTGCTGGAAGTTCAAAGTTTGGGAGAAGATTTGTAGCTCGGGTGCTCGTTGTTGTGGTTCTGTTCGCCGAGCTGGGAATTTGTCTTGCAAACGTTTCGTTCCCTGTCTAGGTGACATCCTCAGTGCTTGGGAGCCTCCTGTGAAGCACTTCTGTGCTGTTTCCTCTGGCATTTATAGTGGCCTGTCTCTGCCGCTTCCAGTTGTCAGTTCGAGCTGTCCACTGCAGTGGCCAGTATATTGGGTCCAGGTCCATGTGTTTGTTGATAGAGTCTGTGGATGAGTGCCAAAGCACTGAGGATGTCACCTAGACAGGGGACGAAACGTTTGCAAGACAAATTCCCAGCTCGGCGAACAGAACCACAACAGTCGTGCTTGCAGAGATCAGCGTCACAGTGCTTAAAAAGGCACGAGTGGAAGTCCGTGAATACGGAGGTGATGGGTGAATGGGAATTTGTTGTGAGGAAGAATTTGTTCTGCAGCGCTTTGGATAAGATCAAGTTTATGGAGGGTAGAATAGGGGAGGCAGGCCAGGGATGCACCAGAATAGCCAAGTCCATAGGTAACAAAGGGATGGGTGAGAGTTTGAGCAGCAGAAAAATCGAGGCAGCGCTGAATTTGGGCAATGATATTGAGCTGGAAATATTTAGGATATTTAGTCGGAAGCTCAGCCCAAGCTCAAACATGACACCAGTTTGTGAATCGAGGTTTGTGGGAGAGGTGTACAAAGGTCTGAGAAGCATGGACATGATAAATGGCAAGGAATGTTTCCCCATAGATTAAGGGTCAGTAAGCAGGAGACGCAGATTTACATAAAGGTGCAGCAGGCTTGCAAAGCATTTGAGGAAGTGTTCTTCTGTTCAGAGGGTTTTGGGTATCTGGAGCTCACTCCCGAGTAAACGTCAGAAGCCACACCTTCACCTGACAATGGAGCAGTGTTCTGATCTCAGATAAACCTGTTGGACTATAACAGGTGTTGTGTGACTTCTGACCTTATTCATCTCAGTCCAACACCGGCACCCCCGGTTTCCCCCCAACAGTCCAAAAATGTGCAGGTCAGGTGAATTGGCCAGGCTAAATTGCCCGTACTGTTAGGTGAAGGGGTAAATGTGGGGGAATGGGTCTGGGTGGGTTGTGTTTCAATGGGTCAATGTGGAATTGTTGGGCTGAAGGGCCTGTTTCCTCACTGTAAGTAATCTAAATCTAAATCTAAAACCTCCACATCATTCCTAAAAAGGTGGAAGAGGTGGGAACTGTTTGGGAGAGATATCAAAGAGGAATCTTGAGGTCTGCGTTCAGCAGTACAATTGATCTTTATTCAGAGTTCTTTTACCATGTGGCATGGGAAGGTTCCCAGACAGTGTCCACTGATCGCTCTGACCCTCCTAGTCAAGTACAGCATTTTCTTATACATCTTGGGTTACAATAATTAACTGCAACATTGATGTTATTGTTAGCCACGTCCCTCAATCTATACATCCAATTCCTGCATGCACACAATCAATGATGGACATCTCTATGGACAGCCTTGTGTTCTCCATGACCTTGTGATGTTTACCAGGCATGGTGGTCTTCAGGCCTGGATCTTACAATGTTCCCCATTAATTCACATTCCAGTTATATCTTTTTCAGATATTTCCCAGACTTGCTTGTCTCTAAAGGGATGTTTGAATTCTTTTGTTCATTGTATTCATTGCCATCCTCCTCAAATTCTGTTACTCATTTTATATTCCCTACTGTCTTAATCACAGGAGATGCAAAGAGATCAGGTTGTAAGTTTGCTCGCTGAGATGAAGGATTTGTTCTTAAATGTTAGATAACATCATCAGTGAGCCTCCAGTGAAGCACTGGTGTTCTGACCCACTTGCTATTTATCTGCCTCTGTTGTGGTGGGCGATATCATTTCCAGTTCTGTTTCTGAGAGGTTGGTAAATGGGGTCCAAATCTATGCATTTGTTAACAGAGTTCTGTTTCTGGTGCGGGAATTCCGAGAGGCCTGGAATTCAAGCCAGAACTCCATTAACAAGCATATAGCTTTGGACCCCATTTACCAGCCTGTCAGAAACAGAATCGGAAATTATATCGCCCACCGCAACAAACCGCGACAAGCAAATATCAAGCAGGGCAGGACACCGACGGTTCACCAGAGGCTCTCTGATGATGTTACCTAACATGGTGACAAAATGTCTCAGAACAAACCCACCAGCTCAGCGAGCAAACTTATAACCTGATCCACAACCTGAGCTAGAAATCTTCTCCAAAATCTCATACAAAGAGATGCCAATGCTACTAATTGCGATAAAATTCATAATATCAATCTGAATATAAGGTTAATTATATGTAAAGTTATACCTAATGTTACAATTCTTTACTCAACAAGTTGTGGGCAGCTTCTTTCCCCTCTGACCTTGGAAGATTAGTCCTCTATCTTGCAGCTCCTTCCATCCACACGCTGTCTGTAAGTGGGTTTTACACTGTAGATTGTTTCTAACTTGGAACTTACTGTCTCGACACTAAATATTTCAACACTAAGTCTTTTACTTAATAAGACAAATTCCATCAATAAGACTTGAACTCAATCACTCTCACAGCTCAATAAGCTTGTCTGAACTCCTAACGTTTTATAAAATAGATTCTCATTCCCCTTTGACCTTATCATGTGTCTCTGTCCTTCCTCCCTTTATCCTTGGATGCACGAGTTCATTTGAGCTGCCTCCATCACAATTATTTAAGTTTGCTTGTTTAGGTTTGCGAAGCCGCCAGTGTTTATTTTCTCCAAGCCCGTCTGGTGCCCTTTACCTTTTCCCATTTGTCATCCAATCACTGACAGGATGGGCGTCCTCTCTCTGTTTCCTATAGCCCTTTGTTTGAAGGAACTCAGCCAACTTCCTTAACCCTAAGTGTAGATTGCATTCCTTAATTTCTCAATACTCAATTAGCTAATAGCCTTTGTTTTTGTGAGATCATAATTTTCTTCTAATTCTTGCTAAACTACAATCTTCACACTGTCTGCTTCCAGACATATGTTTGTCAGAGGTTCTATCATAGGCATTTGCAGTTGTAGCTTCGTACAAAAATCCTCATATAATCATAGTATCCCTATAGTATGGAAACAGGCCCTTCAGCCCAACAAGCCCACACCGACCCGCCGAACAGCAACCCACCCAGACGCATTCCCCTACCCTATTACTCACATTCTCCTTGACCATTGCACTTAACCTGCACATCCCTGAACACTATGGGCAACTTAGTGTGGCCAATCCACCCTAACCTGCGCACCTTTGGATTGTGGGAGGAGACCGACACAGACACGAGGGAGAATGTGCGAACTCCACACAGACAGACAGTCACCCGAGGGTGGAATCAAACCCAGGTCCCTGGCACTGTGAGGCAGTGGTGCTAACCACCGAGCAATCCGTGCTGCCCCACTTAATGTTCTGAAAAGGGTTTTGAACCCCAGAACCCCAAGCAACCAAACGTTTAAAGGTGTTAGAACATCAAACTCAGACAGCAACCTTTTCTGGCGGGGTGGGGGGTTAAGTTGACTCACCAGCATTGGGGACCTCTCCGAACACATTCAACATGGCCAAGCCCAGGATGTAGACCGCACAGGAACAGACGTTGGCCAGGAAAAACATCAGGCTGATGCTCCAACCAAACTCTGGGCCCAGCTTACAGCTGACCATAGAGTAGGTGCCTCCTCCTGTTTTAACTTGTCACGTTCTTTGCTCAAGTTACACCCTGTTACCTTGGATTTATCTCCTCAAAGCCACCATTGTGCTGCCTTATGACCTCACTCTAATGCTGAACCAGGCAAACTAATTCTGTTATTGACACCAGAAATCTCCGCCAACGAGCAGTCACATTGCGCCACCTCTGACCATGGGCTGCCCCAACAGGGGACCCTCAAGTCATTTAAGAAACACTTGAAGCAGCGCAGCGCAGTACACAAGCCAAGTGTTGGAAAATGGGTTTAGAATAGATGGATGTTTGATGAATGGCCACAGGCATGATGGGATGAACAGCCTCCTTGTATGCTGTGAAACCTCAGTGACTCTACGAGTAACTTGGTCCAGCTTCAGATATTTATCAGATGGAGGAGCAAAATCAGCGGGGAGGCAATTGTGTTTGCAAAAGGGACACAAGCGATATTAGTCGGGAGCACGTCACTGTAGAAGTAGTACTTGGTGCCAGGTCAGCAGCCTGATCATCCAGCAACAAAAGGAGGAGTCAGGAGAGTGGCAAGGGAGAGCTGGGTACTGGCCGTGGGCATGTGGGAACACTGTCTTTGTTCTTTCAGCTGGTGGCCCTGGGGGCGGGGCAAGGAGGGGATACCGCATTAAAGGCTAGAAATAGGAGAGGGTCAAGTAGAGAGCTGCGCAGGATCCTAGAGGTAACGGTGAAGGTAACTGGCTGTGTTTTAGCTGGATCAGAGTTAGGAGGGAGCAGTGCACCAGCTGGAAAGCCATGGGACATGTGCTGGAGATGGATCCTGGGGATGTAGACCACTCTAGGCCACTGCAAAGAACCTTACATTGCATCTTCCAAACCCGTAACCACTCCCATCTGGAAGGTCAGATATAAGGGGATATTTCTACACTAAATCTTAAACTTAATAAGACAACATCTATTCAGATTCCATTAATAAGACTGTAACTCAATCACTCTCACACCTCAATAAGCTTGCCTGAACTCCTAAGGTTTTATAAAATATGTTCTCGTTCCCCTTTTACCTTCTGTCCTTCCTCGGGTTCTGCAATTCTCTTCCAAGCCACTCATCACTTTTACTGCTCCTTCAGTGTTGCTGGGTCAATTTCATGGAACTCTATCCCAGACACCAACTGGTCTGCAGCAGTTGAGAAAGGCAGCTCGCTAACACCTTTCAATGGACGGGTAGGGGCTGAAAATGTGTTGCTGGAAAAGCGCAGCAGGTCAGGCAGCATCCAAGGAGCAGGAGAATCGACGTTTCAGGCATGAGCCCTTCTTCAGGAACGTCGATTCTCCTGCTCCTTGGATGCTGCCTGACCTGCTGCGCTTTTCCAGCAACACATTTTCAGCTCTGATCTCCAGCATCTGCAGTCCTCACTTTCTCCTCAATGGACAGGTAGGGACAGGCAATGAATACGGGTCCAGTGAGTGATACCTACACCCCATCCATGAATTAAAATAGAGTAACCTACTTGTAGATGCAACAGAGAAACATTTCAAAATATACATGTAGTCAAGACACACACCAAAAGAAGCGTCATACTTCACCAATTTTATTGAAAACTTTCAGTAAGTGTGATGAAAATTTCTAAACAGTGAAGACAAGCGGCTGATGAAGGAGAGGCGCTCGAAAGCTAGTGTTTCCAAATAAACCTGTTGGACTATAACCTGGTGTTGTGTGATTTTTAACTTTGAGAATTATCTCGCAAGGTTAAAGTACGATGGAGCAACCTCAAGGCAAGTTTCAGAACAAGGGTGACCATCTTCTTCAATGCAATGAGGGAAGGGCAAGAAGTGGTGACCTTGTCGATGCTGACCATGAATAAATAAACAAAATTGGCATTAAGGGGAAAGTAGCAGAATGGACAATGAGTTACCTGTGAAAGCAGAGATGAAATACGCCTTGCTTCCATGGACTCTGTTGGCAAGAATCATCTAAATTCTCAAAGGAAATAAGCTGGAATTTAGCTCAAAGCAAATCCACGGGATTAATTTTTGTTGTATGTGGTATTCCATGTGCGATACAACAGCCGCGGTTTGAATGTTAATTTATGTTTAACTCTTGTTGGTTGTGACTTGCGTGGAAAACAATTACAAAAATTCACATCTAGCAGCGCACTTGATTTCATTTGGGAATTGTTTAGTTAATTTTTTTTTTTAGTTTCAAGGATTGTAAAAGGAATGGATTTGGCAGCACAGTGTCTCAGTGGTTAGCACGGCTGCCGCACAGCGCCAGGGACCCGGGTTCGAGTCATGTCTTACTAGCTTGACTGAAGAGGTGACGAAAGTGATCGACGAGGGTAGAGAGGTGGTTGTTGTCTACAGGCTTTCAACATGTTCTTCATGGTAGGCTCATCCAGAAGACTAAGATGCACAGGATCCAAGGTAACTTGACCACTTGGATTCGGAATTGGCTTGCCCATAGAATTGGTGGAAGGGTGTTTCTCAGGTTGGATGTCCATTACTAGTCCTGCTCCATAGGGATCTGTACTGGGACCTCTGCTGTTTGTGATAAATATAATTGACTTAGATGAAAATGTAGATAGGTAGGTTAGTAAGTTTGCAGCCAATACACAGTCCAATGATGTGCAGGCTAGGTGGATTGACCATGCTAAATTGCCCCATAATGTCCAGGGGTCTGCTGGTTAGGTGAATTAGCCACGCAAAATGCAGGGCTACAGGGATAGCTTGCGGGTGGGGTGTGGGTCTGGATGGGATGCTCTCCAGATGGTTGATGTCAACTCAATGGGCTGAATGGCCTGTTTCCACACTGTAGGGATTCTATGATCTTCTACATTGCACACAGGACTCTGTTCTAACCCAATATTCAAAAACTTGAGAAGGGAATATATGCTCCTGGATCTATTAATGGGAATGAACTGGAACAAATTTCAGAAGTAAAAGTCTGGGAATAGCTAGACAATAATGACCATAAAATAATGCATCCAATAGAGAAGCAGAGTGGAAATCAGGTTAACGGATTAAAGAAATGTTTTTCAGCATAAAAGAATTTGGGACACAATCTATGATCTTATTGAATGGTGAAGCAGACTTAGGGACCAGGTAACCTTATGTCTGCTTCAAATGTCTATATTTGTACAGGAATACATGATGAAATAGACTAAGGGAGAATGAGGACAGAATTTGTAAGAAGAACAAATGCAATGGTAAAGGAGGGCTATAAAAAGTAAAACATTATAAAACAAACAGATCTTTCTCTGACAGGCAAATCAATGAAGTAGTAACATAGAAGATTGATGAGGGCAGAGCGGTGGATGTGATCTATATTGACTTCAGTAAGGAATTCAACAAGGTTCCCCCATGGGAGACTGGTTAACAAGGTTCGATCTCATGGAATACAGGGAGAACTAGCCATTTGGATACAGAACTGTCTCAAAGGCAGAAGACAGGGGGTGGTGGTGGAGGGTTGTTTGTCAGACTGGAGGCCTGTGACCAGTGGAGTGCCACAAGGATCGGTGCTGGGACCACTACTTTTCATCAATTATGTAAATGATTTGGATGTGAGCATAAGAGGTATAGTTAGTAAGTTTGCAGATGACAGCAAAATTGGAGGTGAAGTGGACGGCAAAGAAGGTTACCTCAGATTACAACAGGATCTTGATCAGATGGGCCAATGGGCTGAGAAGTGGCAGATGGAGTTTATTTTATGTAAATGTGAGGTGCTGTATTTTGGGAAAGCAAATCTTAGCAGGACTTATACACTTAATGGTAAGGTCCTAGGGAGTGTTGCTGAACAAAGAGACCTTGGAGTGCAGGTTCATAGCTCATTGAAAGTGGAGTCACCGGTAGATAGGATAGTGAAGAATGTTTGGAATGCTTTCCTTTATTGGTCAGAGTATTGAGTACAGGAGTTGGGAGGTCATGTTGCGGCTGTACAGGACATTGGTCAGGCCACTGTTGGAATATTGCGTGCAATTCTGGTCTCCTTCCTATCGGAAAGATGTTGTGAAACTTGAAAGGGTTCAGAAAAGATTTACAAAGATGTTGCCAGGGTTGGAGGATTTGAGCCACAGGGAGAGGTTGAATAGGCTGGGGCTGTTTACCCTGGAGTGTCGGAGGCTGAGGGGTGACCTTACAGAGATTTATGAGGGGCATGGGTAGGATAAATAGACAAAGTCTTTTCCCTGGGGTGGGGGAGTCCAGAACTAGAGGGGCATAGGTTTAGGGTGAGAGGGGAAAGATATAAAGGAGACCTAAGGGCAATGTCTTCACTCAAAGGGTGGTACATGTATGGAATAAACTGTCAGAGGAAGTGATAGAGGCTAGTACAATTGCAACATTTAAAAGGTATCTGGATGGGTATATGAATAGGAAGGGTTTGGAGGGATATGGGCCGGGGGCTGGCTGGTGGGACTAGATTGGGTTGGGATATTTGGTCGGCATGGACGGGTTGGACCGAAGGGTCTGTTTCCATGCTGTACATCTGTATGACTCTATGACTCTAGTATAAAAGGAAGACTCTTGCGTTTTGAAGAAGAATAATATTAGCCTGAAATCATTAACTCTGTTTCTCTCTCTACTGATGCTGCCAGACCTGCTAGGTCTCTCTAGCACTTTCTGTTGTTTCACTTTATAAATGGAAAACACTATTAAGAATCAGACTATTAAACAGGAGACGAGACGATACATCTTATCACAGAAGAATGAACTAATTGCTTTGCTTTGGTGTTTACTCGGGTGAAAGAATGTACATACGGGACATCGTACAATGAGACAACCGAAAAGAAAATGCATTTACAATATCTCTTGATGTTAACAAGCTTGAGGATTACTGAATAAAGGGACATGAAGTTGAAGGCTTTCTTCTTGCCTCATTTGGATAGCTGCAAGAATGTTAAATTTCACATGGGGCAAGCTGTCTGACTGCATGGGAAAAGGTTGCTGAATGAATTCTAGAAATGGATTAACCTAGCAAAACATATTCTGGATTAGTGGCGCTGGAAGAGCACAACAGTTCAGGCAGCATCCAAGGAGCAGCGAAATCAACGTTTTGGGCAAAAGCCCTTCATCAGGAATAAAGGCAGTGAGCCTGAAGCGTGGAGAGATAAGCTAGAGGAGGGTGGGGATGGGGAGAAAGTAGCATAGAGTACAATGGGTGAATGGGGGAGCGGATGAAGGTGATAGGTCAAGGAGGAGAGGGTGGAGTGGATAGGTGGAAAAGGAGATAGGCAGGTAGGACAAGTCCGGACAAATCATGGGGACAGTGCTGAGCTAGAAGTTTGGAACTCGGGTGAGGTGGGGGAAGGGGAAAATAGGAAACTGTTGAAGTCCACATTGATGGCCTGGGGTTGAAGTGTTCCAAGGCGGAAGATGAGGCGTTCTTCCTCCAGGCGTCTGGTGGTGAGGGAGCGGCGGTGAAGGAGGCCCAGGACCTCCATGTCCTCGGCAGAGTGGGAGGGGGAGTTGAAATGTTGGGCCACGGGGCGGTGTGGTTGATTGGTGCGGGTGTCCCAGAGATGTTCCCTAAAGTGCTCTGCTAGGAGGCGCCCAGTCTTCCCAATGTAGAGGAGACTGCATCGGGAGCAACGGATACAAGAAATGATTTTAGTGGATGTGCAGGTAAAACTTTGATGGATGTGGAAGGCTCCTTTAGGGCCTTGGATAGAGGTGGGGTGGAAGGTGAGCACCAGGGGCGTTCTGTCCTTGTTACGGTTGGAGGGGTGGGGTCTGAGGGTGGAGGTGCGGGATGTAGACGAGATGCGTTGGAGGGCATCTTTAACCACGTGGGAAGGGAAATTGCAGTCTCTAAAGAAGGAGGTCATCTGGTGTGTTCTGTGGTGGAACTGGTCTTCCTGGGAGCAGATACGGCAGAGGCGGAGGAATTGGGAATACGGGATGGCATTTTTGCAAGAGGTAGGGTGGGAAGAGGTGTAACCTTGTTGCATTCCCAATCTTCTGATTTCCCAGTGCTCTTGGCCACTTTATAGGATCTCTCTTTTTCTTTGTTACATTTCCTGACTTTCTTTGTCAGCCATGGCTGTCTAATCCCTCCCCGGATAATCTTTCTTTTCTTGGGGATGAACCTCTGTACTGTATCCTCAATTATACCCACAAACTCCTGCCATTTTTGCTCTACTGTCTTCCCCGCTAGGCTCTGCCTCCAGTCTATTTTTGTCAGTTCATCTCTCATGCCCTCATAATTACCTTTATTTAACTGTAACACCATTATATCCAATTTTGCCTTCTCTCTTTCAAACTCCAGACTGAACTCTACCATATTATGATCGCTGCTCCCTAAATGTTCCCTTACTTTAAGATCGTTTATAAAGTCTGGTTCATTACATAGCACTACAAGCACTTCATTACGAGCTGTTCCAAAAAGCCATCCTGTAAGCATTCCAAGAATTCCCTTTGTTTGGATCCACTGGCTACATTATTTACCCAGTCCACCTGCATATTGAAGTTTCCCATGATCACTGTGACCTTGCCTTTCTGACATGCCTTCTCTATTTCCGGGTACATGTTTGCGCCTCTGAAGGCGTTTGGTATGCTTTCCTTTATTGGTCAGAATATTGAGTAATATTGAGGTCATGTTGCGGTTGTACAAGAAATTGGTCAGGCCACTATTGGAAAATTGTGTGCAATTCTGGTCTCCTTCCTATCAGAAAGATGTTGTGAAACTTGAAGGGGTTCAGAAAAGATTTACAAGGATGTTGCCAGGATTGGAAGATTTGAGCTATAGGGAGAGGCTGAACAGGCTGGGGCTGTTTCCCCTGGAGCTTAGTGATTTATAAAATCATGAGGGGCATAGATAGGGTAAATAGACAAGGTCTTTTCCCTGGGGTGGGGGAGTCCAGAAGCAGATGGCATAGCTTTAGGATGAGAGAGAAAAGATTTAAAATGTTCCTGGGGGCAACCTTTTCACTCAGAGGGTGGTGCGTGTATGGAATGAGCTGCCAGAGGAAGTGGTGGAAATGTGGTAAAATTGCAACATTTAAAAGGTATCTGGCTGGGTATACGAATAGAAAGGATTTCAAGGGATATGGGCCAGGTACTGGTAAATGGGACAAGATTAGGTGGGGATATCTGGTTGGCATGGACGGGTTGGACCAAAGGGCTTGTTGCGTGTCTCTATGACCTGGAGGAAACCCGCACAGGCATGGGGAGAATCTGCAAACTCCACCCAGACATTCACCAAAGGCTGGGGATTGAATCCAGGCCCCTGGCATCATGAGGCCACAGGGCTAACCACTCAGCCACTATGTCATGCAATTAAAACCATATAGTGAACAAACCTAGATTACTCTGAAGACTTTCATCTTTTAGAATGGGTTGCAGGTTTTGGTTCATTAATGTGCACAGTCTCACACACACACATTCACAAGTCTATGGGGTGAATTTGCATTGGCAGAATTGTATTTGCAGACAATTTTTGCTCAAAAAAAACACACACACAATCTGAAGTCAGCCAGTCCAGGCAGTCAATCCAGATAACATTTTATAAATTCATATTTTGGAAATACAATCAGTCTGACTCAAGATTGGGATACCAGACAGAGCCTAACCTCACACCTTTAACACATTGCTTGAGCTGCGACGTCACCTTTTGTTTTATAAAACCTTCAGTTAGCTCCAGAATGTGATTTACAAGAAGTTCTGGGATTTACCATCTTATGCCCTGAACACCTCAATAAGGTCCAAGGAGAGTCAGCTCAAATCTCTTTCCTCGTATGTAAAATCCCTGATTCCCGGTATTATGCTGGCAAATGGTACGTTTTTGTCTTGTCCTGGGTTGGTTCTCACCACAAAGCGCGTTTTTCCGCTTCCAACAGTAGGTTGTGTAGACTGTTCCTCACGGCTTGCCACTCCTCCAGTACGGTTTGGTGCTGGGGGTCAGCGTAGTTGTATCTCCTGGCACGGTCAAGCCCGTCCTTCCTCTGTCTCACCACGCCACTTGCTAATTCGGCTAAGCACTGGCGATACCTACTGAACGCCTGGTTGGAGACCAGCTTCCGCACCTTCCTTAAGGTGCCCACATAGCCGCAGCGGTCCGGCCACACGTTGCTCAGGTCATACCGATTGAGCCTGGCGGTCTGCACTCGCCTGAGCTCCTCCTGCCACCGTCCCAGGATCCCCTGATATCCCGGGATCTGGTCCAGCGCCATGAAGAAAAGTTGGAAGAACTCTTGCTCACCAGTTTCTTTGGAAACTGTTTGACGTGCAATAGGGTAGTTAGTAGCTTCGGGCCCTTGGACCATCCTCTCCTCTTGCGGCTGCTGGGCATCGAAGAAAAAGCGAATGATGGAACTAAACCAGCCTCCCATGGTGGCGGGGTGTCGACTCACACACTGAAGAGACAAACAGGTTCAGTCAAACAGCGGACTCTTCCCTGCCCTTGGAGGGAGATGAGTCTAAACTGTGACTTTATCACAACAGGAAGCACCAAATGGTTTCGTTTTCCCCACAACAGCATCAAAACACTTTTTTTCTGATAAGTCAGTTGTGAAATACATCCTGCCGCCAGCCGTTACGAAGTTGAAGGCTTGTACATTGACTTCAAGACAGAAAGTGGTTTTTGAACTTTAAAGTACAGGCATCCCTTGCTTTTCAAAAGTTCGCTTTGCACTGCTTTTTTTTGTATGAAACGCTTACATTAGTACCTGCCTTTGCTAACTGAAAGAAATCTGAAGAGGATTTTTTTTGCCTTTACGAAAACAGGCAAAATTTTTCCCACATGCTTCTTCACTTTACTCCATTTTGGTTTATGAAAGGTTTCACTCTACTTTCGGATATCGGCGGGATACCTGTAAATTTGAAGTCCAGCCATAGCTGCCAAAACAGAAGAGCTAAGAGACGGGCTGTTCCCAAATAAATACATTTCACAATTGGCTGTTAAATGCATACCTGGGTTTTTGGTTGCTGATTTGACAACCATTCAAAGTTGACCAATTAATTTCAACTATGCCCAGGATACCAAAACCCAATTGAGTTTGAATTTGTTGTATGGACCACATCAGACCAATGAGAGGGAACGATGTTGGGGGGGGGGCATAAAAACCGCTGGCATATTGAAAATTGGTGGAAAAGCGCAGCAGGTCAGGCAGCATCCAAGGAACAGGAGAATCGACGTTTCGGGCATAAGCCCTTCTTCAGGAATTATGCCCGAAACGTCGATTCTCCTGTTCCTTGGATGCTGCCTGACCTGCTGCGCTTTTCCAGCAACACATTTTCAGCTCTGATCTCCAGCATCTGCAGTCCTCACTTTCTCCCTATATTGAAAATTGGCCAGATCAACTAATGTAGAGGCGGAGATCTGACTGCTGATCTAACATCTTGCTCTTGAAGAAATTTCAGAAGGCATTGTCTATCAAAAAGTATCTTTTCCAGTAACGGTTGTGGTTTTCAAGAGATCAAGTGCTAATTTATCATTACTACCATTATTGGAACAACATATTAATAGAACTGTGGTCAGCTAACAGATAGTCATAGCCATATAAATGTACAGCATGAAAACAGACCCTTCAGTCCGACTTGTCCATGCTAACCAGATATCTTAAACTAATCTAGTTCCACCTGCCAGCACTTGGCCCAAATCCCTCTAAACTCTTCCTATTCATATATCCATCCAGACGCCTTTTAAATGCTGTAATTGTACCAACCTCCACCACTTCCTCTGGTAGCTCATCCATACACGCACCATCCTTTACATGAAAAAGTTGTCCATTGGGTCCCTTTTAAATCTTACCCCTTTCACCTATGTTCCTCTAGTTCTGGACACTCCCAATCCAGGGAAAATGCCTTGTCTATTTACTCTATCCAAGCCCCACATGATTTTATAAATGTCTGTAAACTAAGCCTCCGACGCTCCAGGGAAAACAGCCCCACCCTATTCAGCCTCTCCCTATAGCTCAAATCTCCAACCCTGGCAACATCCTTGTAAATCTTTTCTGAACCCTTTCAAGTTTCACAACATCCTTTCCATAGGAGGGAGACCAGGCTTGCTCACAATATTCCAAAAGTGGCCTAACCAATGTCCTGTACAGCCCCACGTAACCTCCCAATTCCTATACTCAGTGCTCTGACCAATAAAGGAAAGAATACCAAACATCTCCTTCACTATCCTATTTGCCTGAGACTCAATTACGAGGATCTATGAGTGATTAATTAAGAAAAGGGGGCTCAGATTGCTCAGCAGTTTTTGTTCAGTGCTCACTGTTAGCGTTAGGAAAATAAATTGTTATTTTTCTTTAAACAGTGGAAATTAGGAGTTCTCTTTCCCTCATTCACACTTGTAGCAGGTTACAAGGTGAGATGGGCTTTTCTGGATGTTTGGTTTTAATTACTAGAGGGGTTCAACCTCCGCAACGTAAAAGGTTTCTCCCATTTTGAGGTTGAAGCCAATCACTGATTGGCTGCAGGCTTGGGATGTGGCCAGTTGGTCCATCTTCAGGTGCAATTCAACTTGGCCCTCGCCCCCCCACCCCCCCACCTTCCCCCCGCCCTGTGTGTTGCACTTCACTTTGGACAATGATCCAATTCCTTTTTTTGAATCTGCCCCCACCACACTCTTATTGTGGTTCGTTCCAGATACTAGCTCCACGCTTCCCAAAGTAATTCTCCTTCATTATGAAGGCTGCCTGTTTCTCGAACCGTCTCTTGATGGGGACTAGATTTTGCCAATCTACTCTGTCACAAGCCTGTGTGATGTTGACCACCGCTATTAAATCTTGTCTCAATTTCCTCTTCTGAAAGAGCAGTCTCCCTTCTGAAATCAGTCCATGGAACTAAAATCATAGAGTCGTAGAGTTGTGCAGCAGGGAAACAGACCCTTTGTCCAACTTGTCCAATCTGACCAGATATTGTAAATTAATGTAGTGCCACTTGCCAGCATTTGGCACATGTCCCTCTAAACCCTTCCTATTGATGTACCCATACAGATGTCTTTTAAATATTGTAATTGTACCCGCCTCCACCTCTTCCTCTGGTAAGTTCATTCATGCTTTGCATGAAAGGGTTGCCCCTCAGGTCCCTTTTTTAAATCTTTCCCCTCTCACTTTAAACCTATGCCCACTAGGTTTGGTCTCCCCCACCCTAGGAAAAAGACCTTGGCTATTCACCATATCCATGCCCTTCATGCTTTTATAAACCTCCATTAGGCATGGTTAATAAGTTTGTGGATGACACCAAAATTGGCGCAATAGTGCACAGTGAAATAGGTTAAGGTAAAAACAATGACTGCAGATGCTGAAAACCAAATACTGGATTAGTGGTGCTGGAAGAGCACAGCAGTTCAGGCAACATCCGAGGAGCAGCGAAATCGACGTTTCGGGCAAAAGCCCTTCATCAGGAATAAAGGCAGTGAGCCTGAAGCGTGGAGAGATAAGCTAGAGGAGGGTGGGGGTGGGGAGAGAGTAGCATAGAGTACAAAGGGTGAGTGGGGGAGGGGATGAAGGTGATAGGTCAAGGAGGAGAGGGTGGAGTGGATAGGTGGAAAAGGAGATAGGCAGGTCGGACAAGTCCGGACAAGTCAAGGAGACAGTTACTGAGCTGGAAGTTTGAAACTAGGATGACGTGAGGGAGCGGCGGTGAAGGAGGCCCAGGACCTCCATGTCCTCGGCAGAGTGGGAGGGGGAGTTCACCACCAGACGCCTGGAGGAAGAACGCCTCATCTTCCGCCTCAGAACACTTCAACCCCAGGGCATCAATGTGGACTTCAACAGCTTCCTCATTTCCCCTTCCCCCACCTCATCCTAGTTTCAAACTTCCAGCTCAGTAACTGTCTCCTTGACTTGTCTGGACTTGTCCGACCTGCCTATCTCCTTTTCCACCTATCCACTCCACCCTCCCATCCCTGACCTATCACCTTCATCCCCTCCCCCACTCACCCATTGTACTCTATGCTACTCTCTCCCCACCCCCACCCTCCTCTAGCTTATCTCTCCACGCTTCAGGCTCACTGCCTTTATTCCTGATGAAGGGCTTTTGCCCGAAACGTCGATTTCGCTGCTCGTTGGATGCTGCCTGAACTGCTGTGCTCTTCCAGCACCACTAATCCAGTGAAATAGGTTATCTAAGATGACAAAGAGATCGTGATCAGTTGGGTCAATGGGCTGAGGCATGGTGAGGATCTAGTGGGCGGCACGGTGGCACAGTGGCACAGTGGTTAGCACTGCTGCCTCACAGCGGCAGAGACCCGGGTTCAATTCCCGCCTCAGGCGACTGACTGTGTGGAGTTTGCACATTCTCCCCGTGTCTGCGTGGGTTTCCTCCGGGTGCTCCGGTTTCCTCCCACAGTCCAAAGATGTGCAGGTTAGGTGAATTGGCCATGCTAAATTGTCCGTCGTGTTAGGTAAGGGGTAGATGCAGATGTAGATGTAGGGGTATGGGTGGGTTACGCTTCGGCGGGGCAGTGTGGACTTGTTGGGCCGAAGGGCCTGTTTCCACACTGTAAGTAATCTAATCTAATCTAAAATCTGTAGTTAGGCTGTAGTCAGGAGCAACCAGTTAATGCATGCTCTTATTAACCACAATATAAAGTAACAACAAAATGGCTTCAGATTATTACTGTGCTAAAATGGTTGAAAGCTGTATTTCCTGCTTTTGCTGAGCTGGCTGAATTAAAAGATAAAGCAGACGAGGAAGTCTTCAGAATATGAATCGTAAGTCCAGTTTGAGTAACCTTGAACCACAAGTATGAGGTGATAATGTGCGTAAGTGTTAGAAACGAAAATCGCTTCTTAATAATCGCTCTAGACAAATTCAGGAAAACAAAGTTTTATTAGCAAGTCTGCAGAGTCGGGCAGCCTTCTGAGTAAAAGGCGCGCTGAGGCTTACAAAGTTTCTCATTATATACAGTACAAATCCCTCCCCTCCTTGGCTCTAACAAGCCATGAGGTTCACATTCTTAAAAACATCATTATTCTCCAACTTGTATCCTTATCACAAAGTCTGCAACAAATGTCTCCAGACCCTCCCCTTCCTGGCTCTTAATGAGCCATGAGGTTCACATTCTTAAAAACATCATTATTCTCCAACTTGCATCCTTATCACAAAGTCTGCAACAAATGTCTCCAGACCCTAGAGGTGTTATTTTTCTCTCCCTGTAGTCTTATCAGTCAAAGACTTATTCTTCTCTGTGCTGTAGCAGATGTCTCTGTATCAATCTGTAGCAGATGTCTCTCGAGTCGTTTCCCTGTCTTGCAGCCTTTATCAGTCAAGGACTCCTCCTTCCCTGCCTGTGTTAATGGTTTCATCAATCAAGGGCCTGTTTGTTTTTACTCTGCTCACAAATTGTCAGCATTCTGCACAATTTAAACTATTCTACTTTTGAGTATACAAAATGTTTTAGAAAAGAAACAAAAGTTTTGTCTTTTATTATAGATCAGTCTGTGGTCCAGGCACATCTTAAAGTTTAAACCGAAATTACCTCTCACAATTCCACCCTTTTCTTTCTTTAAGATGTGCCTGACCAAGATAGCCCCCCCTCCTCAAGGGCCCGGGAAATCCTTGGTCTTTCGCAGCAACATCACTTTAAGTTCACGCGTCCCATGTTGTGGAACCACCACTGCCTGGAGTCGGGAAATATTTTTCTGAATTAAAAACTGAATACAGGGAGTTAGGCAGGGTAATACGAGAAGAAGAATCATGCCCCCCCCCAACCATCAGTAGCGCCGTGCGCCACCAGCTACCACCTAGGAGACCATCCCACCATCCGATGCCACTAAGAGGACGCCAAGATTGTACTGGCACATGGGCCAATTTCCGAATTTCATCGGAAATTTTCAAAACCGCTTTACCATTATCGTCAATTTCTAGACAGCAGTTAGTCAGGTTAAACTTCCCGTACACACCCCCCCTCCGAGGCCAACAGATAATCCAAGGCAAGTCGGTTTTGATATATAGCAGCCCTCATCTGATCCTGCTGCTTAGCCAGCAACTCCAGGGCCAGGGCAGTCCGGTTAGTAATAACCTCTACGACTGCTTGGAGCCTGATAATTCGATTTAACATATAGATAGGAGTACGATATCCCCATGATCCGTCCTGTGCCCATGTAGCTGGCCCGTAGTATTCAATAATCCGGGCCGGTGGCCACTCATCCCCCCAATCACTGACTTGGATATCCCTTGGTGACCTACGGAGGGAGTCAAAGAGTTTAATCCCCAAATCATCGCCTTCCTCCCGGGGTAATAGGAAGAACGCAGGTCGTATTAGACCCAGGAAGCATACCCCAGCCCATCCCATGGGCAGTTTGGAGTATGCCCGATTACCGCATATCCAAAATAGGCCATCTGGAGCAGGCCCTCCCTGCCTCACAACGTCATCCCACAGCTCCTTTACCCCGGGGACGCCCTCATAAGGACCAGGACCACTGCAATTCCAGTATTCGGACTCCTGACCCAGAGTCTGGACAGGAGTATCCCAGCATCGATTCCCCCGACAACCACCACTCCAGACTCTCATCATGCCATCGGAAGAATCAGAACCTAGTTCGTCAGAGGAGGAATCAGTACGTAATGGAACGCAATTTTTATGACCTCGGTTTGCAATGTACCAAGTAATATCCTCAGGCCACCATACTCGCGTGGTTGCATCCAACATATTCTGACAGGGACTAATCCCTACCTCCACGGTCCCCTTGCCTTCAATACAGAACTGGCCCTCAGGGCTGTTTGTCAGTCTCCACCCCTGGCTTTTTCTGTCGTTGACATGAGTCCAAGTGGTTTGCTGCAATTCCCCTATGTCTAAGCTTTGACCAGTCCACGGCCATTGTTCCGACATATGCGGCCCCCCACAAACCCAGCAATTGCTAACATTTAAAACAGTGGCTATTCTAGAGGTGAGATCAATAAACAGGTTTTGTGTAACATCAGGGAGTTCAATTTTTCCTTCTACCTCTTCGTATACGGATGGCACTTTAGGGAGCACGACCGTTCCCTAACGGTCTTGCTCCTTCCCCAACCCCCGATCAGTGATCTGTATCTTGGTCTCCTTGACTCTGTCAACCTGCTCCCTAAGCAACACGGAGGATAGGTCCCACCTCCCAGTTTTGCTAATAGACACCCAGCGGTCATTTATAGGGCATCCACGGATTTTGCCACCGTATCCTTTATTATATACCTGATAATAGGGTCTCCCATCCTCCCAACATTCGTGTCGTGCACTTACATCGTAACACCAATCGTCCACATAGGAATGGGACACAAATGATCCCGTGTAAATTCGAATCCCAAGTCTTACTATAGTTCGACATTTGTCACATCTCCCCTCACCCTCCCCCACATACAGGAGTAAACTGATCAATATCCCCACCAATACAGTCCAAGTAGAGTTCATTATTGCTGTCTTTTCAGTTTTACCACCAACGGCTTGTCCCCTTGCTCGCATGTCCAAGTGCTTTCTTCTTCAGATGGAACAGGCCCCTTTATCCTCGATGCGTGGACCCACCCTTTCTCTTTCGTCCGAACAGCTGCTTCAGTTGTTAACAGAACCAGGAACGGTCCTTCCCACCGCGGCTGGAGCTTTTCGGCCTTCCAGGTCTTAACAAGTACCCAGTCTCCGGGCTCCACCTTATGCAAGAGGAAGTCGAGCGGCGGAGTGTGAGCCAGGAGACCTTTCCTCCGGAGTTCTCTTGGGCAAATTTGACCTCAGTGGGATCCCTCCTGCGCCACGTGGTGTACCACAGATTGAGGTCACCTTTGATATTGACGCAAATGGCATCTTGAATGTCTCTGCTGTGGACAAGAGCACTGGCAAAGAGAGCAAAATCACCATCACCAATAACAAGGGCAGGTTGAGTAAGGAGGAGATCGAGAGGATAGTGCAGGAAGCGGAGAGGTACAAAGGTCAGGATGATATGCAGCGTGAGAAAATTACAGCCAAGAATTCCCTGGAGTCGTACGCATTTAACATGAAGAGTTCAGTGGAGGAAGAGAAAACGAAAGGCAAGATCAGTGAGGAAGATAAGAACAAAGTCATCGAAACATGTAACCAGGCCATCTCCTGGCTGGAAATTCAGTCAGTTGTCACTAATCCTGAGAAGTTATTGTTTAGACAGGTTATACTTACAGTTAAGCAAGCCAGCTATTCTTTCTGTCATGTAGTTGGAACAGTGTTCCCTTATAATAAATAGTATACAACAGAGATTCTATTTTCATACAGACCACAAGAAGGTGGTGTTATAACAATTGGCAGCCTTTGCAGACTTAATTTGTATGCAATTATTGGGGAAAGTAATCACAATTAAATATCTTTGGTGGAAAATGCATAACATCCGAGCAGTGGCTATCAATAATACAATTTCTCTCCGTGCACAACCAATTTTCAGATGATGTCCTTTGTGTTCTCCAAAAGCTTGTTTAACCATTTGAATCATTAAGTGGATAGGACCAATTTTCATGCATTGTGTGTCTGTTGCTGTCATAAATGTTTTTTTGTTTGCAGCAAAATTTAAGTTTTTTTTTTGATACCTTCCAGACATTGATTCTCTCACAATCTTTTCCATTTTTATGACTTTTCTTTCAACTCTGTCTGTTTTTTTTTCCCTTGGTTAATCATTCTTTGATATTCCCTTCCTGGAATCGTTTTTCCTCACTGAGGAAACTGGGAGTCATGAACTATTTTCATAAAAGTGTGCAGTTGTTCATTAGTTGTCTTTTCTATTAAACTTCTTTCTGAGTCCACTCCAGTTAACTCTGCACAATGCCTACCTTCTTCGAGTTTATAGCACAGTTGTTTTCAACCCAAGTTTCTTACTCTTAACATGAATGCTAACTTCTATCATATTATGGTCACTGTAACCTTAGAGTTTATTTTTACTTTGTGATCATGTATTAAACCTTCCTCAGTATATATTATCAGACGCAAAATAGCTTGATTCCCATTTGGATGTAGAACATATGATTCTAGAAAAGTGTCCTTCTGACTTCCTTAGGCAACTTGATTTTCCCAATCTACATGAAAATTAAAATCACCAGTGATAAATATACTGCCTGTTTTTTTACACACCTTATTTTCTCCCTGAACTATTCTGTCCCAAAGAAAGCTACTGTTGATGGGTCTGTGGACAACTCCCAGCAGCATCTTTACCCATTATTTTTATAAGCTCCCACTTATATGGATTTTACAACATATGTTTCCAAGATCATTTCCTGCTACTTATACTTATTCTATCTACAAATAACAAAACATACCCCAGCCCATCCCATAATCGCCTTAGATCCCTTATTTCCCATTTCCGAGGACTTCGTATTTCTCCCGTGATAATCTATCACAATGTAGCCAATTCCCGGACCTTCAGTCCCGTGATCGCCCAGGTTCCTTTGCAGGCACCCCCGGTCTTTGGATTCCTGTGTCCTACGTCTCTGTGACACAGATCACAGGCACCCCGTAGGTACACGTTCCTCCGCAAACACGGTCTCTGCAAAATCCCTCACAGGCCAGCCCCGGTCTCTAGATACCTGAGTCCTACGTCTCTGTAGAAAAATCCACAGGCACCCCGTAGGTCCCCAGGCGTCCGGAAACACGGTCCCCGCAAGTTTTTCTTACCTGGGTTCGGTGCACCGAAATTACTCGATCGTTAACCGTCCCCACTGCCTCGGCCACACCCCTCCTTTGTTTTCCTGAGCCTCCCGGATATCACTCGCTCAAGCCGCGCGGGGCGACAAGCAAGGAATCAGGGACTGCTGAAATCAGCAGGGTGCACCTTCTCCGATGTCCTTCCTCAGCTCCCCCCACGGCCGGAGTGTTGATCCCGGACAACGAGCCCCCAAGTTGTTAGAAACGAAAATCGCTTCTTAATAATCGCTCTAGACAAATTCAGGAAAACAAAGTTTTATTAGCAAGTCTGCAGAGTCGGGCAGCCTTCTGAGTAAAAGGCGCGCTGAGGCTTACAAAGTTTCTCATTATATACAGTACAAATCCCTCCCCTCCTTGGCTCTAACAAGCCATGAGGTTCACATTCTTAAAAACATCATTATTCTCCAACTTGTATCCTTATCACAAAGTCTGCAACAAATGTCTCCAGACCCTCCCCTTCCTGGCTCTAACGAGCCATGAGGTTCACATTCTTAAAAACATCATTATTCTTTGATTTGCACCCTTATCACAAAGTCTGCAACAAATGTCTCCAGACCCTAGAGGTGTTATTTTTCTCTCCCTGTAGTCTTATCAGTCAAAGACTTATTCTTCTCTGTGCTGTAGCAGATGTCTCTGTATCAATCTGTAGCAGATGTCTCTCGAGTCGTTTCCCTGTCTTGCAGCCTTTATCAGTCAAGGACTCCTCCTTCCCTGCCTGTGTTAATGGTTTCATCAATCAAGGGCCTGTTTGTTTTTACTCTGCTCACAAATTGTCAGCATTCTGCACAATTTAAACTATTCTACTTTTGAGTATACAAAATGTTTTAGAAAAGAAACAAAAGTTTTGTCTTTTATTATAGATCAGTCTGTGGTCCAGGCACATCTTAAAGTTTAAACCGAAATTACCTCTCACAGTAAGACAATACTGTTTCCCAGGAAATAATATTACAAAATTATGAGGGGTATGGACAGGGTAATAGACAATGTCTTTTTTTCCCTGGGCTAAGGGAGTCCAGAACTAGGGGGAGTAGGTTTAGGGTGAGAGTGGAAAAATTTCAAAAGGACCTAAGGGGCAATTTTTTCCCACAGAGGGTGGTATGTGTATGGAATGAGCTGCCAGAGGAAGTGGTGGAGACTAGTACAATTGCAACATTTAATAGGCATCTGGATGGGTATATGAATAGGAAGGATTTGGAGGGAGATGGGCCAGGTGCTGGCTGGTGGGAATAGATTTGTTTAGGAATTTTGGTCGGTATGGACGAGTTGGATCGAAGAGTATGTTTCTGTGCTGTACATCTCTACGAATTTACTGTGGAAAAGGATATGGAAGATACAGACTTTAGGGAAATAGATGGTGACCTTGCAAAATGTCCAGATTACAGAGGAGGAAGTGCTGGAGGTTTTGAAACGATTAAAGGTGGATAAATCCCCAGGACCTGATCAGGTGCACCCAAGAACTCTGTGGGAAGCTAGAGAAGTGATTGCTGGGCCTCTTGCTGAGATATTTGTATCATCGATAGTCACAGGTGAGGTGCCGGAAGACTGGAGGTTGGCAAACGTGGTGCCACTGTTTAAGAAAGGTGGTAAAGACAAGCCAGGGCACTAAGTTGTTGGAGGGAATCCTGAGGGACAGGATGTACATGTATTTGGAAAGGCAGGGACTGATTAGGGACAGTCAACATGGCTTTGTGCGTGGGAAATCATGTCTCACAAACTTGATTGAGTTTTTTGAAGAAATAACAAAGAAGATTGATGAGGGCGTTCGACAAGGTTCCCCATGGGAGACTGATTAGCAAGGTTAGATCTCATGGAATACAGGGAGAACTAGCCATTTGGATACAGAACTGGCTCAAAGGTAGAAGGGTGGTGGTGGAGGGTTGTTTTTCAGACTGGAGGCCTGTGACCAGTGGAGTGCCATAAGGATCGGTGCTGAGTCCTCTACTTTTTGTCATTTACATAAATGATTTGGATGCGAGCATAAGAGGAACAGTTAATAAGTCTGCAGATGGCACCAAAATTGGAGGTGGAGAGGACAGCGAAGAGGGTTACCTCAGATTACAACAGGATCTGGACCAGATAGGCCAATGGGCTGAGAAGTAGCAGATGGAGTTTAATTCAGATAAATGCAGGTGCTGCATTTTGTGACAGCAAATTTTAGCAGGACTTATACACTTAATGGTAAAGTCCTAGGGAGTGTTGCTGAACAAAGAGACCTTGGAGTGCAGGTTCATAGCTCATTGAAAGTGGAGTCTCAGGTAGATCGGATAGTGAAGAAGGTGTTTGGTATGCTTTCCTTTATTGGTCAGAGTATTGAGTACAGGAGTTGGGAGGTCATGTTGTGGCTGTACAGGACATTGGTTAGGCCACTCTTGGAATATTGCGTGCAATTCTGGTCTCCTTCCTATCAGAAAGATGTTGTGAAACTTGAAAGGATTCAGAAAAGATTTACAAGGATGTTGCCAGGGTTGGAGGATTTGAGCTATAGGGAGAGGCTAACAGGCTGGGGCTGTTTTCTCTGGAGTGTCGGAGGCTGAGGGGTGACCTTATAGAGGTTTATGAAATCATGAGGGGCATGGATAAGGATAAATAGACAAGGTCTTTTCCCTGGGGTTGGGGAGTCCAGAACTAGAGGGCATAGGTTTAGGGTGAGAGGGAAAAGATATAAAAGAGACCTCAGGGCAAGTTTTTCACACAGAAGGTGGTACATGTATGGAATGAGCTGCCAGAGGAAGTGGTGGAGGCTGGTACAATTTCAATATTTAAGAGGCATTTGGATGGATATATGTACAGGAAGGGTTTGGAGGGATATGGGCCGGGTGCTGGCAGGTGGGACTAGATTGGGTTGGGATATCTGGTCAGCATGGACAGGTTGGACCGAAGGGTCTGTTTCCATGCTGTACATCTCTATGACTCTATGATGTGATGTACAGAGGAACTTCGATTAACCTAATGTGATGGGTGGGCACTATTTCGTTTGGAGAATCAATTATTCGGTTAATCGCTTAAATGTCGTTCCTCTAGGGCTCCGAGTTTTTAAAGATTGCTCCTTGTTCAAGAGACTTCAGCAGCACACAGCGTGCGAGACCCCCACCCACAATATCACCTCCCGCCCCTGTGCAACACCCTCTGCTCCCAACCCCATCCAACACCGCCTCCCGCCCCCAACACCATCCCAACAACCCTCCACCCCAACCTTGTTCAACACTGCCACCCAACACCACCCCGCCTCCAACCCCATCCAACACCCCCCCCCCCCCCCCACTCGCCCTCCCAACCCCGTACACACCCGCCCCCTCCCCAGGGCAGCTGGACTGGAAACCAACAAGACTGCTGCAGTTGCCTTTGTGGACACACACACACACAAAACTTTTTACTGTAATTTTTTAACATGTTCCACCTTTGCCCTGTACAGGACAATTTTGGAGAGGTTATGTGGGGAGTGGGGGTGTGTGGGGGAGGTGCCTTTAGGGTACACCCCTGTGTAGAACTCCAGGGAAAATGTGGGGAGAGAGAGAGGGGGTGGGCAGTCAGTCATTTGGAAGCGGTGCTTGTTTAATCACTGTCAACAAAAGACATGATCACTGCTGGAAACAAGACTTTGATGTAATGTTTCCATGGGGACCTCGAGATCTGCTTCAGATAATCCGATTTTCGGATAATTGGTATTCTGATCATCGAGGTTCCTCTGCATTGCACAGCCATGGGGACTAAATTTGCATTCCAATATACCAACATTTTCATGCACACGTTCATGCACAGAACCTCCAACCACCTCGATACGCTGGATATATTGATGACATTTTTATTCCTTTGGACCCCTCTCGAGGAGTCACTGAAACAACGACACAGTAATATCAACAGGTTTCATCTCACTATCAGACTTACTCTTTAGAATCAGTCTCATTCTTGGACACCTGCATCTCCATCAAGGATGGGCACCTCAGTACCCCACTCTACCCCACACCCACGGATAACCTCACGATGCTGCACTTCTCCAGCTTCCACCCTAAATATATTAAAACAGTCATCCCCTATACACAAGCTGTATGCATACACAGGATTTGTTCAGATGAGGAGGAACGTGCCGGTCACCTGAAGGTGCTGAAGGATGCCCTCGTAAGAACAGGATATGGTGCTCAACTCATCGATCGCCAGTTCCAGTGTGCCACAGCGAGAAACCATAATGACCTCCTCAGGAGACAGACATGGGGATGCGACCAATAGGGCACCCTTCATTGTCCAGTACTTCCCTGGAATGGAGAAACTACGCCTTGTTCTTCACAGCCTGCAACCCATTATCGATAAGGATGAGCATCATGCCAAAATCTTCCCTATGCCTCCACGTCTTGCCTTCAAACAACCGCCAAACCTTAAACAGACCATTGTTCACAGCAAACCGTCCAACCTCCAGGAGAGCATAGGCCACAACACTGTACAACCCTGTCATGGCATCCACTGCAAGATGTATCAGAGTGTTGACATGGACACTGACATTACCCGTGGGGACACCACCCACTTACCTGCAGCAGGTGCTCATGTGACTCGGCCAACGTTGTCTATCTCATGCGCTGCAGGCAAGGATGCCCCAGGGCATGGTGCATTGGCGAGATCAAGCAGACGCGACGAAAATGGATGAATGAACATCGCGCAGCAATCGACAGGGAGGGATGTTCGGGAACACTTCAGCGGTCAAGGACACTCAGCCTTGGATCTCGGGTGGTCATCCTCCAAGGCAGACTTCAGGATACACAACAGAGACACTGAGCAGAGGCTGATAGCCAAGTCTGGTACCCATGAGGATGGCCTCAACTGGGGAGCCTGGGCTCATGTCACAGTACAGGTGACCCCACTATACAACACAAACACATATACACACAATCACACTCACACAGACCCTCTCTCATATACATGCGCTCTCTCTCAGACACACACACATACCCAAACTCACAATCACTTACACATCCTTTCACAGGCATATACTCCATTACACTCACACACACAGGCACACTACACTCTTTCCCTCTCTCCTACACACACACACACACACATGGTCTCACTCACACATATGGGCTGAACTTGCATTTGCAGATTTTGTATTTGCAGACACATTCTATTTTGCTCAAGAGGCACACAATCTTTCGGCAGTCAGTTCATGCAACATTTGACAGACTCCTAGTTTGGAAGTAGAACTGGTCTGAGTCAAGGCTGGAATGCAGACAGACTCTAACCTCACACCATTAGTGCATTGCTGAGATGTCACCTTTATTTTATAAAACCCGAAGTTATTGCGGGAAAGTGTTAGAAATAAATTTAATAAAATTTAGACGAGACCATCAAAACTGGAAACAAGACAATTTATTCTACGATCTTGCAAGAAAGGGCATCAAATGCAGAAGCAATTGAGCAATGAACATTCAAACTAGTACACAGTTATACATTTGAGCTGCGTGAGGTCACCTTTCCCGACTCTTACATTACCCAATCTTTCTTATTGTATTCTACCACTACCCAGCTACACTCCGCCCTTATTGCCCCCTTCTCTCCAAGTTGGCAACCTTTCCCTCTGTAAGTGCTGACACGAGGCTAAACTTGGATCTCGATGTTCTTTTACTTTGCTTGTAACATCGTCCATTGTTCATAGGTACATTCCATTCATGAACACACGTTTTGACAATGTATCTTGCCTAGTTTATGCGCTTCAGCTGTCTCGGCTATTTTGCTGAGACTAAATTATTTAAAACATTATGATGAAAGAACTATTTACTTTAATAATTCTGCACTAAAGTTAGTCCTCAATTATCCACAATTATACATTAAAGATAAAGACACCTTTCCCTAATGCTTGCCTAGCTGGTATTTTTTCCCTGTACCCCCCCTTTGTCTGCACACACACTCTCTTGCTTTTCTATTTCTGCAAAAAACAGCACACTTCCCCATTTCTTACAAAAGTGACTTGAAAGAAGTTCTGGGATCTACATGTGAGTGAATGCAAACCTGCAACCCATCCTGAGTTGGGTTGCAATCTCAGTTTGCTCAATACATCGCACCAGTTGTATGAGACTTTGATATTTTGGTATAAATTCTGTGCGCTATGATGCTGCCAGAAGAAGGTGCAGCGCTCCCAGAGTTTGCAGAGTTTACAGATCGACTGGCTGGACTTGGGTGGGGTGATCTCCTCTCCCATTGGTTGTTCGTCCGTCGGTCAAAGCGAGGGTCCCGCCCCCCCCCTGTGGCCGGGGCGGGTCCGATGGGTGAACGTCACGTGCTCGATTGCGGCCGGAGTCCCGCCCCCCCGTTCGGCTTTTGCGTGGGTGGGCGGGGCGGCAAAGGGGACCCCACTCTCCCTCCCCTCTCTCCCTCTCCCCTCCCCCCCTCACCCCCCCCAACCCCCCCTCACCCCCCCCACCCCACCCCCACCCCCCACCCCACCCCCCACCCCACCCCCCAACCCCCACCCCACCCCACCCCCCCAACCCCCCTCACCCCCCCCACCCCACCCCCAACCCCCACCCCACCCCCCACCCCACCCCCAACCCCCACCCCACCCCACCCCCCAACCCCCCTCACCCCCCCCCACCCCCCCCCCAACCCCCACCCCACCCCCCAACCCCCCTCACCCCCCCACCCCACCCCCCAACCCCCCTCACCCCCACCCCCCACCCCCAACCCCCACCCCACCCCCCAACCCCCCTCACCCCCCACCCCACCCCCCAACCCCCACCCCCCAACCCCCCTCACCCCCCACCCCACCCCCCAACCCCCCTCACCCCCAACCCCCACCCCACCCCCCACCCCCCCTCACCCCCCAACCCCCCTCACCCCCACCCCCCACCCCACCCCCAACCCCCACCCCACCCCCCCAACCCCCCTCACCCCACCCCCAACCCCCACCCCACCCCCCCAAAGCCCCCTCACCCCCCACCCCACCCCCCCAACCCCCCTCACCCCCAACCCCCACCCCACCCCCAACCCCCCTCACCCCCCCCAACCCCCACCCCCACCCCCCCACCCCCCAACCCCCCTCACCCCCCCACCCCACCCCCCACCCCACCCCCCAACCCCCCTCACCCCCCAACCCCCCTCACCCCCCCAACCCCCACCCCACCCCCCAACCCCCCTCACCCCCAACCCCCACCCCACCCCCCACCCCCAACCCCCACCCCACCCCACCCCACCCCACCCCCACCCCCACCCCACCCCCAACCCCCCTCACCCCCCCCACCCCCACCCCCCCAACCCCCCACCCCACCCCCCAACCCCCAACCCCCCTCACCCCCACCCCCCACCCCACCCCCAACCCCCACCCCACCCCCCAACCCCCCCTCACCCCCCAACCCCCCTCACCCCCCCAACCTCCACCCCACCCCCCCAACCCCCCTCACCCCCCCAACCCCCCTCACCCCCCCAACCCCCACCCCACCCCCCAACCCCCCTCACCCCCACCCCCCACCCCACCCCCAACCCCCACCCCACCCCCCAACCCCCCTCACCCCCCAACCCCCCTCACCCCCCCAACCCCCACCCCACCCCCCAACCCCCCTCACCCCCCCAACCCCCCTCACCCCCCCAACCCCCACCCCACCCCCCAACCCCCCTCACCCCCCCACCCCCCACCCCACCCCCAACCCCCACCCCACCCCACCCCCCAACCCCCCTCACCCCCCACCCCACCCCCCAACCCCCCTCACCCCCCACCCCACCCCCCAACCCCCCTCACCCCCACCCCCCACCCCACCCCCAACCCCCACCCCACCCCCCAACCCCCTCACCCCCCACCCCACCCCCCAACCCCCCTCACCCCCCAACCCCCACCCCACCCCCAACCCCCCTCACCCCCCCAACCCCCACCCCACCCCCCACCCCCCAACCCCCCTCACCCCCCAGCCCCAACCCCCACCCCACCCCACCCCACCCCCCAACCCCCCTCACCCCCCCACCCCACCCCCACCCCCCACCCCACCACCCCCCAACCCCCCTCACCCCCCCCACCCCACCCCCCCAACCCCCCACCCCACCCCCCAACCCCCCTCACCCCCACCCCCCACCCCACCCCCAACCCCCACCCCACCCCCCAACCCCCCTCACCCCCCAACCCCCCTCACCCCCCCAACCCCCACCCCACCCCCCAACCCCCAACAGTGAGTTCCGGGCCCATACCAGAGAATCCCACGCCGGCGCCTAAATATGGTTTGCAGTTTGATCCTTTTGTTGCATTCGACAATGACCGTTGCAGGTAATTCTCGAGAAGTGAGATGGGGAATTGGTGGTGCAAATGGAGAAGCTTGTTTCACCATGTCAAGGACAGGAGACCAAAGCCCAAAGGTCGGATATACATCTCGCAACAACGTTAGCTATCAAGTCCACCATCAAAAATATTATTGAAGTTTTCATCCTTTTTTGCAATTGTATTCCAATTACAGATTTAAACATCTTAAGGGATTAAGACGAAGGCAGATATATGGAATTATTTCTGAGAGGAGTTAACTCTTTGAACATCATCCAGCCTCCACCCCCTGATTCAACACTTGGACCAGTGTTCTCCCCCTACTATTTTCAAGCAAATTATGCGATGGATATAGTTACCCTTTTTCCCTTTGGTTAGAGCTGCCACCCTTATTAATGAGGTAAAAACAATGACTGCAGATGCTGGAAACCAGATTCTGGATCAGTGGTGCTGGAAGAGCACAGCAGTTCAGGCAGCATCCAAAGTGCAGCGAAATCGACGTTTCGGGCAAAAGCCCTTCATCAGGAAAAGGGGCTTTTGCCCAAAACGTCGATTTCGCTGCACTTTGGATGCTGCCTGAACTGCTGTGCTCTTCCAGCACCACTAATCCAGACCCTTATTAATGAGGCAGTTCCAACAGAAGACCCACACATTAGCCAAGCTAGTTTTCTTCCTTCATCCTCTTCGGCGCACCTGGTTGTACAAATCACTGACAAAGAGCCACAGGGTACGCTTCTGGCAGATACTATACAGTAGTCCACTAAACTACAGCCTGAGGTCGGAAGGATTTTAAATCTCTGCAAAGGACGGCCGCAAATTAACAAGGACCAATTTTTGCAGATGCACCATAGAAAGCATTGTTTCTGGATGCATCATGGCTTGGTATGGCAACTGCTCTGCCCAGGACCGTAGGAAATTACAGGAAGTTATGAACACAGCCCAGACCATCACACAAATCAACCATCCATTCATTGACTCCATCTGCACTTTTCTCGATACCTTGCAAAGGCAGCCAACATCCTCAAAACTGCTCCCACTCTGGTTGTCATCTCTTCCAACCTGTTCTGTTGGGCAAAACGTACAAAATCTTAAACGTGAACCAACAGATTCAAGAACAGCTGCTTTCCCACTACTTTCAGACTTCTGAATGGACCCCTCAAATTTTGAATCTAACATTGATCTTGCTCTTTGTGCACCTTCTTTGTAGCTGTAGCTTTATATTCCTCTTTCTGTTCAATCACCGTAGGATCTTTCTATGTCAAGACCTGCCTGCACTGCAGGCAAAACAAAACTTTTCACTGTACTTAAGGCTTATGCGACAATAATAAATCAAATCAAGGAACAGGAAAGTGAGGACAGATGGGTAGTAAGCATTAAAGCATTTTAGAGCATAACTATGAAAATGGCAAGAGATGAGATGAAATGTGGGCCCCTAAGATGCGGAGTGAGGTGAAATAAAAAAAGGGATTAAGGAAATGACAGACTATGAACAAATATTTTGCAAGTATTTCCATGGTAAAATTCACAAGTTATGTTCCAGAGATAACAGGGAACCAATGATCTGGTACATCTTCTTTAAAAAAATAAAAATCAGCGTAATAAAGAGATATGGATGAGTTAACAGGACTATGTGGTGACAATCTTGACCTTTCAGTGTGCACTGTGGGCTTGTAAAAGGGAGTTGCAGAAACAATCAATCCATTGGTTTCAATTTCCTGGAGTTCCCTAAATTCTAGAACGGTTCCAAAGGATTGGGAGGGAACAACTACAAGCCTTTGATAACCGGCCACACAAATCGGCTTCACTTGTAAACAGCCCTTTAGTTCCAAGCTTGTCCGTTGTTGGAACCCATTGCACACAAACAGGGTTCACAATAAGTATCAAATTCCTTGCTGTCAAAACATGTAGCCAGCCTTGTAAATCCCTGTTTTCAAATAGTTCTTTCTGACTTCAGTGAACAGTTTTAAAAAAAACAAAAAAAAATGTTAGGGTACTGACAAAGGCTGTACGTGAGTGGAGAACTACTCTAAGAATAAGGAACATCAATTACATAGGTAGCCTGGAGAAGCTGGAGTTGGATAGAAGTTAAGATAATATTTGAAAAAGTTCAAAATCATGGGTGTCTAGGTAGAAAGAAACTATCCCCACTGGCAGCACGATCAACAACTAGAGGACACATTTAATATAAATGATAAGAGAAACAATCACCATGTGAGAAAAAAATGGTGCAGTGTGTGGTTTGATTTGAAGACACT